>NC_132797.1:3388750-3720000 GCF_048594095.1 Paramormyrops kingsleyae | reverse complement strand
TGTGTCACGTCCCGCCTGGAGGGGCCTACGGGGCACAGACACCACTGGGGAAGCGACCAGACGATGTAGCGTGGAAAATGTGAAAGGAAAAGCCCCTACAGAGAAGGGCTCACAGCACCAGCAACACGGGGACCCGGTCTCAGCCTCAGCCCCTACAGAGAAGGGCTCACAGCACCAGCGACACGGGGACCCGGTCTCAGCCTCAGCCCCTACAGAGAAGGGCTCACAGCACCAGCGACACGGGGACCCGGTCTCAGTCTCAGCCCCTACAGAGAAGGGCTCACAGCACGAGCGACACGGGACACGGCCTCAGCCTCAGCCCCTACAGAGAAGGGCTCACAGCACCAGCGACACGGGGACCCGGTCTCAGCCTCAGCCCCTACAGAGAAGGGCTCACAGCACCAGCGACACGGGGACCCGGTCTCAGCCTCAGCCCCTACAGAGAAGGGCTCACAGCACGAGCGACACGGGACACGGCCTCAGCCTCAGCCCCTACAGAGAAGGGCTCACAGCACCAGCGACACGGGACCCGGTCTCAGTCTCAGCCCCTACAGAGAAGGGCTCACAGCACGAGCGACACGGGGACCCGGTCTCAGTCTCAGCCCCTACAGAGAAGGGCTCACAGCACGAGCGACACGGGGACCCGGTCTCAGCCTCAGCCCCTACAGAGAAGGGCTCACAGCACCAGCGACACGGGGACCCGGTCTCAGCCTCAGCCCCTACAGAGAAGGGCTCACAGCACGAGCGACACGGGGACCCGGTCTCAGCCTCAGCCCCTACAGAGAAGGGCTCACAGCACGAGCGACACGGGGACCCGGTCTCAGCCTCAGCCCCTACAGAGAAGGGCTCACAGCACGAGCGACACGGGGACCCGGTCTCAGCCTCAGCCCCTACAGAGAAGGGCTCACAGCACCAGCGACACGGGGACCCGGTCTCAGCCTCAGCCCCTACAGAGAAGGGCTCACAGCACCAGCGACACGGGGACCCGGTCTCAGCCTCAGCCGCTACAGAGAAGGGCTCACAGCACGAGCGACACGGGGACACGGTCTCAGTCTCAGCCCCTACAGAGAAGGGCTCACAGCACGAGGGACACGGGGACCCGGTCTCAGCCTCAGTCGCTACAGAGAAGGGCTCACAGCACCAGCGACACGGGACCCGGTCTCAGTCTCAGCCCCTACAGAGAAGGGCTCACAGCACGAGCGACACGGGGACCCGGTCTCAGTTTCAGCCCCTACAGAGAAGGGCTCACAGCACCAGCGACACGGGGACCCGGTCTCAGTCTCAGCCCCTACAGAGAAGGGCTCACAGCACGAGCGACACGGGGACCCGGTCTCAGCCTCAGCCGCTACAGAGAAGGGCTCACAGCACCAGCGACACGGAGACCCGGTCTCAGTCTCAGCCCCTACAGAGAAGGGCTCACAGCACGAGCGACACGGGGACCCGGTCTCAGCCTCAGCCGCTACAGAGAAGGGCTCACAGCACGAGCGACACGGGGACACGGTCTCAGCCTCAGCCCCTACAGAGAAGGGCTCACAGCACGAGGGACACGGGGACCCGGTCTCAGCCTCAGCCCCTACAGAGAAGGGCTCACAGCACCAGCGACACGGAGACCCGGTCTCAGCCTCAGCCGCTACAGAGAAGGGCTCACAGCACGAGCGACACGGGGACACGGTCTCAGTCTCAGCCCCTACAGAGAAGGGCTCACAGCACGAGGGACACGGGGACCCGGTCTCAGCCTCAGTCGCTACAGAGAAGGGCTCACAGCACCAGCGACACGGGACCCGGTCTCAGTCTCAGCCCCTACAGAGAAGGGCTCACAGCACGAGCGACACGGGGACCCGGTCTCAGTTTCAGCCCCTACAGAGAAGGGCTCACAGCACGAGCGACACGGGGACCCGGTCTCAGCCTCAGCCGCTACAGAGAAGGGCTCACAGCACGAGCGACACGGGGACACGGTCTCAGCCTCAGCCCCTACAGAGAAGGGCTCACAGCACGAGGGACACGGGGACCCAGTCTCAGCCTCAGCCCCTACAGAGAAGGGCTCACAGCACGAGCGACATGGGGACACGGTCTCAGCCTTAGCCGCCTGCTTAATCATCTCTGCCTTCCAACGCTTCAATGCTTCAATGGCTCTGGGTCGCATTTCAGGACAGTCAGATACAAAACTCCATAGATTTCAAACGTTACTGCATTAAATCAAATAAAAGTGGCTTCTTCACATTTGTTTTAACAGGACATAATTCAAGGTTCAAAATGCCAGGTGCCAGCAATTGTGTCATTGACAGAACTTACTATCCTTTATGACTTTTTAGGTCCAGAATATCAATATGAAGCACAGATCTGAATAGTGATATGGAAACAGACCCTCCTGAGAAACACACAGAGAAGAGTCTGTAACCTTTGAGTTGCCTAAGCATTTAAGTAATTAATCCCACAGCAAATGCGACACATGTTTCAAATCAGATCTATTTGAAGGTCCTTCCTAGGTTTGGCACAGGGTAAGCAAACAGGAATTCCCAGTAGGGAATGGGTCCAGTGGAAACAGTGTGTGTGTGTGTGTGTGTGTTCACCCTTAAGCATGTTCAACACTATTCAGACTATGCAGAATAATCATTACATGGGCTTCCTTCAAGTTGCTGATTCACTGCTTTTTAAGCATATGTGACCGATGAGTATCGATCCAACTTCGACTGCTGATCCAGCATTGGGTGATGTGGAACCTGGAGCCCATCATAACCAGCACAAGACACAAAGCAGGGAGACACACCAATTCACTTAACCACATGTCTTTCGATTGTTCCAGAGAAAGACCCTGGAAGAACTAGTGGTGAAGCTTATCTAGGTCACCACAGGGCAGTTTGCTAAGTTGGTGCCCCCTCAGAAGATGGTGCCCTGGGTGGCCGCCTATGTCATCTGTAGGATCAACTGGCCATGTGCAAATGCCACACATGGAGAGCCAAGGGTGGGTATCGAACCCACAATGCTAGTGTCATGAGGCCTCAGCGTCATCCAGTAAGCCACCATGCCACCCACAATGCAGCTGATGAACTAAACAACATTTGCTGGAAGTAATTGTATGCTTTTTTGAGTTATCTTTGTGTAAATACTCTGGGCCATTCTGAGGAGTCTAGTGTTGCGGCTCATTTCACAAATCTGGCTTTTAGGAGGCGCTACAAGCATCTGATAGCACATCTGGCTGCTGCCAGGCACATCTGTATCTGAAAGGGACGTCCGCAAACACATCCCACACCCGAGCAGAGCAGACAGGGCTTGCGTTCGCCTGCCCGACCTTGCAAATGCATCTATTATCCATGAGGAGGATATTATTGACATAATGAGTGTCAGGAGGGGATGGAACCTCTGCTGGCCTTTACTTCGCCCTGCCCTTGATACCTTACACGAGAAGCACTCTGATGCCATTACATTTGTGTGCCCAAACAGCCCTGGGACCATTAATCTAAGGTCAGCCTTGAGCACCAGGCATTTGGATCAGCACCAGAATCACTACGGTTTCACTTTCATATTGCCTACCTCGCCTCCCCCGAGGCCCAAGTGCAGATATGCAAACTGCATTTGAGGACCAGTCAAATTAAAACACACGCAGATCAGCGCTGAGTCCTTGTGGCAACAGCATAAGCTCACCCTTAAAAACACATTAAAGGTTCTTCTTCAAGCTTAGAATCCTGATGCGGTAAAAACGTTGGGATCAGATCTGTGACGTCCTCGATTATTAGGCTTCAGTCGTATGAGCATTAACAGCTATGGGGCTACAAGACCTCCAACATGTTTATCTATTTTCCCCAAATGTTTAACAGACAGCAAATAAACAGAATACCTCTTTTACAGGGAAAGCCTATTCTCCGCCAGGGATCACAGCGTTCTCGAGGTGACGACCTCACCACACACCTCGGCACAGTAAAACCCGCAGCCACACAAAAAGGACCCCCACTGGGGCAATATCCCACACTCAGGAGGCCTCTGGGCCTGTCTACGCCTTTCTACACTCTCCAGAACCTAAACACGCCACAGAAACAGAATAGAGCGGCACGGATGGACACGCTTCCAAAAAAAAATCCAGTCCTTTCGGAAAAATACTTCCAAAAGGTATATTTGTTATGACTTCGAATTCTTGCTGATTTTAAGAAAAAAAAAACAATGAAATCCTTCTCCAGCTACACCTTGATGGGATGAGCTTGCACTTTTCTCCTGGTTGTATCTGCAGGAAGTTGTACATATGAAAAATGCTCCCACTGTGATTTAATGTGACCTAAAATCAAGCTGAAGTCAAGGGTCCAGGTTTCCACTGGGCTTAATCGCAGAAAGAGTAGGGCCCATAAATGATGTTTAACCCTTCATGAGGCAAATCCGCCACGCTATCTACCATCTCGGTCCAAGATGCTACATAGCTCCAGACATCAAGGTGCTTTCAGGAGTGAAGGTCTCAGCGCAGAGCAGCAAAGGAGCACTTCCAAGAAATCCCCTGCATGAATACGCATCGTCAATCAAAATACGAAAAATTATGAGCCGTAACGCTAAAGTTAACGTTGGCATAAGCTTACACTAAAATAACATAAGCATTGTGAAAGAAGATAACAAGAAGCATAATTCATGAAGTTACTCATGCAAAAAAAAAAAAAACGAACCCTAAATTTTTCCAAGGAAACTTTATCCTTGTTTAATTTAAATATATAGCTACATACACACGCGTGGTGCAGAGAGCCAGCGACGTCATCGTGGGACTCGCCAAGCGGCCCTGACAGCCATGAGAAAGCAGTCATGCAATCCTTACATCACAGGCACCACAGAGATCAGGAACTGGGCCACATATCTAGAATGGGCTCCTCGCTGTGAAAGGAGCAGGAGGAGGAGGTACTGGGCTCTAACAGGTAGTTCTAAAACGAATGCAATGATGAAATTACATGTCAATGTTCTTAATGTCTGATTGCAACATCTCCAAGGTCATGCCCAGATACCCTGGTTCACTTCAGGCAGAGTTACAGGTCATAGAATTTACTGGGGGGGGGGGGGGCGTAAAAGGATATCGTACTGGGCGGCCCAACCCAGACCAATCCAATTATGTTTCAAATTCTTTAGGGCCCCTGTCCTAACTTTCACCCCTAGGGTAGGGGCCCCTGCTCCAAATTCATTGTTGGGGCTCTACCTACAGCATAAAATTAACAACCAGAAAAAAATTGGGGTTCCCCCTACAGAGGGGGGCCTGGGGTGCCTTACATCCCTGCGACCGCCCTGGTTCCGTGTCTGTGCAGTTTGCATGTTCTCCCCATGTTTTCACAGGGTTTTCTCCAGTTTCCCCCCACAGTCCAAAAACACTGTTGTTCTCTGCCTTCTGCCAATAGGCTCTGAACCCACTGTGACCATGTATAGTAGTTACAGAAAAGGTATGGATCCACCTACGGCTCAGGGTCCCAGCCTGTGGCTTAGGTTAGCCTGTGCACAAGTCACTTCTTACCCTGAACCCTCAAAGCCCCAAGGGTGCTTTACATGACAAGCCCAGCCACCTTCCCGATGACAGAGAGGCCCCTTAGTCACACGGCTCCGGCTCTCTCACTGGTCCCATCTGCACCTCCTTCTCTCAAACAGCACTATTTATATGCGGCTGCGGAAAATAACTTGCGCTTTACTTTGTTTAATGACGCATGATGCAAATAAATTACGAAGCCATTAACTTTTTTTCCTCCTTTATTTTCTGGGAAAGGCAAAATGGCTTCAGCTGTGGAACGAGCCTAGAATCAAAAGGACCGAGCCGAGTTCCAAGCTGTCACTGTGTGATGGGCTGCCCCCCCCCCCGTGCCCCCTGCTTCCTGGGATAGGCTCCAAGCTCACCATGACCCTGCACTGTGGCTGGAAGATAGATGGCGGGATGCAAAACTTCACTACAAGGATTCTGGGAAAAAAAACAAGCACTGCATAATTAGGGTAACATTAGCCAGTAACTAGATTAAGATTCATTTAACAAGTTGAAGTTTTAGGCACTGGAAGGGGCAATACAGGGCAGACATCAGGAATCATAGCAGGACGCACGTGCGATGATCCTTCCATGTGATTGATCCTGTCCTTAAAAACCGTGATCTTCCCTGCGGAAGGCGGGACGCCTCGGATCAGCCTGGGCGCAGAGCGGATTTAACACCAAGCCAGTGCTGCAGCAGACGGCATGCGAGGGTGCTGACGTTCGTGCTCTGAGAGGATCGTCCGCCGCTGAGCCGAAAGCTTTACTTAATCCACACCCCCACCACCCCCCGAGGACCTCAAACCTACCTCCACCTTGTAGATGTTGGAGGGGTGGTCCCTGCGCCCGCAGTGCAGAGTCACGGTCTTGCAGCAGCTATCTGGGACCACTCTGCCCTCCGCATCCGGCAAGGCCGTGTAGGCGCTGAACAGCCAGTCGCTGGAGCTGTTGCTTCCGCAGCACTTGAACTGCAGATGGGGAGGAGAAATCGGATACACGAGGAAGAAGACGGACTGTGGGCTTTCGAGACCTCCATCTTTCCTCACTGCCCCATCATCTCCAAACCAAACAATGACTCATTTGACCCAAACCTCACCCTAATCACCTCTACGGGACGAACACATGTCTCTTAGCGCTGTGAAGTTTTAGCCACTTGCAGGGGCAATACAAGGCAGACATCAGGAATCATAGCAGGACGCACGTGAGATTATCTTTCCTCAAAAGTACGGCAGGCAGATAGGGACACAAACCAATGTTGTGATGGGATCTCTGTGCCGCCAGTACAGCACTGCAGAGCTCCAAATCCAGTGTAAGCTGGGTCACTGCATGTCGATCACGAATTTAATCCAGCGGGAGCTGGTGCAATTTATCACCATTCCTCCCACTCAAAGCTTCATCCCTCTCATCACAGAGCATGCTTTTAGTGACACCCTTTATGTTTCAGCAGCGATGGTTAAGCCTGCTCATGTTTCAAAGCTCCTGTCTCAACACCAAGTCGGGATCCAGTCACAGGCAAACTAGACAGCTGCCTGTAGCCTGATGGGCACATGGGGGCCCAACAAAATCATGAAAAAAAGATATATATTCATTTAGAAATAAGGATATTTACATAGTAAAAAAACGATATGCATCAAATTAAAATGTTTTTACGCTGACCAGCTGTAGACAGAACAGGCTGTTGCTGGGACTCCTGAATTACCTGAGCTGAGCAGGAAGTGAAATGATCATCACTTTACCTGGTGGGGTAGGGGGGCCTTCCAACATGAGCCAGGCTCAACCTCACCCCCCCACACCACCCTCGACACCGCCCTCACTGCCCCCCCCCACAGCTCCCTTGATGCCACTTCCCCCCCCCCCCCCCACACCACCCTCGCAGCCGCCCCCCCGCCTCCAACATCGCCCCTGTCAAGCCTTGTGCCACCGCTGCTGTTACTGCTTGCTGGCCCTCTCACTGGCCGTGGGATTAGACACCTTGGCTCACTTTCCGCCAAAGTCACGCTGCGGTTTATTTTTAACGCTGGGCGTCACGAGCGACAGGGCGCCGTTAAATCTGCAGAGAGAGGGACGCAGTGTGAAATGGGCCGGTCTCTCTCACGCGTGCACGCACACACACACCACACAGACCACACACACCGGGGGGCGGTGCAGGTACGCAGCGGGTGATTCAGGTTCCACGGTATAACAGAACCTCGCAGAACCGCGCGCCGCGGTAAGACGAACGCGGAAGCTGAGGGCTTGCGAGGAGCCTCAGCACAGGACCACTCACGTGACCTTCCTGTGACAAGCATGCCTTAAATCTCTCAGCGGACCTCGTTAATTTTCTGATTTGTGTTCAGGGATGGCACTTCATACATGCCTTGCGGTCCAATAAAACTGTCAAACATCAAGGTGACGACAAGGGACCTTTTCTTCTTCGTCTCCTAGGTACGCTGGCACCAGTTCACCAGCACCTGTTTCAGCCTGGAGGCTTCGTCTCGCGGTTTGTCCTGTGGCGCCTTGAGGCTCCGCCCCCAAGAGACGGCGAATGGAGCAGGCGGCCCCTGTGCGGCGCTTACGTCCTGCTGGAGGCTGTCGACGGCCAGCGTGACGGGCTCCTTCCCCGGCTGCCTGTAGTTCTCCGTCATGGTGCGGCTCAGGTGCTGCTTCAGCTCGTCGCTCAGCTGTGGGAGGGGTTACAGAGAGAGACACTGGAGAAGAGCGACCGACAGCCTGAAGACCACGACGTCGGTAAGCCTCATGCCAGCCGGCGATTCAAGAACTGATATGCAGTCGAGAAGATCCAGTGGCTTGTCTGTTTTTAAATTGGCTTCTTGTTACCAGAAATCTGCCTCACCTGGGTCATCCTCTTAAAAACCTCATTCAGGCCTGAACTGGGGGGGTGGGGGGCAGGTTTACTTCTCAGTGCTGGTTTGTTTGTTGCACAGCACTTTATTCCTCAGTCATCCAAACATGCGCCACATACTGTACTACTGACACTATTGACTAACTCCTGCTGACGGTTTGGCATCTTTGACCATGTTTTTAGTTTTTTGGTTTCCTTAATAAATCCTGAATGTCCTGCTATTTGGTTACGCAGCGCGTTAAGCAGAGGGTTAAGCGATGATGGACACATGGGAAGGACGTACAGGACGAATAAATGAGTTTGGGGTGAGTACACTGCCCCACCCACCCCCCCCCCCACAAGCCCTTGACCCTTCATTCATGCCACAGCGCTTATTTTCATTTCCCCAGCGGGAAATCCCCGCGAGACAGGCTGAGCTCGCAAGCACGTGGACTCTGGTGCAGGTAATGCACGGCTGCCCTTCAAACACACCGGCCATGTTTTCGCCGTTCCGGCACGGACTCCGGGAACAGGGACAGCAGAGGTTAAACACACGGGCCAGTAATTTAAAAACCCGACGCCTTAAGCCGCAGAAGTCACTGAAAAAAGGAACTAAAACTGAGATACTTCTGTAAAATAGACAGGTGTGAAATGGCCAGGAATGTAACTCACTATGGATACGTGTCAACGAGGAATCTCAACATAACTAACGCCAGACGATGAAAGAAAAACTATTTCATGGAACATGCTGCCGTTCCTTGTCCCCTGGAAGAAGCCAGCGGGGTCACCCTGCACGCCTAGTCATTGGCCAGGGTAGAAAAGAACAGAAGCATGACTTGAAAATGGCTGCAGACTCAATATAAACACGTCCAGGAAAGGGTGACTCACTTCCCTGTGTAACCCACTACCCAAAGCTCCTGACCCATCTGCGTCTCCCAAAGCTCGCACAGCTACCCTGCGCAGCTCCGTTACGCTGCAGCCACTTTTTTAAACACCTGAACACTAAGCTGGTACCACCACTGCTACAGAACACCTACAGCAGCTCAGCAGGTCTTTATAAATGAAATCTTGTTTTTGGGGGGGAATTCAAACTGAAGGACTGTCTATACAGTACAGACTGAGTAGTTACACAATACAACCCCTCTCTTTGAATGAAGAGATTCCCAAATTCTTATCCTGCACAATGCAAAATAACTTTTTTTACTTAGCTGTCCTAAGCAGACAAAGCCTGATAGGCCTACAAACTCCTGTGAAGACGGCAACGTGAAGTGAAATCCAAAAATACTGACGATAACTTTGGGGAAGTCTTTGGCCTCAGCCTGCAGGAGGACTCACCCGTTGGTAGTAGACGTAGGCCAAGACCCCAGCCACGAGCTCGATGAGGAAGATCAGTAACAGGCAGGAGAAGTACTGCAGGGGACAAGGGGGGGAGGGTTAGAGCCTGCCTGTTTTACCAAAACCCTACCATAGATAGGACCCATCTCTGAAAACTCCAGCGATCTTAGAGAAAAACCATAAGGTCGCCACAGTCGAGGAATACATTTCCAAACCTTACTCAGGTCACGGCATATGTTTTCAATGAAATTTCTGTTTAGTTTTGGAGATTAAATGAAAATTCTTTGTTGGATGTCATGAGGACTGAATGAGTTTTGGTTGCCAATACTGAAACATACCATGAGGAAGCCTCGTCTCAAGAACAACAAAAAAATGTATTGAGTGAATTCTGGAAATTTGCTCTTCAATTCTAAAACAGCACTCAAACGAAACAGTTAAAGGACTGGTAAATAGGAACCCGCATCCTTACAGATATCCAAATCCCTTGCTCCATGCCAGAACAGGGACAGCGGGGTGTGGTTTCTAGGTCCAGAGCGGCTCACTCACAAGCTCAAATCAGGGGAAACGGGAGCCAGTCCAAGACCAAACATCTTGACTGCGTAAAAATCACAATAACCAGAAAAACAAACTGCACATTTCATCCCAACTCCAGAAACGTGGCCAATAAAAAAAACGGCCAAGAAATTCAGACCGAAAGCTCCATTCGAGAACGACGCAGAGAAAATAAAACAATTTTACGCACGCTGCATTTCAGTCAGACTTAATGAGCGGTTTATGGACTCAGAAACCAGTGAAACCATTTTTATACAACATTATAGTACAATCGACCCGCCTGAGCTCCACAAGCTCCGTTTGCCATTTGGACATTCTGACATTTACAGACTCTCCACTGTCTTACAACGGCGACATAAAAACGCAGCGAGCCGGGAGGAAATGTTACAGGAAAGCCTTCATCTGTGAGCGGCGTGCTGACATTTCACTGGAAACCAACGACGACCGGCGTTTTTGTTCTCTGATTAAAGCAACGAGGCCCTGGAAACCACGCTATGCTGTGAATATGGGATGGTGGGCTAGGGCACTGTGCCCATATCCGGAAGGCTGTGGGCTCAAATCCCACGACTGGCAAGTAATCATATCAATCAGGCCCTTGAGTAAAGATGCTAACACTCATTGCTCCAGGGTCTGCCGGACCCTACTCGCTGATCCCGACTCGTACGTCACTTTGGATAAATGTGCCTGCTACATAAATAAATGTAAATGAATGCATCCACCTATAGGAGATGTCAGACACAACACAGAGCCAGCCAAAGGCATGACGCCATTAGTTTGCTTTTCTTATGTGAACAATCAAGGTGTAGTATTATTAAGCAAGCTCCAGGAACAACGAATGGCCAATCAGAACAGAGGAATGGAACGGAGAGCTCTGGTTTATGGTCTTAATATACAACAAGTGAGCCTTGCTTCATCCTTCCTTTACAGAATGATATGCTAATATGCTCAGGCTGTGCGAATCAGAGGTTATGATTCACCGGGGGGGGGGGATCTGCATGCTGGCATTGCCGTTACCAGCTAGTCACTCCGTGCTAAAGGGAGAATCACGTTAAGATTAAAGTCATTATTCATTTACATTCACACGTCTCACAAATTCTTTATTTAAAAGGGACTTAAGCATTTTTTAGATTACGCACAGAAAGTGAAACAGCAACCTGAAATGTTAACGCACACGGCTAACATCTTCACTGAACTTGCTCTCGGACCATTTTTGCCAGAACGTTCTACTGAGCAGTGACATCCTACGCAGGTCCGGAGCCAGCCAGCTTCCTAAAGACGTTTTTTTCTTCTTTTTTTTTTTATAAGGAGTGTCAGAAATACCCCAGGCAGGATACGCGTCACATTTTGTCAGATTTCAATATCGGCCTGATTGCTGCTCTATTTTCCCACACGCTGGAACGTCGCGAGCGTGACGGAGCGCAGCGAGGCGGCTCCCCGGGATGGACGTGGTGCTAAACAAGGTAAACAGGCTCTGCGGAACCCGCGACCGATCTAGGTGATGACGCCTAAACTGCCATTTGATGGGGCAAACTGAGGCGTCGAGGGGGCGGCTATTAACAATTTACCACTTGCCTTCAGACCGAAGGTCTGCCAGGTCCCAGGTCACCAACCGGACCCCCACTGCAGAGAGAGGGAGCAGCACAGCATTGGGATCTGATCAAACTGAAAGCCCTTTAAGGTAAACGGTCGGATTGAAAACATCTCCCTGATCAAAACGCTGCGATCTCATTCCCTTAACTGGCAGGCCAAAGCCCCCCCAAGTAAAAGTAAGACCTCATGCGAAACGCACAACAGAACGGAAGAGAAAATGGCGTGTCACATAAAGAACCATCAAGGAGGGAATCCGAGACGGGATTCAGGCATTAAAAAGCGATTTTCCCACACGGTGAATTACAGCTGGGGTCACCAAAGGTCGGGCATTAAAATAAACGGGATCTGAGTGTCAAGCTCTCCGGCCCCCAAAGGCCCCCGGGCTCATCCCAGCTGTCCGCTACCACTTAGAGGCCATTTTAAATCACTGCCCCCACAGTTTACAGGAGGGGCGGAAGAAGTCATTAATTCGCCCGAATCGGAAGAGTGCCCTTAAGGTCCGATTACTGCACTGATTGGTTGGCAGGACACCATGTCGGGCCGGTCGAACCTAACCCAGATCCTGGACCACACAGCGCTGAGGGGGCTGCTTCTGACTAGGTCCTGGGGAGTCCAACGAGACTTATGGGAAGGAGGTGAGAATGATCTTCTGACCAGTGCCAAGGTACACAGTGGCCTTTTTCCCCCAAAAAAACTTGTTTTCTTTTCCCTTGTACAAATATTTAATGTTCAGCTGGCTTTTTTCTGGCTGAGATGGACTGACTGCGCAATCAAGAAGGCCAGACGTCCCTGGGGGGCGGAGACTCTCGGTGCTCATGTCTGGCTAAAGCGGGGCACAGGCAGACCGAAAACGGGGTCGACGAAGCCGACCAGCAGGGGCGAGCTGAACCTCCACTGCACAGCCCAGGACGAGAACACGAATGCTTAAATAGAATACAGAAGAGCAACATTCAGTAAGCCCTGGGGGAAATTCCCTTTTTGGCTCTCCATGAAACACACAGAGACATATACATGTGAGGGGGGGTCACAGCACAGGGTCAGCCAGCACATAGAGCCACTGGAGCTGGGGGGTAAGGGCCTTGCTCACGGGCCCACAGGTATGTGACTCTTCTGTCGAGGCTGGTGATCTTCTGACCACAGACAGAGAAGCTTACCCACTGAGCTGCACATCGCCCCCTAGATGGAAAATGCAAGCATCACACATTTCAAACCTACACAGTTTCCTGTATCTGTGCACGTTACACAACGTGCTGCTGCATGCAAATTGATTTCCCCCTGGGATCAGTATGGTACATCTTACCTTAACTTACAGCATTTTAACCTATAAGATTTTGTACTTATTAACGCAGCCACTGTATTACAAGCATTCAGAATTTTCAATTGTTTTTTGTGAGCTTTCTTGGTGAAGGATGTGAGTGAAGGTTGGGGCCCTGACAGATCTCAAACACGGCAATAATTAAGTCACTTGTCAAACTTGGCAGGCAGTTAATGGTATCTGACCGGCCACGCTGGAACAGATGGTTCTCTGCCATGTGGGTTCTGACGTCATTACAGCAATTAGGGTACATGAGAAAACCTGGTGTACAAGGCAGAGCACGGGGGTGTACACACTACACATGGCACAAAGGCAGAGCACGGGGGTGTACACACTACACATGGCACAAAGCCAGAGCACGGGGGTGTACACACTACACATGGCACAAAGGCAGAGCACGGGGGTGTATACACTACACATGGCACAAAGCCAGAGCACGGGCGTGTATACACTACACATGGCACAAAGCCGGAGCACGGGGGTGTACACACTACACATGGCACAAAGGCAGAGCACGGGGGTGTATACACTACACATGGCACAAAGCCAGAGCACGGGGGTGTACACACTACACATGGCACAAAGTCAGAGCACGGGGGTGTACACACTACACATGGCACAAAGGCAGAGCACGGGGGTGTATACACTACACATGGCACAAAGGCAGAGCACGGGCGTGTATACACTACACATGGCACAAAGCCGGAGCACGGGGGTGTACACACTACACATGGCACAAAGGCAGAGCACGGGGGTGTATACACTACACATGGCACAAAGCCAGAGCACGGGGGTGTACACACTACACATGGCACAAAGCCAGAGCACGGGGGTGTACACACTACACATGGCACAAAGGCAGAGCACGGGGGTGTATACACTACACATGGCACAAAGGCAGAGCACGGGGGTGTATACACTACACATGGCACAAAGCCAGAGCACGGGGGTGTATACACTACACATGGCACAAAGCCGGAGCACGGGGGTGTATACACTACACATGGCACAAAGCCGGAGCACGGGGGTGTATACACTACACATGGCACAAAGCCAGAGCACGGGGGTGTATACACTACACATGGCACAAAGCCAGAGCACGGGGGTGTACACACTACACATGGCACAAAGCCGGAGCACGGGGGTGTATACACTACACATGGCACAAAGGCAGAGCACGGGGGTGTATACACTACACATGGCACAAAGCCGGAGCACGGGGGTGTATACACTACACATGGCACAAAGGCAGAACACGGGGGTGTACACACTACACATGGCACAAAGGCAGAGCACGGGGGTGTACACACTACACATGGCACAAAGGCAGAGCACGGGGGTGTATACACTACACATGGCACAAAGCCAGAGCACGGGCGTGTATACACTACACATGGCACAAAGCCGGAGCACGGGGGTGTACACACTACACATGGCACAAAGGCAGAGCACGGGGGTGTATACACTACACATGGCACAAAGCCAGAGCACGGGGGTGTACACACTACACATGGCACAAAGCCAGAGCACGGGGGTGTACACACTACACATGGCACAAAGGCAGAGCACGGGGGTGTATACACTACACATGGCACAAAGCCAGAGCACGGGGGTGTATACACTACACATGGCACAAAGCCGGAGCACGGGGGTGTATACACTACACATGGCACAAAGGCAGAGCACGGGGGTGTACACACTACACATGGCACAAAGGCAGAGCACGGGGGTGTATACACTACACATGGCACAAAGCCAGAGCACGGGGGTGTATACACTACACATGGCACAAAGCCAGAGCACGGGGGTGTACACACTACACATGGCACAAAGGCAGAGCACGGGGGTGTATACACTACACATGGCACAAAGCCAGAGCACGGGGGTGTATACACTACACATGGCACAAAGGCAGAGCACGGGGGTGTACACACTACACATGGCACAAAGCCGGAGCACGGGGGTGTATACACTACACATGGCACAAAGCCAGAGCACGGGGGTGTACACACAAGGCCCGCACACTGCACGCCCTGAGCGTGAAGGCCCGCACACTGCACGCCCTGAGCGTGAAGGCCCGCACACTGCACGCCCTGAGCGTGAAGGCCCGCACACTGCACGCCCTGAGCGTGAATGTCCACACTCTGCACATCCTGAGTGTGAAGTACCAGCTGAACAGGCTTGAGCAGCTGAACTGCAGTAACCCTGCCTGGAGCCAAACCAACACTCCTTAGTGTCCCTGCAATTTACAGGAGGGCATTCTGCACCTTCTGCGTACTCGCCCACCCCCACCCCCACCACTCATCCAAGTCCCCTTCCCTGCTAATACATCACATTTAGGGCTTACTAAAATAGGACTGCTGCAATGTCATTTTTCCTCTCTACCCCCAAACGCTCCCCGCAACTCCAAGGTGAAAAATGAGGACGTGTAACGGGATGTCAGTTCATTAATCAGCTGGCAGGCGCCGCGCTCCATTCGGGCCACTTCCGCGGAGCCCCAGGACGCGGGGCCCCAGGACGCGGGCCCCGCTCCGCTACCACCGTTCTGTCAGGCCGGGTGGCGCCCAGGTGCCACTGCCGGTTCAATAAAACCACGCGTCAGGGAGGGGGGGGGGATTCATGACAAACCTTGTGCTGGAAATGGAGGCCAGCCGGCTTGGGATGCGGCCATCTTCACGGCTGTCAGGCAGTGGACAGTTCCCATATCTGCCAAGGGGCGACAGAAGCCTTAGCGGATGCGCGGTTTCACTGCATATGAGCAGGCTGTGTCTGTACACCACCCATGCTGAGAAGCTTGGTTTAATGCTTTATACATTTAAAAATGTATTTCTGTACCATGACAGCTGCAATCTTGATGCAGTTCTGCCTTGTTCAAGCATTTATGTCATGTTAACATTCCAAAGACTAAACATGCAGGTTGCCTAGTAGCTCCAGTGAGCGGCCTCAGAAGCTCCCTGAGAACATGCAGGAGTTTAATAACTAAGACCAGGCAGTGCTGTGTACATGAAGAACTTTGGGCGCTAAGCGTGGAGTACAAGTCTAACTCTCAGGGTAAGAGCTCGACCGCCACTTGTTTTTTGGCAGCAGTGGTGGGTTTGGCTCGACACCCAAAAGGCTTCAGCGCCCACTCCATCTCCAGGTGGCTCAGGGCATTTGGCCTGGGTGGTTGCGATCAGAAGGTTGTGGGTCTGAATCCGGTCCTCAGCAGGGAAAAACTGCACTGCTGTTGGGCCCTTGAGCAAGGCCTTTAGCTCCCGACCTGCTCCGGGCTGCTGGCTAAACAGCTGACCCTGGGCTCAGAAGCTAAGCTTCATGCTCGATGGTGTGTCTGGTGGGTATATATCACACAGTGTGCACCAAGTATCCCCAAGGAGCCGTTTGGATGTTGCAGGGACCATTTTTCAGTCCCCACAAAGGGAAACTCAATTTTGCAAAAATATGTGACTGCAATCAAGAAACAAAAAATGCCTGTGTGTGTGTATGCGTGCGTGTGTGTGTGTGTATGCGTGCGTGTGTGTGCATGTGTATTTCCACGCGTGCCTATGTGCGTGTGTGTGTGTGTGTGGAAACTAAAGGATTCCAATGTTCATGAGTAAATAAAGCATCGTTTCAGTTTGACACAGGCGGCATCATAACAATCAGATGTCAGAGGAGCGGAGTGGACGTCCCCGCGCCTCAGGGTCACCTCAGTGTTTGCAGTGTGCCTTCCTGTCTTAAAGGGACAGACACTAACAGGGCACCCCTGGAGTCCAAGCCCAGGACACTGGGACTAAGGGCTGAACGCTCTGTGTTACCCAGACATTGCCTGGGGGGCGGGTGATAGAGCCAGGGCCTCTATTTTTAACTTGATACATTTCAGATTAATTAGAATACTAAAATATGGAAAAGGCCAGACATTAAAAGTCCCCAGTCCATTGAAATGCATTAAAAAACAGTTACCCAGGCAAAAAGCAGCCCATTACTGTCGCAATGTGACAAATGTCCTATCATTATTCCACTTCCTGATGAGAGAGGAAAGGAAAAATAGGGAATCAAGCAGAACTTTGGTCTTGTGGCCCCACAAAGGGGCAGCGGGGGTCATGATTTTAGTCTTTGTCTCTGTACCGAGTTGGGAATCAGAATCAGTGTGTCTGGGGGTGTTTGAGTGCTTCAGTCTTCCTCTTCCATCACTTGGTGAATATTTTGGCCATATAAGACCCCAAGTTACGAGCTTCTGACTCTGACCTGAGCATCTGTACAGGGGGTGGATTAAAGGATGATGTCACAGAGACACTTTAAGAACAGTCTTCCTCCACAGGCTGGTACTCAGGCCCACCAACTGGGAGAACTGGGGAAAGGGGAGGGGCTAAAAGTCATGGGGGCCCCGTTGAAGCGAATTTGTCATGGAGCCGGGAAACATGTGCGGCGACTCTGCTGCTACCGTCCCAGCGATGGGCCACACATGAGCTAAAGGCTCTGGCTTCTGGGGCGTGTTCATCAGAAGAAGATGCTGCAACCATCCAGATGAGGTCTGCCAGAAGACCAAGGCAGTCAGAGAACAAACCCGCAAAAAAAAACCAGAAAAGCATCCTGAATAAATCACTCTGGACCGAACAAAAACTACTTTTTTCCCTGAGAGTCAGTTAATTCTTCTCAAATTTCCCAGAGACCCATTTTTTAAAGCGAGAGACAGTAAATAAACAGACCCACGGCACTTTAAAGCGTGGTGAAGCTGGCCCTGCATTCGAGTATTCCAGCAATCACAAATCCTCCGCGTCACCCACACCTCGAATAACTGAGAAAATGCTGAGCAGCCAGAGTGGAGAGAGGAGTCAGGTTTTAAACAGAGCAGAGGCTAGATTCCGATAAAACAACACTGACAGCCCAGGACAGGCTGGGTGCCACATTGCTGGGCAGATGTTACCGCTGGAGGCAAGGGGACGGAGGCCCTGCAGATCGCAGCCAACGGCGATAATGTGAGGCTGCATTAATGAACGCCCCCATCATGTGGACAATCTATCACACGCCCCGTCAGAAGCAGAAGCTCGCAGCATTTCACGGCAGGGTGCACAGAAGATTAAAAGCACACAAACAGCTCTCCAGCTGAGCCAGAACAGCTGCTTTACAGTTCTGAACTTCCACGAGAAGGTCCCCTAATTTTGTCGCGTGCTCATGGAAAGGCGCCTGCGTGGAGGAGGCCATATACTGCAAACTGTTGCACCAGGGAGCACAGATGTTGAGCTGATTTTTTTCTAGGCGATGAGACTCCCTGTGCCTTTCAGGGTCCTGATCAGTTCACCCGGCACAGCTTGTCCTGTTCCCGTTTTAGATCCTCCGCAAAATGAGCCCGTTTGCCCCAGAGAACACTCTGCATCACAGAGGGAATCTGAGGACAAACACCTGAGAACACGCCCACTGTCTCTCACCTCAGCGGCCAACCCTGCACCCCTGCGTCCGGCATGCAGCCAAAGCAGCCTCCTGAAAACCATCAGCCAGGAGTTGGAATAGGAATTCAGCACCGACAGCACTGGGATGCCCAGGTTTTAGCCATTTGGGATGTTAACTTAGAATCACCATGGAGACCATGCCGTGGCAAGAATTTAGGTTATAAAACTTCCACCTGACCTTTGGCCTGGAAAATACACACTTCTGAAACTCATGCTTATAACTCGTTGACTTTGCCACGATATGCATGATGCTGCACACTTTAGGATTTGGGAATAAACCGGAAGTACTGCTCTTTACAAATTATCTACATATTTCATCATTGTAAGGCCGCTTTGAGAAACATGGTTAATTTTTGTAAGATGATGACCCAAAATCCGTTTTGGAGCTTAGTGATTTCCATGGTACCAACTAGTGATGCAAAATATATCAGTTAACATATAATTATGGACCGGTGTTCATTAAAAATCAAAATGTTGGCATTGGGCCGACAAGTCAGTCTTGGTCAATACTTCCAATAAATGCTTATAAATCTCGTACCTCAACAAGTAAAGTACTGCAGTAACAACACAAAGGTCATGTGTTCAAATCCCAGGCAGCAAAAGGTAACCCTTCACTCTGCTGTCACTTTGGATGAATGTGCAATGTAAAGGAGCTTAAAAAAAACCTTTGACTTATATTTTTATAAGCATAAATTTGGTTTACCATCACTGTCGATATGCTCTGTAGTGTCCCAGTTTGCAAGCAGGTCTTCAGCTGGTTTCCATTTCTGACCTGTAGTGTTTGACACAGTAAGAAGCCAGGGTCTGTTTTCCCAGACCCTCGGACAGCAAGTGGACACAGCAAAGGACCGTTAGTTTATAGTAAATGTGTTGTTCATCTCTCTTCCCTATGCGGTTATTCTGTCTGTTTCTTGAACACAGAAAATATGAATACACCTCAAACTGCCCAAAAAATATCGGTTATCAATACCAGTTATATTAAACAAAAAGATACTGGCTATCAGTATCAGCCAAAATTTCCACATCGGTGTGCCGCTGTACCACTGCAGCATAAGGTAGGTCAGATTTCCAAAGGAATTTACCACATCAGCTCCGTGTCGCATGTCGTGGCGTGTCAGATTCACCGCGGCGTGATGCCGTTTTCCTTGAGCGCTGTCAATTCCGATGCCCCACGTCTCTCCGCCAGGCAAAGAGTAAAAACACACTGGCCATCAGCGCAGCAGAGTGCACGATAAATTATTTAAGCCGTTCTTCCAGGTCGACTTCACATATTCACAGGAGACAACACAAGTCCTGCCTTCAAGGGCTTCTAAGGACATCGATGAAACAGAAAAAGGACGCAGTGGAATTCGACACAATCCACAGTTCCTGACTCAAGACACCTCGAGATCCAAGCAGGTTACAGCTAAATCCTTTAAGCCTTTTGTTTGCAAACAAGAATGCAGTGTATATGGGCCCGACACCTCGGATCAGCAAACTCAGCGGTTACCCAGTCCTGCCGCCCCGCAGCTCCAGGGGAAACCTCAGTCACATGACCCCATTCACAAGCATGTTGCTAAACCTATAATTGGTACTGAGGCTATAATTATCAATTAACTGGGGTGCGTTGATAATTTTTCCTGAATGTGAGTGCAGTAAGGGAGTGTGCTGGACAATCAGGCTCCATGATGATGAAAATAGTGTGGGGGGGGGGGGGGTTGCAAACAACAGGACCAACTGAGTTATGCAGTCCCTGCATCTATCCCAGACAATTTTTCATTCATTTATTGAGCTACAAGGTTATGAGCCTGAGCTGTGATGTGTTTGAAATACAAGACCCTAAATTACAATGTTTAGGGTGCAATACTGGCATCATCATCTGTCAATGTCTGGGTAAATCACACAGACCTGGGTAGGGGGCGGAGGCCACGCCTGGGTGCGAAATGTGGCAAATGAGTATCTGAAGGATTTAGGTGTGAGAGCACTACTAATGCTTCCTTGAGACCTAAATTCCTTCACCCACCCCCACCCACCCAGGCAGAAGCAGGTGTCAGAGTTGTTCTGATAGGAAATCACATCTCATCACCGCTACAGAAAAACCTCAAGCAGGGTAGCTGCGTCCATCCGGGCGGGGAGCAGCCCAGCCGAAAGCCCCCATCCCATCACGCCCCGAGCCCCTGTGTTGCGAGGACCCCCGCCGATGGCGAACAGGGAGATGAGATTCAGAGACGAGAAGAATTCCAGCAGAGCAGGAATGGCGGGATTCACTCAGGTGTACCGGAGGAAACCGATATTACATTTTAATGAGCGACCAGGCGACACTCTAAAGGAATCTGCCAAACTGGATGATGCCCCAGCTGTGATCAAAACGAAGATAAAACGCATCGGTGCAGCACGAGGAACCGGGACCTAAACCAGCCGGGATGCAGGAAAAATCAGGCGGATACAGGACCCCTTTACATCTGGAAGACTAGTATCCTCTCTACCTCTGCATGGTTATTTTCCTGCTTTTAACAGGGGTGGCATTAAGCAACTATCAAATGACAGGTTCATCCCAACAGAACTGTTGTGATCGCCGACATCCTGGAAGCAGTGCCGTGGAAAATGTGACAGAGGAAGCGACCAGTATTCCGGTTACAAAGCTGTGTCTCATGTGGGGAGGAAAATTTAATGCTACCCCACAATGGTTTTCCCATTCAGAGTTAGGAACGCCAGTTTTTGGGTCACAATCATTCCTGCGCATCAGCGTTGTCTTGAAAGGGGAAAAAACAAAACTGGATATTCATCTACTGCCCAGAATATCAATCATGCTATAAAAACACAGTAACACCAAATAAATATACAGTATATGAGCAGCGTCCCCCCTGGCCACAGGTGCCTGATCGGGTGACAGTGATGTTTTCTCCAAAGCCACTTCAGAAAAAGGCTTTGAGCAGGAACAGGGATCCATTTCAAGTCAGTGAAATTTGGCTCATGGTGTCCTCATCCCGTCCAATTTTTTGGCAGCACAGTGAATCCCTTCCCTCTTAGGACCCAGAAGCCCTTAAACTGTCACAGGGAGGAGGGGGAAATATTACCCTCCATAGGGGCTTATTTTTAGCCGCCGTAGCCAGGTGTCCTTGCTTGCCGCAACTCGGGCTCCCCGACGGAACATTACTGCCGGGGGTCGCACCCCCCCACATCATCAATGAGGCACAGGTTCAAAGAGTGACACCTCACTACATCTGAATGAAGTATCAGAACAGAGTTCAGCATCATGACTGCACCCTAGTGTGTGTGTGTGTGTGTGTGTGTGTGTGTGTGTGTGTGTGTAAAGTATATATTACATTGTGGGGACAAAATGTCCTAACAATGTGATAAAAACCTGTTATTCTGACATTGTGGGGACCATTTTTTCAGTCCCCACAAGGGGAAACTGAATTGTATAAAAATCTATGATTGCAATAAAAAAAAAATGCACTTTGTTTGGTTACTTATGGTTAAGGTTAGGGCTGGGTAGGGGTTAAGGTTTCCACTGTGTGACTGGGGTTATGTCCACGACAATGTATCGACGGTCCCCACAAAAAGATAGACAGCTAATCTGTGTGTACAGGTCTGTGTGTGTGTGTGTGTGTGTGTGTGTGTGTGTGTTTGGGGGGGGGGGCGCTTTTGGAGTGATGTACTTTCTATCAACTATGAACCCAGGGAACAGAAACTAGATCACAAGGCCCAGATGTACAAGGCACTAACATCCATTTCTCTTCCAAGGGCTCTTACAAAGGTCTCATTGTGATTTCTGCACATTTCAGAATTATATATATTTTTATCACAGTTACTTGACTGTCAATACTACACAGTGCATTGTACTGCCTAAGCTTTCTGTTATAATGCAACCATTGTTTACTGAATTAGGAAGGAACATTGTTTTCTGACGCCCTATTGATCGACGGTACACCTTACTGTTTTATGGCTGTATAAATATCCACAGAAAAGCAATGATCTTCTTTTCAAATTTTACTTCCACTTCACTTCTTCATACATCCTCATTTACTTTAACCTTCTGGTCCCTTTCTGCTGAGTTGTTTACTTCTCCTGATATCCCTTTATATCACTCTCTACCTCCTCCTTTACCAGCCCACGTGTTCATCCGGTAAGGCGTCCACCCGTCTGCTAGAAAGCAGCATCTCACAGCTTCAGTAAGTTGCAGAATTATGGCCTCCCCATTTTGGGAGCTATTTCTGCAGCTGGGGAAACTAGTACCATCCTCAGACATGAAATGGAAATTAAATTAAATGCAGTTGTGCTTCAACTGCTGTTTCTACATGAGTACAGTTACATTTGACATGCTGCTTCTTACATACCCCATCATGCTCTCCTTTGAGATCACACACACACACACACACACACACACACACACACACACACACACACACACACACACAGGTGAAGACTGAAGTTTGGGGTCTGAGTACAGGGTCACCCATGCATCCAGCACCCCTGAAGAATTTGGGGGGGGGGGGGGGTTAAGGGCATAAAAGAGATGCAGCTCTTCTGCCATGGGATTCAAACTAGCAACCTTCCAATCAGAAGCACAATCCACTGAGCCACACAGCAATGCTGAAGGGATGCAGGCCTTCCTTTGTACTTTCATGCACTTTTAGGACGACTTTCACACAACTCTACGGCCTTTAGCCAGGATTTCTGCATTTCCCTTGAGCTCCCATGGACACAGTAGCTACCACAGCTGCACTGCGGGCTCTGTTCCTCACTCGCCTGTCCTGTACCTTCAACCAGTCCCGGCTCTGAAGACATGCGGCATCCTATGGAGAGCCACCCACTGGGCACCAGCAGAGATGACGGGTTCTGCTAGAGACCCTGACATTTAAAAAAATTGTGGAACATAAAGAAACTACTGACTGATGGAACAGTTTCTAGAAGACCACCCTTCAAACATCTCCACATGCCCCCCTTTAGCTCTGGCTCTCCCGGTGTGTCGAGGAGGATAGGGACTCACTTACCACGGACAAGCAGCTCCTCTGCTCACGGACGACGGCACAGCACCCCAGGAAGCCGGTGACCATGACCAAGACCCCAGCCAGGATCAGAATGTAGGCAGACACGGCGAAGGTGCTGGAGGCCAACAGGCTCAGGTAGTCGCTCTTGTCGGTCAGCGTCCAGATGCCCACTGCCATCACCGCGGTTCCCCCCACCTGCCGGACAGATGGGAGATTACAGATCACTGGGTCTGAGGCCCGGAATCATTTCCACTTGGAAGCTAATCATCATCACTCAGTACAACCAGGTCATTTGATGGGACCAGTGTTCATGGCGTTATGAAATCATCAGTCATCTGAGGCTTCATTGATCTGCCGTGGCTGCACATCGACTGACCAGCTGCTGACTTTACAAGCACAAATATACAAGTATGCGAAGATCAGCGGTTTTGACTTGACTGGGACTGAATATTACAGACCCGGCCAGCTGAAAACAGGACGCCAAACATTAGCAACCTGCGGACACCGTTTCCTTGACTGGGACTGAATATCACAGACCCGGCCAGCTGAAAACAGGACGCCAAACATTAGCAACCTGCGGACACTGTTTCCTTGACTGGGACTGAATAACACAGACCCGGCTGAAAGCAGGACACCAAACATTAGGAACTAGCGGACACTGTTTCCTTGACTGGGACTGAATATCACAGACCCGGCCAGCTGAAAACAGGACTCCAAACATTAGCAACCTGCGGACACTGTTTCCTTGACTGGGACTGAATATCACAGACCCGGCTGAAAGCAGGACACCAAACATTAGCAACTAGCGGACACTGTTTCCTTGACTGGGACTGAATATCACAGACCCGGCCAGCTGAATACAGGACGCCAAACATTAGCAACTAGCGGACACTGTTTCCTTGACTGGGACTGAATATTACAGACCCGGCTGAAAGCAGGACACCAAACATTAGGAACTAGCGGACACTGTTTCCTTGACTGGGACTGAATATCACAGACCCGGCCAGCTGAAAGCAGGACGCCAAACATTAGCAACTAGCGTACACTGTTTCCTTGACTGAGACTGAATATCACAGACCCGGCTGAAAACAGGACGCCAAACATTAGCAACTAGCGGACACTGTTTCCTTGACTGAGACTGAATATCACAGACCTGGCTGAAAACAGGATGCCAAACATTAACAACTAGCGGACACTGTTTCCCCCGCCGCTGAACCCTCTGTGACCAAAGACAAATGACATCTCTCCTCTAGATGACCTGCAGCACCATAACCCTCTGTATTTAGATAAGCCCTCTCAGTCGGCTTCCGCTGTCAACATGAATAATTTATCACATGTCACACGAAGGCAGTCACGCTGGAATAAAAGACAGCCATCAGGGCCATCCCCCCCACCCCAATTCACTAACATGGACTGTCAGCATGCTTATCACACAGTGGGAGAGCGGCGTGGGGGCAATGAGAGCCATTTTGGTGAGACGGGCTTCCCAAAATCAAGCCAGTCCAGTATCCTCCAGGCTCTGTATTCTCTGCAATATGGAAACGGCAAAATGTCCATCAGTGATGAGTCCCTGAGTTTCTGTGATTACAGACCCTTGGAGCACTCAGCCAGTCAATACTCTTGGCTCCTTCTCTAAGCACACATCTCTAAATCTGTCCTAAGTCCATTTACACTTCAGCACTTTCAATTCATTGACACAATCAGCAAAACTTCACATGTTCCCCATTATATATCTGCATAAGTGTTTTATTATTTCTGACACTTATTTGCCTACAGAATGCTTGTTCAAATATTAGCAATGAAAGCAGTCAAAGGAATGTCAACGACTAAGAATTTGGTGTGGAGTTTGCTCTTCAGGAAGAGAGCAGAACCATCTCAATCACCACGGGAGCACACAGATAAGAGTAAAAGCAAGCCTGCAGAGATGACATGTCTGGCAATAATGAACGTTTCAATGGTCCCTTACAGGGAGACTGAGGTAATTACACATCTCACTGGGTACAGTAAAAGCAATCCTTACATGGACCCGTACCCCAGTCAATTAGAGTACAAACCTCTCTGCTATAAAGGAGGCCTGGAATAGAGCCAGCACTGTTCCACAACAAAGATATCCTGAAACCTAGAAGGTTCATGGGCTAACCACAGTGAGAAAGTTGTCTATCTGGTGAGCCGAGCCAAGACACTGCAACAAATAGATCTTCCAAGCAAATCTACAATAACTGTACTGTGGTCTCCCGCTCTGTCCTTCCGGATCAAGGTCAAAGACAGTGCGAAACAGACAACTGCGTGGAAATCAGTTTGATACAGAATCAGTCTGCATATGGGCAAGCAGCCGAGTTCATTAAAAAGCAATAATGCAAAAATGCATCACTAATCTACTTTAACAGTTTGATTCGATGGGAAAGATGAATTTGTGGCTAACTCTGACAGTTCATGTTATTTAAAACCTGAGATTAAGGGTGATCCAGGAACTCAGCAAATCTAGATCCTGGAAACTGGAGAAACCTGGCATCAAACCAAACAGCAGCTCCAATCAGTTTAACCCATATCTCATTGTTCACTTTATTATTAGATCAAATAATTTGAATCAACACTGTGACCAATGGTAGACAGAACATCCTACCCGCTGTGGGTCTTAAAAGTCAGATATCTCTCATCGCTCATCAGCTCAGCCCCGCAGCATCAGTGAATACAAATCACTCTACCCTAAGATAAGTCTCCCCTGTATCTACTCTAGGCTCTGTGTCTTCAATATGAGGAACAAGAACTGAGTTGTCAGCAGCCATTGCAGGAGAATCACTCATACAACAAATGCACAACAACCAGGAGATCGACGTCTACAGAAAGCAGCTTTTGCTCAACCTCACTTAGCATGCCACCATAAGGCATCTACTGATCTGATTTTGAATTTGTACGGATAGAAAGGGAAAAAAAATCAATAAATATTATTTTAAAACCCATGAAATTTCTGTGCAGTGACAAGCAGATCTCTATAGCAACTGCACGGCAAAAGGTTGGTTAAAAATAAAAGCATCCATATGTATGTTGCAGCCAAAAACCTTGTGTGTTAGCATAGCAACGCGCTACATCTGAACGCCATGGCGTCTACAGCTGGTTGAGCGCCGCCACGGAAATGCGCGAGATCCTGCACTTCACACCACGTAACGGCTAATCCTCAATTATTGATGCATGGCTCTGAGCTCTAATTTGGTTTTTGGGATGAACCTACGATTGAGATTAAGATACATGACTACCTTGAGGCTACATGAGGTGACGTGTCTGTTGAACTCAAATGTGAAAAGGGTCCCAGGGTCTGAAGCTGAATGGTTGACTGTTTTGAGAAGAACATCGGAAGAGGAGGCCATAAAGCAGATGGTTAAAAGTCATAACTGGAGAGGCAGTGGTGACGCCTTGAAGACACGTCCCTGTCAGGCTGTCAGGGTAGGCGCCTCATGGGGGGTGGAGTGCGGGGGCCGTACCAGGTTACCAACATGACACAAAGACACCAGAGGTCTGGAGCAGCGAAGGAAAAAGTATATTTTCGTTTGTGCTCATAGCTCTTCAAACCCAGTGAAATTAACTTCCTGGTGTGACGCGAGCAGAATGGGACAAGGGCACAGCTATCCTAACAGCCAGATCCTCAAGCCTCCAAAGCACGAGGCCCGAATGCTGACCATTGCAAAGTGCCGGCAGCCTGCCACTTTGGGGGGGGGGGGGGGGGGGCTTTTGGAGTGATGTACTTTCTATCAACTATGAACCCAGGGAACAGAAAGTAGATTACAAGGCCCAGATGTACAAGGCACTAACATCCATTTCTGTTCCGAGGGCTCTTACAAAGGTCTCATTGTGATTTCTGCACATTTTCAGAATTATATATATTTTTATCACAGTTACTTGGCTGTCAATACTACACAGTGCATTGTACTGCCTAAGCTTTCTGTTATAATGCAACCATTTTTTACTGAATTAGGAAGGAACATTGTTTTCTGACGCCCTATTGATCGACGGTACACCTTACTGTTTTATGGCTGTACAAATATCCACAGAAAAGCAATGATCCCTGTCTTCTGTACGGATTTTACTTCCACTTCTTGGTACAACTTCATTTACTTTGTCCTTTATTTTATACCCCTGGTATTGGACTCTGACCAGCCAGCATTTACCTAATATACATCCGCGGCACACCAAAGCCCGACTGCTTTAAAGCCAGTGTTAGACTCACCCAGAAGAGGAAGTTGAACATGAAGAGGAGGTATTTCAGACACACAGTGAGCCAGTCTTCTTGGGGGTCTTTGTGAAAGCGAGACATCGCTCCTCCTAAAAGCGGGAATATTCAATCAGTACACTAACACATAGACACATACAAAAAAGAGTTAATTAATGGGAATGCAGGTTTTCTGTCAGCGTCAAAGTACTGCCTGCAAGCCACATTCCTCAAGTTAATCCTTCATGTCCAAGAAATTGTCACATGAGAAGCTGAAATACGTGCAGGATTGTCAGGTTAACATTAATCAAATCCGTCTTTGACACTTAGCCTAAAGAAAACCTCATGGGTAGGCATGACATAAAGCCTTCAAGCTGTCAGAAGAACAACAGTGACACAATTCAGTGGTGTTATCCAGTGTGTTACCAGTTAGGGGCCTCTCTCGGCACCAGGGCAATTAGTCCCCATCTTATCAGTGGAATTGACTGGCAGTGACTGAGATGGTGTGGCTGGCAGGGGGAGACCTTAGCTGGCAACTTTGGGGAGACTCTGAGGCCGTCGTCACTAATGAGCCTGACCCATAAATGGCCACCTACGCCTGACTGATCGTCGAGCCAGATGATGAACAAGGCAGAGGAGCTAAGAATAACTCTGGATGTATTGGCAGGTGGATAATTAACACGTTTTAATTAAGGTTTCCTAACAATATCTTTCTGCTAAATTCACCATGATTAACCATTTTATCGAATCAAGTGAAGGAACTACCCAACGATTTTATCCAAAAATACAAACATTTTAATATTGTTACAGGTTTCCTGGTATGGCTTTCTCCAAACATAGTAACAACTGTCATCTGTGACTATTAAACAAATATTAAAATAAAATGATGTGATATACTACCTTCAATTGGCACTGACTTGGCAAAGCCAACATAAGCTGACCCCTGAATTGTGTCACCTTCCAAAACATAGCAGAATGTCAATTTCTTTTGGTCATGCCTGTAAAACAGTGTGCAGCTGATAGGACTGAATAATGAGATCATTCCAATAATCTGTTAAATGGTACTCCTGGATTAGATACAAACTCAGCTATAACTTGCCAGAGATGCAGAAAAATGAAGCAATTCTCATGATCTATTACACAGTAGCATTCTATTGTCAAGTCAGCAACACAGTGCTTAGCATAAATGTTCATTCCATTCCATGAAAAATAAACCTTGGTTCAATAAAAACCTTGACAAAGCTGAACCCGAACAGGTTTAGGAGCTTGCGGTCATGCTAATCCCCACTACACACGTCTTCAAACATCATCAAACAAGCAGGATTACAGCCTCTACCTACCCTGTTTTCTAAATGCCCCAAAACCCCAACTCAGACACACAAAAAAACAAGCGTATCGCCTCCTGGTGGTGGGGCAAAACATGACAAGGGGACACAGACTCCTTCATGGAGGAAAAATGCCAATGTTCCTCAGAGGATCCTGCAGGCAAGTTTTATTAAAGTGAAAAAACAGCCTGTTTCTCCTGTAAAGAAGCAACAGAATCATAGCAGGAAGAAAACCATATGCCCATTACTAACATAATCTAATCACATATCGCAGGACACTGTTCCAGTCCATATATGGAGACATCCATCAGGGTAAATAAACACACACAATCATTTATAACAAACTGATTGCCACTGAGCTAATCAGGGAGACAGGAACACATTATTGTATATTATTGCATGTATTAACAAAAAATAAACAGAAACACTCCACACAGCTAGGGGGCGCACTACAATATGCACTATATTATGACAGTAGAGCCCTGATAGGTTTCTAAAGGTAATTTAGGGACCCAAAATATAAGAAAACTTTAAATCCAAATTACGTCTGCGTCGAGGTAGCTTATGCGAATAGCAGATTAATTAAAACACAGACAGAAACATTAAATAACACAGTCAGGATTAATTTCGTGGAGACAGCTGGATGGGGGCACTCTGATTAACTGTGTTCCATTTTACAAATTATCCATAAGCTACACACCCCCACCTTGATTTGTCTGTCTCAACCGAATAATATCATGACATCAAACATATATATATACACTCACCTAAAGGATTATTAGGAACACCATACTAATACGGTGTTTGACCCCCTTTCACCTTCAGAACTGCCTTAATTCTACGTGGCATTGATTCAAGAAGGTGCTGAAAGCATTCTTTAGAAATGTTGGCCCATATTGATAGGATAGCATCTTGCAGTTGATGGAGATTTGTGGGATGCACATCCAGGGCACGAAGCTCCCGTTCCACCACATCCCAAAGATGCTCTATTGGGTTGAGATCTGCTGACTGTGGGGGCCATTTTAGTACAGTGAACTCATTGTCATGTTCAAGAAACCAATTTGAAATGATTCGAGCTTTGTGACATGGTGCATTATCCTGCTGGAAGTAGCCATCAGAGGATGGGTACATGGTGGTCATAAAGGGATGGACATGGTCAGAAACAATGCTCAGGTAGGCCGTGGCATTTAAACGATGCCCAATTGGCACTAAGGGGCCTAAAGTGTGCCAAGAAAACATCCCCCACACCATTACACCACCACCACCAGCCTGCACAGTGGTAACAAGGCATGATGGATCCATGTTCTCATTCTGTTTACGCCAAATTGTGACTCTACCATTTGAATGTCTCAACAGAAATCGAGACTCATCAGACCAGGCAACATTTTTCCAGTCTTCAACTGTCCAATTTTGGTGAGCTCGTGCAAATTGTAGCCTCTTTTTCCTATTTGTAGTGGAGATGAGTGGTACCCGGTGGGGTCTTCTGCTGTTGTAGCCCATCTGCCTCAAGGTTGTGCGTGTTGTGGCTTCACAAATGCTTTGCTGCATACCTCGGTTGTAACGAGTGGTTATTTCAGTCAAAGTTGCTCTTCTATCAGCTTGAATCAGTCGGTCCATTCTCCTCTGACCTCTAGCATCAACAAGGTATTTTCGCCCACAGGACTGCCGCATACTGGATGTTTTTCCCTTTGCACACCATTCTTTGTAAACCCTAGAAACGGTTGTGCGTGAAAATCCCAGTAACTGAGCAGATTGTGAAATACTCAGACCGGCCCGTCTGGCACCAACAACCATGCCACGCTCAAAATTGCTTAAATCACCTTTCTTTCCCATTCTGACATTCAATTTGGAGTTCAGGAGATTGTCTTGACCAGGATCACACCCCTAAATACATTGAAGCAACTGACATGTGATTGGTTGATTAGATAATTGCATTAATGAGAAATTGAACAGCTGTTCCTAATAATCCATTAGGTGAGTGTGTGTGTGTGTGTGTGTGTGTGTATGTATGTATGTATATATATATATATATATATATATATATATATATATATATATATATATATATAAACAAGCTATATTCCACCGAAGGCCAGCGTGTGGACTGCCATATTTATGTTCCCATACATCGTAATCACATCGAGGAGAGAAACTGCATATTTTAGTGTGCATATTAAACTGCAAATTAAAACTTAATTAAAATCGAGCTATGCCTCGTTGCTGCTAAGAAATGCATTCCGAATTAACATGTTACCTAGCTCGTACACAATTACCAAATGAGCAAAAAAATCAACGTGACACTGCAATAAAATATGCAAATATAATACAAATCTGCAATGTCTGAGCCATCACAATAATTTTCCATTCCATAATAATTTGCTATCCTATCAGTGGGAAGCACACCTGCGAAAAACAGAAGGTAATTTTGAACAGCTGGGTGAAGGCACTGGGAAGCTTCCATCCTGACAGCCGTTATATAGTTGTGAAAAACACTATGACACCAAAAAGCAACCGGTGGCATGTTTTATTCCGGTAACTATAGTGTATTGGGACGACATGTGGAACATATAGTGCTACACTGGCGACGTGACATTTTTGGCACAATCTGATACCTTGTTCCTTACATCTCTATCTGGAGCGACGCACACTCCAAATGCTAGGCTTTGCATGTAAATAAATGAAATTTCAAGCATTTTCAAACGTTATTATAACCTTGTAACACTTGGACGCCAGCCGACTCAAGGTTCCCGACGGTCTTAACGCGTCTGGAAACTGATTCTTGTCGTTATTTAAGTTTGTTTATACCTGACACGACGTTGTCAGTAAGCTAACCGAAACGTTTTTATACATTATTATATACACATTCTAAACATTTTATTTCTGAGCACAATTCCATTAAAAATATTTCGTGGCCAATACATTATAATGCCCATTATAGCAGTAGATTAAAGACAAGAAATATTAGATGTGAATTATGTGAACATAGAATGAATAGATACTGTAGCGCTTTTATTACCGCCGATCGTAGTTACTCTTTTAAACAGCGGACAGCCTTTCGTTTACCATTATACGTAATCGCAATATACAGAATAATAATGCATTGGGAAAACTGGCATATTGTTGAATAAAAACTGTCTATCGTGCCTAGTCCGTGAGAAATACACCTTCGACATTTCCCTTCCTGCAGCTCCGCAATTACGGACACGCCGCCTCCATTGCATCACGAAGAACAAGAAATGCACTTTCCAATCCATATTCCTTTCTCACGTTTCAGAGAGAAAATAAAAACACAAACCACGCCAAAATATCTTCATCATATTTTTCGGCTAAATGATGGTAGCCTACATATGTTATCTTGCAGCCAGGGATATTCTGCATTTTCGATACGGCAAACTCCCTTAAATAAGTTGCGACGCACACCTGCACCCACATTATATCTCGCACGTCACTAAGTGTAAATTTTACATAATCGATAACTGTTAGCAATTACACATTCTACACACTTACCAGATGAGGACGTTGATGAAAGGCTATCTGTGAGAAGTCGCGACGCGCTCCGGCCGCCTCGCCGTCAGTGATCCGGCTCCAGCTTGTTGCTTCTCGGCCGTCCGGTCAGTGCGGGTTCAGAAGGAAACAGGACAATCAGACGCCTGCTTCCTAATTTCCTACCAAACTACATATAGTGCCAAACAGTTATATTTAACTACAAATCGCAATGACAATTTACAAACATATTTTTGTATATATATAAACATCCTCCCTCCCCCAAGAAAAAACAAGCTTTATTTGTATTTAACTCATTTGTCTTTTCTTTGTTAAGTAGTTATTGCGTGACATAAAGTAATCGTGCATATTTTTAACGTTTCTTGTTATTGTAGTGTTAATATGCGTGAGCCGTTAACCTTACCAGGAGCCTGCTCTCCGTGACAGGGGGGCACAGACCCAGGCAAGGATGTATCAAAGTGGGCACCACTTTAGAGGAGGTCTGAGATGCGTGCCTCTTGAGAAAATGCACAACTCTGCCAGCGAGATGCTCTGCCAGATCGTGGGAAATGTTCTCAGCTACTTAGAATGGCTCTTTGTTGTCCAAATGGGCCTTTTGGCATGCTTCCGTATTAGCACGCAGGATTTGCAGTGCAGATCGACTGGCCATCCCTATCACATCGCGGTTCCTGAACAAACAAGGACAATTAAAACGTGGTGACAGTATTTTCTCATTTGCTAACACGTGGCTAACGTGTCGGGTGGTTTTTTATTTGCCCGAATCCCATCCCCATGTTACAGGATAACTACTGTTTGTAAACGACACAGGAGAAAGACAGGAAAACGAAACGACGACCTGGATGATGCCAGCGGTAACCCGAGCTGCCGCTTCACAGACACAGCATGTTATTATTCACAATCATTTTGAGGCCTCCCATAATTACAGACATGGACAAATTTGTTGGTACCCCTTCCACAAAAAAAAACCAAAAAACTCTCTGACGTAACTTGAAACTGACAAAAATTTAATGGCATCCCTTATTGTTTATTCCATATTTAACACAAATCAGACTTTGCTTTTCATTATTAATAGAGCTGAATATTTTATATAATTAAACAAATGAAAATGGCATGGATGAAAAAAAAACATGACACCCTTAATTTAATATTGCAGCAATCACTGCCAACAAGTGATCTCTGTACTTCACAGTGAGACGTCTGCATTTGCCAACAGGTAGTCTGACCCACTCTTCCTGAGCAAACTGCTCAAGCTGTCTCCGGTTTGAAGGGTGGCGTCTCCACACTGCAGTTCTCAGGTCTTTTCATAGATCTTCAGTAGGATTAAGATGGAGGGCCATTTAAGAATAGTCCAATGTTTTTTTTCCCCAGCCATTCTTCAGTGCTTTTAGTTGTATGTTTTTGGTCGTTGTCATGTTGGAGGTCACATGATCTGCAGCTGAGGCTGAACTTTCTGACACTGGGCAGTATGTTTCGCTCCAGGATGCCTTAGTAGTGAAGTCTTGAGACTTCATTGTCCTGCACAGATTCAAGGTTCCCTGTGCCAGATACAGCAAAGCTGCCCCAAAACAAATCTGAGCCCCCTCCATGTTTCACAGTAGGTATGGTGTTCTTTTCTTTTAAAGCTTAATTTTTCCTTCTGTAAACACAGAGCTGATGTGACTGGCCAAAAAGCTCCAGTTCTGTCTCTCATCAGTCCAAAGGACATTCTCCCAGAAACTGTGGGGCTTGTCAACATGCATTTTGGCAAATTTTATTTTTTATGTTTTTCTGTCAATAGTGGAGCCCTCCTGGGTCTTCTTCCATGGGGCCCATTATTGATCAAAATGCGACGGATGGTGCGATCAGAAAGTGATGTACCATGACCTTGGAGCTCAGCTTGAATGGTTTTGGATGGTTTCCTTGGCTCTTTGTCTACCATCCACACTGTCCTTCTTATTAACCTGAGGTTGCATTTCCTCTTGCGTCCACATCCTGGGTGGTTGGCTACTGTCCCATGAACCTTATACCTTTTAGTAATATTGGCAACTGTGGTCACAGGAACATGAAGCTGCTTGGAGATGGTCTTATAGCCTTTAACATGGTTACCTATAATCTCCTTTCTGAGCTCCTCAGACAGCTCTCTCCTTTGCTTTCTCTGGTTCATGTTCAGTGTGATGCACACAATGATACCAAACAACACAGCAGCATGTTCTTTCCCTTTAAATAGGCTGAATGGCTGATGAAAAGCTTGAAGGCACCTGTGATACTAATTAAGGTTAAACACTTAGTTTGAAACATGACAATAATGCAAGAATAAATAGTCTCTTTAGATGCACCCACAAATCTGTCCATACTATTTTAACATATCTTTGTAAAATAAACAACAAATCATTTCTTTTCACAGTTTTATAGGTTTCCTCTATCACATACTAAAGACATGCAGGTATGCACTGAATCACATTTCAGGATAAATGAAGTATTGTTTCGGTGAGCTGTAAGGGTACCAACAAATTTGTCCACGTCTGTATTTCCCCCATAAATGTTCTAGACTTTGGCAAAAACACAGGACATTACCACAAGGCAGCATGGTTTAAAAGGATAAAGATATTTCACACATCTACAGATTTGATCACCACCATATACAACATGTGTGCATTATACAGGTAAGTGAGTTCATTTATAAAAATCCATCCATCTTGCAACCACGTATCCTAGTCAGCTTCCTATCCCAGTAACATGGGGCACAAGGCTAGGGTGCAGCCTGCACAAGATGCCAGCCTATCACAGGGCACATATACACACATGGCTGGGGTGCAGCCTGCACAAGATGCCAGCCTATCACAGGGCACATATACACACATGGCTGGGGTACAGCCTGCACAAGATGCCAGCCTATCACAGGGCACATATACACACATGGCTGGGGGGCAGCCTGCACAAGATGCCAGCCTATCACAGGGCACATATACACACATGGCTGGGGTGCAACCTGCACAAGATGCCAGCCTATCACAGGGCACATATACACACGTGGCTGGGGTACAGCCTGCACAAGATGCCAGCTTATCACAGGGCACATATACACACATGGCTGGGGTGCAACCTGCACAAGATGCCAGCCTATCACAGGGCACATATACACACATGGCTGGGGTACAGCCTGCACAAGATGCCAGCCTATCACAGGGCACATATACACACATGGCTGGGGGGCAGCCTGCACAAGATGCCAGCCTATCACAGGGCACATATACACACATGGCTGGGGTGCAACCTGCACAAGATGCCAGCCTATCACAGGGCACATATACACACGTGGCTGGGGTACAGCCTGCACAAGATGCCAACCTATCACAGGGCATATATACACACATGGCTGGGGTGCAACCTGCACAAGATGCCAGCCTATCACAGGGTACATATACACACAAACCCAGACACTACTGGTAACACTGAGAAACTGATTAGACAATGGGAGGAAGTCCAGACAAGGCAGGAAGAACATGCAAACTCCACACACACAGAGCAGGGCTGCGGTAACAGAGAAGTTTACTGCCCCTCACAGTGCCACCCCATTTAATTAAAACAAACTGCCTAAATTATGCATTAAAGTATGTCTGTTTTATCAGAGTCGATTACGTTACGCATTTAGACTTTCTCCTGATGGGATATCAGTCCACACACTATTTAGAGACGCCAATCCACGTAAGCCCATTTAAGGAGAAGCTCAGCATGCGAACCTCACAGTGCTGTCACCCCACGACACCCGTCCTGCTAACGCTAATGGCCGCTAGCATCGCATTCCCTCAGGCAGAAACAGCCAACAGTGAGCATGTTGTTCCTGAACTTCCTGCTCCAAGGAGCGGCCCCACGTTTCAATAAACAACGTGTCTTTGATCCCGTCCTTGGGGCTTCCTCTGGCCAACCAACTGCTGCCCAAATGTCGGCTACACCATCAGATAAGCGAACTATCAAAGGGGGGAATTTCTCATCCGAAGTTCAAGAAGAGCACATTTTCGAGTACAGTAATGAATCCATAACGCCAATCTACCATAATAGGGAATGAAGGAAGAGGGAAAATCCATTATGTTGTTTGTCTTGGTCTGGGCTGGTTTTAAAGCTTGCCCAGCACTGGATACACCTACCGTCTAACTGCTAGCGCTGTTATGCTCCCCATTAAGGACTATTTCTGAACTCTGCCAACTTGCCAGGGAATATGAATCAGCAGACTGCATGGGGGGGGGGGAGAGGAGAATCCAACCAGCTTTGTTTCAGAAACAAGGGGGATCTGTGGACAGGCTGTGCTTCGTCCCCCTCCCAGCATGCACTGGGACACTCTTCAGCATCCTTTGACGGCAGCCGAGTGTAAACATTGTTACTCAGGTTATTTGTAGAATCAGCTGCTCCTCTGCACCGTGGGCCGTTTGCCAATGCGACACAACATATGACACGTTTCAAGCCATATCAAATACACTCACCTAAAGGATTATTAGGAACACCATACTAATACGGTGTTTGACCCCCTTTCACCTTCAGAACTGCCTTAATTCTACGTGGCATTGATTCAACAAGGTGCTGAAAGCATTCTTTAGAAATGTTGGCCCATATTAATAGGATAGCATCTTGCAGTTGATGGAGATTTGTGGGATACACATCCAGGGCATGAAGCTCCCGTTCAACCACATCCCAAAGATGCTCTATTGGGTTGAGATCTGGTGACTGTGGGGGCCATTTTAGTACAGTGAACTCATTGTCATGTTCAAGAAACCAATTTGAAATGATTCGAGCTTTGTGATATGGTGCATTATCCTGCTGGAAGTAGCCATCAGAGGATGGGTACATGGTGGTCATAAAGGGATGGACATGGTCAGAAACAATGCTCAGGTAGGCCGTGGCATTTAAACGATGCCCAATTGGCACTAAGAGGCCTAAAGTGTGCCAAGAAAACATCCCCCACACCATTACACCACCACCACCAGCCTGCACAGTGGTAACAAGGCATGATGGATCCATGTTCTCATTCTGTTTACGCCAAATTCTGACTTTACCATTTGAATGTCTCAACAGAAATCGAGACTCATCAGACCAGGCAACATTTTTCCAGTCTTCAACTGTCCAATTTTGGTGAGCTCGTGCAAATTGTAGCCTCTTTTTCCTATTTGTAGTGGAGATGAGTGGTACCCGGTGGGGTCTTCTGCTGTTGTAGCCTATCCACCTCAAGGTTGTGCGTGTTGTAGCTTCACAAATGCTTTGCTGCATACCTCGGTTGTAACGAGTGGTTATTTCAGTCAAAGTTGCTCTTCTATCAGCTTGAATCAGTCGGCCCATTCTCCTCTGACCTCTAGCATCAACAAGGCATTTTCGCCCACAGGACTGCCGCATACTGGATGTTTTTCCCTTTGCACACCATTCTTTGTAAACCCTAGAAATGGTTGTGCGTGAAAATCCCAGTAACTGAGCAGATTGTGAAATACTCAGACCGGCCCGTCTGGCACCAACAACCATGCCACGCTCAAAATTGCTTAAATCACCTTTCTTTCCCATTCTGACATTCAGTTTGGAGTTCAGGAGATTGTATTGACCAGGACCACACCCCTAAATGCATTGAAGCAACTGCCATGTGATTGGTTGATTAGATAATTGCATTAATGAGAAATTGAACAGGTGTTCCTAATAATCCTTTAGGTGAGTGTATGTGCACAACTGTATGTGCCCCGAATCATTAGATCAACATTCTTTCCAGAATTTGAACCATCAGATCTTTGACAAACAGGCTCAGCTGTGCCTATTTTGGACCTTCTTGATCATGTGATCATAGAATCTTAGCATTGTTCTCTGAAACACAAGAAAATTGCTGATTCAATATCACAGTAATTTAGCCTGTGTATAACTCAATTTTATCTTTCTCTAGATATTATTGCTATTTTAATTCATTTGAAAGGCATTGGAATACAAAGGCTGGCATTTCTGTTGAAATTAGTTCAATGCCCAACATGTACTGTGGGAACTACTTCCTGTCATACAGGAAATCTGAGCAGCTGAGCAGATATAACTTATTAAAATCCTTCTGTCTGGATATTGCAAGGAAGAGGCAGCTCTGGACTCCATTAACATCATCTACCCTTTGTCTTGTTTTAACCCCCTTCCAGTCTTCTGTCCTCCTCTTGGTCTTCAGGTGTCCCTGTTGACCGTCATGCCCAACCTGCTGATGGACGCCCACAAGAGAGAAAACCACTGAAGCGTGACCCCACCCCCACAGCCGGCTGAACGTGCAATGGAGAGGCATGATGGCAAGAGAATTATAGTGGCTCTCAATTTGCCCCCCCCCCCCATTTGCACTGTCACAGTCCACTTAGTGTCCATTGTTCCTGTCACCCTGGCACCTGTACACCAGCTGTGTGGGAGTCAAAACGGGGCAAAACAAGCTTCAGTATCCTCCCACCGTGTAGATGACACCCTGACCCATGTCAACCTCGTCACGTTGCTGCAGAGAGATTGGACAGTACCATCCTGCGTTAGGACACACTGTTCAGCTGTAGGAAGGTACTTCAGAATCCTGTGCTGACTCAAGGGTGCAAATTTTGCTACAAAAACGATACAAGTAAACAGGTGTCCTGACAATAATTTAACTGGTGAATGTTATGAATTCCCAAACAGGCAAACAAATTATATTTCACAGCTATTCATATCTGTGATTTTGGTGACAAATGCATAGACAAATTCGAGACCGTAAGACCTAAGGACAAATATTTCTCAGAATATCACAGCAACGTTTTGAGCTGACAGTACAAAAATGATCATCACTCTCTTTTTTGCTAGCCGTCGCTGTTTAGCCCAGGGAGACTAGTGAGATCAAAATGTGGCAAAGGGGGCAGATTAAATAATTGATCGCGCCCTCCGCCATGCTGATGGCCGGTGCTGTTTACTCTTTGGTCAGAGGAGATGTGGCGGGTAAAACGTGCTGATGATATACAGTATGGCTATTGCAACATTATCGGTGTGTCATTATACTTTATCAGAATAGCATACCAGTAGTGCAAATGTATTGCTACATCTATTGGTCTGTCACACTTTATCAAAATAGCATACCTACATATTTTATTAAGGGTAAAATAGTCTGACAAGGAAATTTACAATGCACAAATAAACTGTGTTTTTAACAAAGGCAACATGCCCTAATCAGGAAATTTACTGAATCAGAATAAAATAGTTTTTAACAGTGGAATCACGTTCTGATAAGGAAATGTCAGATCAACATACCTTTAGTTTTTAACGGTATAACTACACGTAATGACATGTATAACTACAGAGTAGTGGTATAAAATCCAGGTATATAAGATTCTAACAGGTCTGGGTACACTTCAACCAAATAGTTACTTCAATATTACTTCAAATACAAGAACTTGAAGCCACAGGTGAAAATTACCAGGAAAACATTTTAAACTGGATTTGAGAAAGCACTTCTTTACACAACGTGTAGATAGAGTTTGGAATATTCTTCCTGTTAGTGTAGTTTGACCTTGGGTTCCTTTAAATCAGAGCTAGATAAGATTTTAACAACTCTGAGCTATTAGTTGAGTTCTGCCTAATCGAGCTTGATGGGCCGAATGTTATGTTCTTAGAACTACACGTAATAACACGTATAACTACACTATAACTACACGTAATAATATGCATAACTGCACTATAACAGTATAACCACATGTAATAACACGTATAACAGCACTATACACGTAATAATGGGGCGAGAAACAGTATAAATTATTATGCCACTTTCGTGCACTCATACCTATAACAACACGAAATACCGGAAAGCATAATTGCTTACTTTTCATCTAATATTCTATGAAATGCTGAACTTCCGTCTAATGCTATCGCAACAGTATGCTAAACTAAGAATACAGTATTATGAAATTCTGTTCTACGCATGCGCTCCAAGCGAGAGAACGCTGTTCTGATGGGTATGGTAAAATTTCAGAACGCTTGTTAGTACGGGATCCTCCTGTATAATACTAGACGCAGCAGTTTATTTTCCGATCGCGCATACGGGACGGGAGACAGCCTTAGTCATGAAGGAACAGGTTGGTCTTCCCCAGGCAAATATACAGCTGTTAGACTTATGTGAACTATTCTGGAAATTGTAGCAAAACCTGTTGTACTAACGTGTAATAGGAGGAAATGAACCAAATAGTTAATCACTATGGTTCGCGATGTTTTAGAATGTAAGGACACTAAAGACTTATGAATATAGCCTTTCCAGAAGGCAGACGCAGACTGGCCATCGGCAAGTTGGGGAATTTTATTTCTTCCCCAAATAAGGTGAAATCCAATCGCCCCCCCCCCTTGCCCCCGCCAAATCCCCCCACCTTTCACGTGCACGCGCATTCTCAGTACAGCGGTGGTTTACCCGCATTTATTTCACAAAAAGGTTTAAAACGAACGGTTTAAACTAACCCTAAGGTTTCTAAAGGCTATGGCCTAAGTATTATTGATTATTGAGTTATTGATTGTGTCCGTCACGCTATTTCATCATCACTGTGTAAACTTGTGTGTTTTTCATTGAGCCCTAAACATTTTTTTTTTTAAAGTGAAAGAAACAAAAGATTCTTTAATAAGCTATGCACTGCTCTCGACTTTTCACACTTCTGAAACTCTCAAATTGGTGACGAGTGAATATTTTTTAGTCTGTTGCATGATGTTATTTCACTAACAATGGTCTTATTAAAAATGGTCAGTTTCCTCCCTGCCAACCCCCCCCCCCCCCCCCCACCCCTTATATTCTGCAGACCAGCCATTTTACACTTGGCAGTTTCATAACCTACACTTTTGTCACAATATAGTGTCTCCATGGTAATTCTAAGATAGCATCCCACATGGTTTGGGCACCCCAGTACTGTCAATAGTGGTTTCAGAGTCCAACTACTGGCTGAGTTGGTGATTCACGACTTTTAGTTCATATAAGGGGTGGAAATTCAAAAGAGAGACCATCTTCACACTCAGTCAGAGGGCAGATCATTCAGCACCCAGGGCTTTGTGTAGGCTACTTAATCTGCAGGGTGATCTTCACTTATTCGTGATGATGCTTTACAATGCCAAGTGTTGAATTACAATTGCATAGATGCAAGAACACCAACTGCAAACGAACAGAGCAGGTAATTTTGAAGAATTATTTTATATGTGTTTATAGATATGATAAGAGAGATTCGTAAACGGCAAACGAGCGAATCAAATCGCAGGTCCCGACTGTAATCATCTAATTCAAGATGTAACAGGACAGGACGAGCCGGAAGAATGAGACGCTGATCAGAACCGCGAAAAGCAGCTCAGAGGATCCAGAGGACTTCAGTACATTTACAGAAAATAGTAAGACGCCGACCTGCTGGATAGAGGCACGTCTTACTCAAACACATAGGGGCTATATGCTCACGCTATTTTTCCATACTCTCGGTTATTGCGCAAAGAGGTAAGTTGAACTTTAGATGTAAAGCGGACACTTGGCAAATAGCCTAACTGGAAAATAACGTACTGGAAACGCACTCGACCATTAAACGCCAGTAAGTAAGCCGGCGTGCCGCGCTGCGATAAAACTGGCTGCCACTGTCGAAATTAGGTGTCATTACACGAGCTCATTAATACGGCGAATTTGGGAAGATTTTTTTTTCTCACGAGCAAACCTGAATAAAAAACATCATATATTTTAACCTGGATTGTTTATAGAAAAAAATAAATAGTGATTTTTAGAAGAAATAAGGAGAGTTGCTCGCATTTTTCTGCGACGCAACATGACAAAAAGAAGACCGTTGTTTCCCTGGCGGACTATGCACAAATCATCTGCACCCCTGCTATGATATTGCATTAAAGCGTTGTGAATGGTGGGTATGAAGTTTCTCTATGTGCGCATATATAGCCTAACAATATACCTCTGGGGCAAAAGGACTGCTTTCCACCTTGATCGCAGTTGTTGTCAAGTCATGCGTGTTATCTCATATTCCCTCTCTAGGAGTGACACTGGAGATAACTTTTGTACTATGGATTCCGTGACCCTATCTGCTTTAAACGGAGATCACACTTCTTTCGGGACTTAACCGATTTTTTTCTCTCTTCAATGCATCAAAACTTACATCAAAATTGTAGATGAATTGAAGCACCTACGGAAAGGAAAAGATCAAAATTAAAGGAAAAAATATCTAACTCTTTTTTTTAAGTTCTCTTGCCCTTCTTCCTGTCGTGGAGCTGCAGAAATCTCGTTGGCTCTTATGGGAATGAAACACTCCTCACGCTGTATGCTCCTCAGGAGAAAGATGGCGGAAACTGAGAACCCAGAGGTAGGTAAGAAATACGTTTTTATTTAATATAATTGTCGCCCGACTTTATTCTGCTGTCCCGCTTGTATCAAGGTATGATATTTACAAAGCGGGCACCTTAGACCCTGTAAAAGCAACAAACCGATACTACTTTGACCTTATTACATGTGTCTTACGGTCATTGACATTAACAGCCAATTCGGCTTTTTGTCTGTAGCCTATTAATTAACGATCTTAAGCTTTTAGTGAGGGGTGCATATAAGCGGCATCTGCGATCTCAGTGCTCCAAGATAGCATTAGGATCCGGCGCGGTTAAAATAATCGGAGTTTAATTAGACCTTGTATTAAACAGCCGGCACACGGGGGTTTGATGTCTAACCTTAATGTTTAACTATCGCGGAGAGAGATGCTTTTGCTTCTTGAGGATGTTAGTGATGCCTCGTTGAGGAAATCCACAATCCCGTGGCAGGAGTGTGAGGCGATGGCCGCCCCGTCCGCTGTCCTTGGTCCTGTAGCCGCTGTCTAATTGCATCCTCTATCTAAATGGCTCCCGTCGGAAACGAAACTGACCAAACAGTATTTGGACGGCATGAAAGTTTAACATTTAACGTATTCCCTGGAACACTCGCTGATTTGATGATAAGCTCAGAGAAGTCGTTTAACTATTATCTCTTCATTTTCATACTTCATATCTTCATAATTTAGCTGAGTTGCAAGGAATTTAATACTTAAATGACTGAACAAGTACAAGAAAAAACAGCTGTCAGTTATTGTGAGATTTCCGGAGCACAAGGTGCGTAAAGCTAAAAGACACACTCGGGGGGGGGGGGATGGGGGGGTCGGGGATGTTCTATCTGCATCATGGTACCACATCTTACTACCTGGCAAGACAGACGACCGTAATGGGTTTACCGCTATTTCCCACTAGAACAATCAGTGATTATAGACCAGCGGGGTGTAACTTTACAGCATAGCAGGTGGTTGATTCATTGACTTATGGGGTAATTACACAGTCTACAACATTGCAAGCGACATAAGGACCTTCAAAAAGGGTTGTTCTACTGACGTTCTCCGGTTAATTGAAAATGCTCCCCTGACTTCAGGTTGCTATCAAATGTACTGATGTATGAGAGTACACGAGAGTTTAAAGATACTGTATACATAATTCATCTGTAGTTCCCTTTATGACTGAAATATTGCAGGGAGGAAATTATTCCCTCCATCAATACATATCAGCTTGGTAGTGTCAGTTCTTGAGTAGGTGTTTGCAAGGTGGACACAAATACTCCCCTTTGCAGTTTCAGATTGTGGGTGCAGGAAGGAAAAGAGGCTGAAGTTCTAAACAGAATAGGAAAGAAGCACCTTAAACAACCCTTGTTAGACAGATTGAACCATAAACACAGTGACAAAGTGAACCAACAGTAACTTATGGTTGTCTGCTGTGGGTCTCTGAACCATGTCCCTGTACTTTCAGGCATTTGAAACTTTGGGATTCAAAGTTAAAGGAGAATCCTGAACCTCCGCTCCCCTGGTACCTCAAACACGCCACGGAGTCACAAAAAAGTACAGTGCTATCAATGCAGGCTATTAAGCGTTTTTTTCCCGCATCATCTCACACTAGCAGAAAGAGAAGTAATGTATCCTTCAGATGGTGGTTTCCTTGGCAGATGCCATGCTTGGCAAAAGCAGACAGTGACTTTGTAATGTTGTGTAATGCTCAGGGTTGGTGGGTGGATAATAAAGATCTTGAAGATTTCACTTTGGGAAGAGAATTTGGCTGTCCTAGGGAGAAGATACATCTTGGGGGTTGATGTTCAACTTTTTCTCTTGTAGGAACCATGGGGGGGGGGGGTCTCCACCTCAGCTCTATCTGCGTGGAGCTTGCATGCTCTTCTTGGGTCATTAGGGGATTTTCTCCAGTTTCCCCTCACAGTCCAAAAAATGTGAATGTGTGTGTGAATGGTGGGTGTGAATGTATGTGTGAATGGTGTGTGTGTGTGAATGGTGTGTGTGTGTGTGCCCTGAGATGGGATGGCACCCCGTCCTGGGTCATTCCCTGCCTTGTGTCCATAGCTTCCAGGATAGGCTCTGGATCCTGTATATGACAAGCAGGCATGGAAGCTGGATGGAACTACAGGGTGAAGACGACTTATTCAGTTTTAGTTTCTCGGAAGCTGATAGAAAACAGCCTAATATGTTTCAGTCAGGGAGCTCTTCACACACTTGGTTTAATCTGATTGCAGTGATTCCCGAAGATTAGTCTCGCGTTCATCATGAAATGACATCCGGTGTGTTTGTGTCGGGATGCAGAATCAACAGTAATCAGCAGAGAATGTGTCTTATTCATCGATCTTCATGATCTTACATTTCAGGAGACGATGGCAGACAATCACCTCAAACTCGAAATGCAAAGTCTCACCTCCCACATTTCCACTGGCCGCCTCTCATCTGCCATCTCCATATGGACTCCTGAAAACACAATTTTCCCACTTTGCTATTGAAGAGGCTTTATTTAGAGGAGGTCCTACCGTCCCAAGTGCCTCACATGGTCTGGGTTACCTAACGAGTCACATAATCAGGATCGCCCACTTCTTAGAGAATTAAAAACTATGAGAGGAACGTTGTGCGCCTGTGGTTTTAGACATTTTTTTGCTTGACTATGACAGACTGTTGTTTAAATTATTATTAAAATTATAATGGTCTAAATAATTACTATTCGTATTTTTACCAAAAGATCACGTGACGTGACCACGGGTCATTTGTGTATACCGCACCTTAAAGAAACAGGAAGTAGTTGAAAAAGCAACATAAATGATACTATACATCAATCCATCCGTCTTCCAACTCTTTACTATTTACTCAGTACTGAATTATGACAGGGAGTCTATCCCAGACAGCATAAGGCCCAAGGCAGGGGACACTCTGCGAGGGACGACACTCGAATGAGAAATTTCTGTGACAAATAATATCATTGTAATATGTGTCATGTACAGATGCTGTGTCTCATATTGAGCATTTGGAGCATAATGAAATTTTGACAGTGCTGGCTGTTCAGGGGCAAATCTGTAGGACCTGCCGTACCGAGTGCCCTTTCGCTGTCTTGTAATACAGTAACACTCATTTCTCCCTCAGTGATTATCAGATTTCTGACACTTCAGGGGTAGCGGATCAACTATTTTTTGAGGTAGCAAAGTTACTCTCAAACCCACCTTGATCTCTTCTATAGTCCTACAATACACTTAAAACACTGCAATATTCACTGAGTAAATTAAGCCATATATAAGATTCGTTCTCGCACTGTTTTGAATAAATACATTAATTGCTCCCACACTAAATTTCGCAAACATTCAAAATATCCTTTATGATATGCTTTTATGAATGCTGTGAAAAATGGGATGTTCAAGTGACAGGTCCCTTGTGTATCTATCCCAGCATGCAATGCAAGTGATAAACAAAGTTTTCTCACCCTCGGTGCGAAGCCCTTGCCGCCTACAATGTCGTTCTGGCAGCTAAACATGTGTGCGCTTGATGTCTCCGCCCCTGGCCAGGAGCAGCCCGTCCGCATGCTCCCGTCCCAGTCCGTCCAGCCCAGCCCGCTGCCCAAGCCAGTGCCCTCCGTCCACCACGGGCCCCGCATGGCCCCCATGCCCCACTCTGCGGCCCTGCCCAGCTGCCCTGGCCGAGGCAAGATGGCCAAGCTACTCAACCCCGAGGAGATGACCTCCAGAGACTACTACTTCGACTCCTACGCTCACTTTGGCATCCATGAGGTGACAAGGACAAAAGTCAAAGACTGTTATAACAAGTCAATCTGTTATTTCTCTGGATGTAGGTCACATGCTTTCCTGCACGGTAACAGTGCAGCATATACAGTAATGTACGTAGCAATATGTTCAATGGTGTAGATTTATGGAGAAAAACACTTTTCCAGACAATCCAAATATAGGGTTACATTTCAGTAGAAAATTCCCTTGAAAGAAACAAGGACCTTGTTAAAATACTGATTCCTCTGAGTTTCTTAGATTCAACAACAGAGAATTACGAATCGGATTTATAAAGTCCGCTTCCACTTTGCTGAAATATGGGCAGGATGCATGATTGTTTTAGTTTCTTTTAGTTTATCACTGTGCTGCTTTACTTGCGCCTCTGATTTCTTATGAGTCTCCACTTCTGTCGCAAATCATCCCTGAATCTGAAATCAGGGCCTCTATAAAAGGGAGAAAGTTAACAGCTAACATATTTGGAAGATAATTGGATTGGTCTGGGTTGGGGGCCCAATTTGACATGCTTTGATGGGGTGCAGAATGTCCCGCAACACCCCCATTCTGGAATTATTATAAACTGACACAGAGCATTGAAGTTGGACTGGAAATCAGGCAGGTCTCGAAAACGTTTGTCTTGTGTGTTGCAAGACCTCAATCATTTGCGGGAGTACGTGCTCTTTTGGAAGAGAAAGAGCAGAGCTGGCAATTTTCCCTTCTCCGCAGGAGATGCTGAAGGATGAGGTGAGGACGCTGACCTACAGGAACTCCATGTACCACAACAAGCACGTCTTCAAGGACAAGATTGTCCTGGACGTGGGCAGCGGGACAGGGATTCTGTCGCTGTTTGCAGCCAAGGCAGGAGCTCGCCATGTGTATGGGGTAAGGAGCCAGGTGGCCCGCGTCTCCCCATGCCTGTCGACAAACAAGGCACTGTCTCTACTGAGGCTCAGCACTGAATATAGTCTACTGAGAAATAAGATTGTCAAAGCTGATCTGTCTGATTATAAACAAAAAATAGACCATGTCTGTGGATGTATAGCACTGTGCAAAAGTCCTTGGCAGTCAAAAAATGTTTAAGGCTATTTATCTGGGTAGTAACTGTATATTTGCTCAGAAAAAAACACACAATTTAACATTAGAACATATGGAAATTAAGAGTGACACAAAAGAAAATGGTAAGAATATCTCCAAAAAGTTACTGATATCTAGTCGGATGGTTAGATGAACGCCGCTTCAGCTCCTAAACCTCTCCTCAGGGGCACCTCAGCCGTTCCATTTACATTTTTTGGACTGTAACTGGAAACTGGAGAAAATCCCCTAATGACACAGGAAGAACATGCACCCCCTTATCCACGTGTGGAGTGCGGATCGCGGAAACCAACGGAAAACAGCGAACCATCCGTGGACCCCATATGCAAGTCTAGTGTGATAAATTACACACAGTAAAACATTACTAACATTAAATATATAAAGTACATTGTATGTAATTATACAGTACTCTACACTGTACTCTCTCTCGAATGAAAGGGATCATGACGTTTTAGCCTAATTCTCAAGAGACGATAGAGCAATGAAAAAATGTGTTAAGGGAAAACTCAGCAATAAAAATCATGCTCTTTATACCCCTCAGTGGACAAACGAACAATGAAAAAAACATACTGTTACGCATTTTACAATTATGGAAGTACATTTCCCAGCATGCTATGTGCCACCTTCCGGGCTGCCTCTGGCTAACATGCGGTATGAGGGAAGTCCATGCATCTGCTACTCATTAGGATTAGTGCCTGACAATTTGGGTCGTTTCCCGCACCTGGTTTTATTCTGGAGTATTACTAAGCTGCTGACTATGGTCATTTTGTCTGGATCCGGTTTGTATCTCCCCTCTTGGACCCTGGACATTGGACCCCATCTGGAACCACAATGACAGAGAAGCTCTTGGCCACGGCATCATTCAGCATCATCGTTCTTGCACAGATTCCGTGGATAAATGAAAGTGCAGATTCAGGGCGGCTACTGTATTTGCCAAGTTTCACCCCAAACTCTCTTAATTAACTTAGTAGGGTACAGATTAGCCAGGCAAGGTGGGCTAATGGTAGAGTGTACTGGGCGGTTGCTGCAAATGCTGGGGTGACTTTAGGGACGGCTCTTAAAAGCTACATTTTGACAGACATAATGTCATAGTTTTCTACCAACATGGAGATCATTTAAGCATCATTTTCTTTGACTGCTTAAGACTTTTTCATGGTTCTGTATGTAAGTTTCTTCTTGTAGATAAACGGAACTGTGTGAAGATACGAAATTGCGGCTGAATATGCAAGAAACACTTTGATATAAGTGAGGCTCCTGTTCTGGAAAGGTGCTTTGTGTCCGTATCCTGCCGTGTTGGTGGCACATTACCAGTTACCTGCAAGGTAACAAACTCACGGGCCTCAGGTGCCGTGTTACTCAGGAGAGACTGGGGACCCCAAACATCCACCATCTTTTTATGAGGGAAGGGCTCCGCATTGACAGACGATAACAAGTGTCTTGCTTTTGACTTTTCAGCAAACAGCAATTATAGAAACAGGGCGTATTGACGGAGCCTGGAGGATTGTTCAGCCTGGAGAAGAAAGTTTGCCTTTTGTGTGTGAGGAACAGAGAGGAAGTCAGAGAACAAAGTGAATCAAGGACAAGTTTGATATGTGAGACAAGAGCCCCAAAAAAAAAAAAAAAAACAGTTGAACGAAGCTATATTTACAGAGAGGTGGGAGAGAGTGTTGCCCCACAGAACGGAGGGCATTATTGTGGCGTTAGAGGTTTTTAAATTCACTCTTCTCTGTGAAATCCCTTAGTTTTGCCCAATATGATGCCAATGCTGTCTAAAGCAATCATTTTCCTCACCGCTCTGCTCATGACGAAAGTCAGTGTCATAGCCGTGCTGGCTCCGCCCCCGCTGTCGGCTCGCCAAGGGCGGCGTGAGAACCTGTAAGTCATCCCGGCTCAGCATCAACTCGGAGACAGGAAACGGCTGCTCTCTCTGGTAACAGTTCTGGCACTCTGCACCATTTGCGTGAAGTGTGAACTGCTGCAAGTCTGCCTGTGAAAGTAGACTGTCCCCGTTGGCCACAGGAAGTACTGCGCCTGACTGTGACTGGCAGGGCTGAGCTGTGTAATAGATGGTCACTCCCACTAATATGTTATATACATGTGTTATCTTAAAGGCAGTATGCATTCCAGCTTCACAGTGGTCCTGTAATGGATCATGCAAGAATTGGTCGATATTTTTAGTTCTTTTATACTTGTGTAATATATGCATGCATGTCATTAGAAGGCTGAGGGCAGGGTGGATCATTTGTATATTAGGTCACGCTACAGTGTCAGCGCTTGTTATATTCCATTAAACGCTATTGTACACAGTATTCCATTAACAAATTAATAAAAGCAGTGGGATACAGGGCAGATTATCTCCTTGTGGAAGACCCGCGCCATATGGTCTTCATGTGTGTATGCTGTGCTTCCTCGCGGTCTTCATGTGTGTATGCTGTGCTTCCTCGTGGTCTTCATGTGTGTATGCTGTGCTTCCTCGCGGTCTTCATGTGTTTATGCTGTGCTTCCTCACGGTCTTCATGTGTGTATGCTGTGCTTCCTTGCGATGTCTTCATGTGTGCATGCTGTGCTTCCTCGTGATGTCTTCATGTGTTTATGCTGTGCTTCCTCGCGATGTCTTCATGTGTGTATGCTGTGCTTCCTCGCGGTCTTTATGTGTTTATGCTGTGCTTCCTCGCGGTCTTCATGTGTGTATGCTGTGCTTCCTCGCGGTCTTCATGTGTGTATGCTGTGCTTCCTCGCGGTCTTCATGTGTGTATGCTGTGCTTCCTCGTAATGTCTTCATGTGTGCATGCTGTGCTTCCTCGCGATGTCTTCATGTGTGCGTGCTGTGCTTCCTCGCGATGTCTTCATGTGTTTATGCTGTGCTTCCTCGCGGTCTTCATGTGTGCATGCTGTGCTTCCTCGCGATGTCTTCATGTGTGCATGCTGTGCTTCCTTGCGATGTCTTCATGTGTGCATGCTGTGCTTCCTCGCGATATCTTCATGTGTGCATGCTGTGCTTCCTCGCGATGTCTTCATGTGTGTATGCTGTGCTTCCTCGCGGTCTTCATGTGTGTATGCTGTGCTTCCTCTCGATGTCTTCATGTGTGCATGCTGTGCTCCCTCGCGATGTCTTCATGTGTGCATGCTGGGCTTCCACGTAATGTCTTCTCAAGTAGCTGCGGCACTCTCACTGCTCTCTGTGGTATCATATATTCACGGCGATAAAAAGCATGAGGTGTGATCGAGCCAAGGCAGCACTTTAGAAGTGTGCAAATAGGGTGCCCTGTATGTACATATTCAAAATCAGAATTATTATTGTTATTATTTTTACAATTATTATTATTTTACACTTTCTACTCATTCTTGTGATGAATAAAATAAATTATTATTGGCCCTCATCCACAGTTCAATACGGTAATAGGGAAGCATACTGCTAAATACCTGATCATGTAAGGTTTTTAATATTTGTAAAAAGTGCACACTCTCATAATTCCCCTGTCCGAGCTGGTATTGCATTTTAAGTTTTGTGCTGGGGTGCACTGCGTTCAGAACTTAAAAAAACTCTGCAAAGCTCGGCTCAATGCTTTGGCGTCTTGCAACAAAAATAGCCCAACAACCAAGACCCACTCACTACAGAACAGCAGGACAGTTTGTGTGGAAAAGCTTTTGCACGATAATCTCCTCACTACGTGTTTCGGACAGTAAAACCACTGTCATGACCTCTTAATAACGCTGTACCAGCAGAAATGAATGCCAAAACTGAATTGTTCAATCGCATTAATCCCCCAAAGTTCTCTGCAAACCAGTCTGGTAAGTGGAGACACTGTGGGTGGGTATACTGAACCTAATCCTCTCATGATTAAACTCTTGAACCCTAACTAACTCTCAATATGTACTCATGCTCCTGGGATGTCACATGCCACTGCTCTACCAGCATAATGCAGACTTAAAATATATTTAGTCTGTTGCAATGTTTTTCTATAATCACCATATGTTGTGTTGCAGATTGAATGTTCCAGCATTTCCGAGTTCTCAGAGAAAATCATCAAGTCCAATCACATGGATAATGGTAATGTTTGTCTTTTAGCTCATTGTAGTATTTGAGTAATAATACTTTGATCTTTTCCATTATGGATTTTTTTGTGTAAATGTGGGCAAAGTGTTGGCAGTTAAGAAGCTCTAGGTCAAGCTACTCACGTCTCAGAAGACATCATCCATAATCTGCTTCTCCTGCTTTGCAAATTTTCATCAGTGGAGTGAAAAGCAGATTTCCACAATTCAATCAGTCGATTTTTTGTTTGTGAGATCACCAATGACCTAAAGTCAGGCTTCCTCATCATGTTTCAGTATCACTCACTCAGTCCTCCTGTAATCCAGCAAAGAACTTTTCTTAAATTCCCCAAACTCACTAAATCTACAGAAATGGTACTTACTTATAAACTTATCCTGTCCAAGTAGCCCATGGACCGATTGAGCTTTGGAAATTTGTTCTTCAATTGCTTTATAGAGGACCCATGGAGACCCATCAATGGTATCTCTGTGTGTCTTGTAGTCATCACCATTTTCAAGGGCAAGGTGGAGGAGGTGGAGCTGCCAGTGGAGCAAGTGGATATCATCATCTCTGAATGGATGGGCTACTGCCTCTTCTACGAGTCCATGCTCAACACCGTCATCTTTGCCCGGGACAAGTGGCTGGTAGGTTCTCAGCTTCCCTGCAGCCCCGAGGGCGGATGGGGTCGGTTGCTAACAGGAAAGAGAGCGGACTTCATGTGCATGATGGACACCCCGCTCTCGTGCATACAGCCAACCATGGGTCTCAGCCAGCGACCAAGGACCAAGTAGCGCAACAACTTGGAAAGCGACTTTGGTCTTGCTCGCTCAATGCTTATTGCATACATGTGCAGAAAAGGTGTTGTGTTTGTCACAAAGCCAGCCCCCTCCCCTCTGGTGTATCAACAGAAGCCCGGAGGTCTGATGTTCCCAGACAGAGCTGCCTTGTATGTGGTGGGCATTGAAGACCGGCAGTACAAGGACTTCAAAATTCACTGTGAGTCTCCAGTGTCTTCTCCTTGGCCATTTACTAGCTTGTCTAGAGTAATATGCCTTTTTGCCCAAACAGACACTTAGAACCATCCTAGTGAGGCTTGTACCTCTTTAGAACATTACAAACTCAGGGACAGGAACAGGCTTGTGGGAGAACATGCACAGTCTGTCACTTCGAATATTGTTAGTGTGCCATCTTCCAGCGGCTGCTCGGAGGCTGTGAAAGGACAGGGAATCTTTAGCCGTTACCACAACTCTGGGATTTTATATTGGGATTAAAGGCAGGCTGTAGACATATGCTGTGCAGTTCATCAGTTCCTTTTAGAGTAGAGAAGAAAACACCATGATTTTCCAGGTAGTGTCCCCATTTGGGTAGTACATCTCCGCCGACATATCCAATATAAATGCTTAAAGCGGAAGGCCTGGAGCTGAAAGAAAAAAAAAACACAAGCCCCTTTTCCCCCCTTTATAAACTGATGCAAACTCATTTGAATGGGATGAAAGAACCGTTGCTATGTAGGGCCTCTTTTCTCACTGCAGCACTCCTGTCAATATGCTACCCCAGGAGGATCATGGGTAACCGAGTCTCCGATCCAAAAGCCGATTTGAGCAGCTTCACACTGGTTAGCATTGGGCCAGGAAGCTTCCATCGGAAGCCAAGTATGCAAATCAGCCCCCAGCAGGCGATCTGCTCATCCTTTTGTCTTTGCGTCACACTGAAGCCGCGATTCCTCTGTGAGATACAACAGAAGTGCTTACATACACAGTCCTCTGCTCTTATGAATAATGTATTGTAATTATGAATAAACATACAGGAAACTAAATGTTAAATCATCAGTTGAATCATAACTGTCGCCTATGGTAGCAGTTTGCCTAGGCTGTTTGTTCATTACCAAATCCTTATCAGTAGGTGGGGTGAGGAGACCAAGAGAGAAGACTAAAGTCCTAAACTGTTATATTTTGGACAAGGGGGTGATCTGAAATCCCCCATTACTGACCAGGCCTCTGCATCTTTGGGTCCAAGTTCTCCCCAAGCAGCCAAATTAGAGCTGACTGAAGTTGTCGCAGCCTGGATATAACCGTTCAGCATGAAGGCTTGAACCGTGCTGTTGTGCGTTCTTCGGCAGGGTGGGAGAACGTGTACGGCTTTGACATGACCTGCATCCGAAACGTGGCCATGAGGGAGCCCCTGGTGGACACTGTGGACTCCAAGCAAGTGGTTACTAACTCCTGCTTACTAAAGGTGTGAGAAGCTCCTCCCTAAGAAATCTGCCAATACTCTTGGTGTATGTACAGGTTTACTTTAAAGCATTAAATATGATGAAGCATTAAATACTAAGAGAGCAATAAGAACATTACACATTAACTATCCCTGGGCACAATAGCGTGTTTCATAACAAGTAAGACGTCAATAAATGAGTTACTACTTGCATTGGGTGGCGGAGGCCATCTAGGGACATCGCAAGGCCCTCAAAGCCTGCTGCCACTGCGATTCTCAGACACCAGCTGTTGCACAAGATGGCTTGGCCTGAATTTGGACACATCAGCCTCTTGAAACACAATACATCGTTAGAGCCAAATTGAAACATTTTTAAAGATTTAAACTAAAGAAATAAGGACTGAGATGGTTGAATTCCAAAGGCCACTGGAATTAATGTTTCCCATAAATTCAGTTAGAACTACAGAAATGCTTGTAAAGGTCAGAGGGTCACTTCATAAAGACATAGCGGCATTTACCAACTCTGCAGTTCCAGCGATTTCCTTGTAGCTGTTGCCCTACAAAAGGTTTTGCTCCATGAATGTCTTTGGCCTCACGGCTGCAGCGTGTTACGCAACTCATACTCTTACTTTTCACTGTGTCCCCCTTTCCCTGCTTCTGTGATAAATTAAAAGTCCACCCCCATTTTCAAAGCTCATTCAGTTTAGAGATGTAAGAGACACTTCACAAAAGAAAGAGATTGTGCGACAAGGGTCCTTTAATTTTTTGGTCTCATGAGACGAATCTTGCTTAAAAAAAAAAGAGATGATTGTTTGCTTTGGTTAGTTAGAGCCATGCCAGGCAGGTGCCTAGTGGAATTCCCAGACAGATAAACTCTGGCCAGCTGGGAACCTCTCACTGTTTGAGCAGCATCACACATCAAGCTGAAATGCCCATGAAAAGGCTTATGACGTCACTTGGAGGAGGAGGGAGCCACAGAAGAGACGCTGAAGACCAGATAACCTCATTCAAGATTCAAGATTCTTTAATTGTCACATATATAGTTATACAAAGTACAACACGCAGTGAAACGCGTCCTGAACCACGCTTTTGTAGACTGTGCAAGTTAAAAAATCCAATTATGCTAAAATTAAAGTGCAAAAAAGCTAAAATGCAAGTTAAAAATGCAAGCAAAGTATGTTCAAAATGAACGGTAACACAGACATAAAAAGTGAGCAGTGTAACAGTGCGGGTATGGTGAGGGGAACAAGAGCACAATGTACATTAGGGTGGGAGGAGCAATGGCATGTCAGGTTCAGAAACCTTATGGCCTGGGGGTAGAAACTCCTCCTAAGCCTCTCAGTCCTGGCCATGATGCTCCTGAGTCTCTTTCCTGATTTCAGAAGCTGAAACAGGCTGTTACTGGGGTGGGGTGTGTCCTTGATGATTCTGAAGGCCCTGCTCCTACATCTCTTGATGTAAATGTCCTGAGGAGATGGAAGGGCCGACCTGCAGCAGCATTCTGCTGCACAGGTCACCCTCTGGAGGGCTTTGCGGTCCTGAACACAGCTATTCCCGAACCAGGAAGTGATGTTCTGAGTCAGGATGCTCTCCACAGCGCCTGAGTAGAAAGTCCGTAGGATCGTTGGAGAGACCCTGAACTTCCTCAGCTGTCGCAGTTGGTACAGGCGCTGCTTAGCCCTTTTGGACTGGACTTGGATGTGAACAGTCCATGTCAGGTCCTCAGAAATGTGGACACCCAGATATTTAAAACTCCTCACCCTCTCCACAGGAGATCCGGGGGTCTAGGCCCTCTGCTGTCTCCTGCTGAAGTCCACCACCAGCTCCTTTGTCTTCTCGACATTCAGCTGGAGACTGTTGTCGTGACACCACGCTGCTAGGTTCTCCACCTTAGCCATGTAGGCCGACTCATCGTTGTTGGTGATCAGGGGCGCAGTAGGGGCACGGATACCTTGGCAGATTCAGGGGGCCCAGCACTTTACAGGGGCCCCTACCCAGGGGCGCAGTAGGGGCACGGATACCCCGGCAGATTCAGGGGGCCCAGCACTTTACAGGGGCCCCACCCAGGGGCGCAGTAGGGGCACGGATACCCTGGCAGATTCAGGGGGCCCAGCACTTTACAGGGGCCCCTACCCAGGGGCGCAGTAGGGGCACGGATACCCCGGCAGATTTGGGGGGCCCAGCACTTTACAGGGGCCCTTGAATACAGAAAAATTGGGCTGGTGGCCCAACGTGACATTTTGTAGGGGGGTCCAGAATTTGTAGCTGTGCCCCTGGTGGTGAGTGTTGGTTAACGACGGCATACATGCTACTCAGCATTGGTAAACAGCAGTGTAGTTTAGGTTGTCTTCCTGGGTGGATGGGGATGGACTTATTTTTTTAGTTTGGTGACAATGGGAAGAGACTAAACATGGCAGTAGGCTGGGTTTTTGCTTAACAAGAGTTATTTTTTTAACTTTTGGCCACTCAGAATGGAGTGAGGTCCCAGCTGCCTCACAGGGAACTCATTACTGCATTTTCGTTCAGTGTCAGCACATCTGTCTGCATCTGCGTCACTTTTTCCAGGGGTATCAACCAGGATGTGAAGTGCAGGGACTTGCTAATCGCTGGGTATTCAGTACTTTACCCTTAAAGCATCTGAGGACCATTTGAGTTTGCGATTCCAGGATGAACGATAAGTCTCACAGGAAAAGGGGCCACATTCCACAGTGATACAGTGAGAATTTCCTGGTAGCAGAACCATCATGAAAGTAATACTAGAAACAAGGGGGAACTGAAGATTGTCTTCAGTCATTGTGGGGTTGCATGTGGAACCAAGGCCATTATGAGACCTGCTTCTCTGGCCAAAAGCCTCCACCCTGTCTGTCCTCCTGCCCCCATCAGGATTTATGGGATGTTCTCCAGGGAGACACATGACAGTCTCTCTCATTCATCGTCAAGGAAATAGATTACTTCTGGGAGCAGAGATTTAAAAATAATGGCTCATAAACTGTAGTTCTCCGGAGCCGTGGTCGGGAGTGAGCAGCTACAGGACAGAGAGCAGAGCCCCATCTCAGAGCTGTACTCACGCAGCAGCGAAACGGCGGGCCTTAGAGTGCCGTCTGCCACATTAGTATGCTGGAGGGGGTGCAGGTGAGGCAAAGGCAGCCCCAGGGTGGACGGGCGACGGGACGCAGGCTTCCGAACAGAACGTTGTGAGAATGTTTGCATCTGGGCCGAGGCGCAGGGTGGATGCTGAAGGCTTGTTGAAGAAACGATTCACAATGAATCGAATGAAAGTTAATTAAAAGTAACAGTTCAAACACACAAGCAAAACCAGGGCGCTTTCTCTCGTATTTTTTGTGGGCCATTTACTGCGTTATTAGGACCAGCCGGGCTTCATTAACGCGGCTGGCACCGGGGTAGGAATTACTCACGATGACAACGCAGAAATGCGTCTAGGCGCACGTCATGTTTCTGTCTGCCAGCTCACACGCTGCTACAGAGGTCATCTCCGCAGACGTCCCTGTGCCCCTGCCATGATGGTGCCATGTTTCCCCCTTAACAGGAAGTGGACATCTACACCGTCAAGGCCGAGGACCTGTCCTTCACCTCCTCGTTCTGCCTGCAGATTCAGCGCAACGACTACATCCACGCCCTCGTCACCTACTTCAACATCGAGTTCACCAAGTGTCACAAGAAGACCGGCTTCTCCACTGGTAAGGCTCCTTCCGCTCCAAGTCACAAGCGACGATGTCATTCGCTCGTCGCTCCCTCGGGTGCCCAAGCTTAGATGTTCATGGGTGGCTCGGAGGAGCCATTTACCAGTGACAGAGCCTACCTGCAGATTTGCCTTTTTGAACTCGGCTACACGATGAGTGATATCACCCCATCTCTTCCTTTTGAGAAGCGTTTCATCAGTGGAAATATACTAAACATGCTGAGTGAGCAGGCAGCGGTTCAGGGAAAAGGGCAAATGCATGGGATCTATTGAAAAAACCCGGCAGTCCATCTTCAAACTCATCCGTATCCAAAAAGGGGCCACGTGTGACGGCCAGCGCAGCCTGAGAGCCACTGTCACTCAGCACGCACCCCGACAGTGAGAACAATCAGGAGGGTGGAACTGGGACATTTAAAGCTTGAGTTGGTAGTCTCAGGAGACTTCAGTTCCGTTGGAGGTGTCCTGCTGAAAGGGAGGCCTTATCTCACCTGTTCCCCTGGGGGACCCTGCCAAGGCAGACAGGAGGCCAAGACAGTCCGTCAAGCCTCTTTTAAATGTCCAGGTCATGGCATGTCTTCATAAAGTCTAACACCGTTAGCATTAAAAGGAACAGTATTAGGAACCCAAGGAGTTGCTGAGCGTTTCCCGGACGTGCAACTGCTTCAAACTGATGGATCCTTAAACGACCACTAAAAGGTAACAGTCATGCAGCTGGAATGACTGATTGAAACATGCAGGGAGCTTGGTGCCATGACGCCCAGGCGTACAGGCTGCTCAGTGTTCACTGTTCAAGAGACACAATTGTAAGGATCTTTCCTTTTTTATCTTTATAGATCTGAAGATTGCCTGAAAGGAAATTGCCTTTTTTCATAAATAAAAGAGTACAAATATTAATATTAATGCTATAATGTAAAAATAGGTTAATCTGTTTCAGAGGTGTCTGATTTAACTAGACAAGTATAGGTTTTTGGGAGATCTTTGACTGCCCTCTAGTGGCAGGTTCCTTTAATAACAGCTCTTTAGAATTCCTTATTTCCACACTTTAGATCATTAAAAAGATGATTATGATTATACTACATTTCCCCAAGTCGTGTATAATTTGGGCTGAATCTTGACTTGCAGCTTTGGTGCTACTTAATTTCTGTCTAGTTGGCATACAATTTATTCCCCTAAAACATAACCGTCTCTGTTAACCGTGGCTTTGTGCATCTCTGCAAGGCTTATTGATCAACAGCAGCACTAGTGAAGCCTACAGAAACGACACCACAATCCATCATCTATCACAGCTCAGACAGCGCCCTCGTAGCTCAGCACCATGGGACAGATCAATGACTCCTCAGAACCTCAGAACGACGCTCCTGGTTCCGGCTGCTGTGGTTCTACATGATTCTGCTCAGTTTTAAAATCTGTCAATGGTACCGGAACACCGCAACGGCGCAGACTTTACGTCTCTGCGGAAAAGGTCTGTGTGGGTCAGATTACACAGAACGAAGGTTCCTATTGATTTCCGCGTGTCACGGAAAAGCTTCATCAGAATGAACATGGGCAGTCCCTGCTGATGAGAGAGATGGTCAGGTCAGGTGTCTCAGACTGTTAGAATAATGGACCACCAGCCCACTAATGGCAGGAACCCCCCCACGTTCCTATACAGAGGAACAGAGAAGCCCAAAGAGGCTGTAATCAGGAGCCAGAGCTGAAATCTAATTTGCCAGTTCTGCTGAGCTCTGTGGATCGACTGGGTGTTTATTCTGCAGTGCGACACTGGCGGGGGGGGGGGGGGCGTCCGATTATCGGAGGCGCACTAGTGCAGAGAACCCTCACACAGGGTCCTGAGGGGGTGCCGGCCGCTTGCCGGGATGGGGGGGACCGAGACAGACATGGGTGGGAGTTGGCAGAGAAGCAGGACTGTCCATCTAGATCTACTGCAGCTGTGGAGCTGAACTCCGTCTAATAACTGAGGCCCAGGAGCCTTGAGAAGCTTCTTCATGCTGATTGACAGACAGGTTCTGTTGCCTCAGGCTTAAACATGGCCGCTGCCAGTCTGGATTACAGACAGATTCACCAGCAGCAGGTATCTGAAGGTACAGCGGCAGGTTCAGATCCCGGGAGGCGACCATCTGACGTTCCCTCGAGAACATTGTTTAGTCTCTACTGTTTCAGTAAAAAAAATTAAAAATCCAGCCACAAAAATTAAAATTGCTAAATTGTGAACTATGTATCCAAGTCGTCTTAGATAAATGCTTCTGCCTTCCTCCTTCTCATCTCCAAGCCGGCGTTGTTTTTGGACTGTGAGACTGAGGTTAAAAAAATTGAGCTTAGTGTTTACAAAGCAGGTTTCTGGTGAAAATCTTTGGAAACAGCTCCAGACGCGCCCTACACGCACTGGAAGCAGACCGTCTTCTACCTAGAGGATTACCTGACCGTCAGACGGGGTGAAGAGATCGTGGGGACCATCGGGATGAAGCCCAACGAGAACAACGTGGTCAGTAGTGTACTGATGCTTTGGGGGAAACGTCACCCTGAGCGTTTATACGACAAATTGTTTAAGGTGGGGGGGCATAAAAGGGACAGAATTCATACTGAAGGGCCAATCTTCTCATCAGCCAATGATATGTTTCGAATTGGTCAGTGACGGGGGACGGCGACTCTGGGGGCCAATCAGCTTTCAGCTGGGGCCAGTGTCCCTGTATCCCCTGCCCCTGTTGCAAGAAATGCATGAACAGCTAGTTGAGATAGCTAGCCATTTTCCACCACTTCTATGTTACTAGTAGATTGAATCATATTTTTGGGAAGAAAAGTGTTGTAATGGATGGTGTTTGTTCTGACATGCCATGGACATTAGGCTAATTATCTAACTCTTCAGGTGTCCCTCATTATCTTCCCATAAATCGTACCCACCCAGCTAGCAGGGAACGTTCCTAGAACTTTAGCTCACCTTATTTACAGGTCCTCTCAAAGTTGCCTGAGATCGTTCTTACTGTAACTAAATGGAACATTATTTCCACATTTTAACAAAGGTTCTGTCAGTGTCAGTTTATATTTTTTTAGCCTTAGTTTCAGGAGTAGTTGTAATAGTGTGATAATGTTTTGAGAATAACAGGAAAACTGGACACTTTGAACGTTTTCTCATAGTTTAAGTGTAACGGTCCTAGAGGTGTTCCTGGTGTTAGCTGGGCATGGTCACACACTGAATGGACAGAAGGAAAACTTAAGCGCTAGCAAACAAACGTGAGTAGTGATTTTGGCCTTGCTTTCCCGCAGCGTGACCTGGACTTCACCATTGAGCTCGAGTTCAAGGGACAGCTGTGCGAAGCCTCCATCGCCCACGACTACAGGATGCGCTAGTCTCCAGCAGGGGGCGGTGCTGCATCAGCACAGAGAGGCAGAGGCCCGCGGAAGACAACCCGCGGGGATGTAAGAGGGAGATCTGACCCATCTGCGTGCGGATACTGCAGCATGGAAGCTATCCAAGTACTGCAGCTAGAAAACATAGAGCCAAGACTTAGCAGTCACTTGGAGCAGGAATGTGAATGTGACACACCTATTTAAGAAAGTTATCTTTAGCTGTGAATGTTATTAGTACTGGGGAAATGAATGAGCGAGTGAGCAGGGTGACGGAGGCGGTTACAGCTCTTAGGAAACAGGCAGCAATGGTATGTTTTTGTATTTAGTTATAACTAGAATATTGAAATATTAACAAATAGCTGCTATTAATTATTATTATATACCTATATAATAAATAATAATAAATGAATATGCCTGCTGAATTTTTTTATATGTACTTGGAAATTAAATAAACTTAATTATGTAGAATATTATAATTACAGAACAAAATTTAAAAATATATGGGATTTACAGAAATTGGTGGTAATTTAAGACAACTGCAGATCAACAAGCCAGTGCAATAAGTATTTAAATGATGTGATTTCTGCTGGACCTGGTGCGGTAATATAACATTTTGTCAAACATAGATGGTTTTTGGGTGCCCAGAATGTAGTATTGAAACCTGCACAGTCTGAGTACCCTAAAGCACACAGGCTCTTTGGACAGTGAAACAGGCTTCAGTGTGTTACAATGTGTCAGCATCTACTTAGTATGCATGATAAGGAAAATCGAGTGGCACTTACTTCAAGCTTTGAAACCATGATTGTCCCAGGGAGGCTGCCATACCTCCTTTAAGTGAACTCCTCCCACTGTCCCATGTGACTGTGTGGGAGGGGCCACTCTGGTTCTGCGCTGCCCCTATTGGACGGGTCCTGGGGTCTGGGCCTGGAGATGCAGCTCCTCCTCCTCACATGTGCCCTTACCAAGGACATCGCCGAGGCGACGGCTGTGAAGCTCTCTTACCAAAGACATCCGGGTGAGTGGCAAACAACACTCTGCCTTTTATGAATATATTTCATGAGCTGTCATGAATACTGAGAAGCAGTTAGACAAGCAGCTATTTCCCTGCATCTTTTCAGTGAGAATCAAACCTGCATCATTTTTACTGTAAAATAATATTCAATATCTCCGGCCTTCATTGGGAGTCAAGGTTGATGTGATGTCTTTGATATTAAAGACCTTTCCACTAAACAGGACAGTGCAGATCGCAGTTCACATGTAGAATGTCTTTTAGCTCAGTTTTGTTATATATTTACCTCTGTATTAAATTTTCCCCTAAACTCAGTATGCTCACTTTCAGCATTGGTAAGAGCCACATGAATAAAAGTTGTATTGACTTTAATTTAAAGTCTTTATATTTTTATTGAGGTGTAAAGAAACTGTACTTAAATAATAGCACATTCATGTAATATTTATAATGATGTCAATGTTATAGAAGAATAAATAGATTCCAAATGATAAAGTTCGGGTAATTAAATTTTTTATACATTAACAATATTTTATGCATAATTTAGCCATTCATACGCAGAGCTTCAGTCTCAAGGTGCTACTAAGTTACTAGAGCTCCCTCTGTCAAAACCAATCGGCTATACAAACCGGGGTTGCTATTTCCCATGTTGCCCACTGGGGGGCAGTCTGAAACCACAGCAGGTCGTCAGACGAAACAGCACACAAAAATAGCACAGAACCTCAGAGATGCTTTTATCATGTGTTTGATCGACATTATGTACTGGTGAGAACATTCCACACATATTAAAACCATTCCTTTGTAGAATTCCTTAACCAAGTTATAGCAGACGGACGACACAAAAACAAGGTTCTGTCAGAGACCTCTTTACTGGTATCAAAGAGAACATCACAAAACAATAAAAGGTACAAAAATGCACACTTTCATTGCAAACAGCTCGATTTACAACCAAACAAGCGTGTCCGATCTCCCCTCAGCTCACAACATAGTACAGCTGCAATGTGTGTTTGTGTGAAAATGACACACCAGGCCACCAGAGCTTCTCTGCAGTAAGATCAGCTTTGGTCGGCTGGCCACGCATCACCGTTACATTAGCGAGCCCCGGTACAGCCAACACACCTCAGCTGCTAAGGTCTACTGAGAACCGGCAGCCACTGTGACCCATGCAGATGTATTCTGATTCATTTGAGAAATACTCAAAGTCATTAAGTACATTTACAACAGTCTTTAAAAGTCTCTGGCATTTTGTCCTCAGGTCTTGTACCCAGTGACGTTAAACTAAGAAAACAGAACCACAAAGCAAAGCTTTACTGCAACAAGAATGGATGAATCACGTTACAGACAGCGAGTGACATGGAGTGATTTTAGTTAATACGCAGAGGTTTAAATAAATATCGACATGTGATACTAGCCTTCATTTACGGACTGAGATCATTCTTAGTAAAAGTACAGACAAATACATTCAAATACGCTGTATATATAAATAAAACTCTAATATATAAATATTTGAAATACCTACTATAGTGTACTTACCAGAGTACTTAATTTGGGCGAACCAGGGCCATTGTATAAATGATCACCATTTATTCATGACAGCTGTGTCACGATAGTGCTAAACTATCCAAAGAGTTCACGCTTGTGCACTTGGGGATGAAGAATAATTGTCTCTAGTGCTGACACAACCGTTAATTATAACTGTGATGCCTGTAATGATAGTTACTTTATGCTCTTTAAGTTTAATTTACCGTTGTTCCTTCATTTACAAACGTGAATAAAAATAATTTACTTCAGAAAAAAGCATCTTTTTAGTTTATACTGAAACGATACTTCGAGAAATGGGTGGAGAAAATTTGATCAAATGTCTATTTTTAACTGGACTGATCAGCGACGTTCATATTACTGCACACAGCTGTGGCCAGCCTATTGACTACAACACTCAGGATTGCAGTGTTTTTAATAGAAAGAACTAAATCCAGAAGTGTCAATTTCAGGTGTCCTTTCACATCAACTGCCATTACGGCATGAATGGATGTTTTCACCGGCTGTCTGGCTCTCCCACCTCTGAACTCTTCCTTGTCCTAACAGCAGGACTTTTTCCTCGTGGTTGGTGGGCTGTGAGCCAGCTGGATGGTCCTCTCCTTCTCCTCGTCTTCCTGCTCCTTCAGAACCCTGACACACAAACCCGAAAGACAACTGTGAGGTTACGATGCTTCCGGGACAGCATTTAGGCATGATAAGACTCTGTCTCTGATTGGCCGCTGCTCCTAGGAACTAAACGGCTTCGATGGCAGCAGGAACGTGGAGAAAGGGTCCCCCCCCCCCCCCAAAAGTGGACTCAGCCGATCTCTTCATTCTGCCTGAACATCAAGCCCACTGTAGGATTAGCAGCATGCAGGAACACATCCACCATAGGCTATAGCAACAGAGCGGAGGAACCCAAAGCGATTATGTTTACCTCACAGACATTGTGTACCGGATCAGCACCAGAAATAATTCTGCTTATTTCTCCTAATTCTGGCAAATTCCAAATCCACTGGACTTTCTCCCAGCCCTTATTAAACTCTCCTCAGACTCACACAGCCTTATATAACAATTTTAATAAGTTTATGCTAAGCTATTTTTTCCTGATTAAGTATCTCGACCATTGGTTAGGCAATGACAATATCCAAATGAAAACCTTTATGAAAATATCGCCATAAATCACCGGCAGAAACCCTGAGTAATTCCATTATTTTCACACACATGACTGAAACAGTAATTATACTTCCATGCCTGTGTTGGCAATGAAGAATCACTATATTCATTGAGATCCTACTAAAATATTGGTTCAGGTCCAATTAGATTAGACAACCACTTTATTATTATCCCATAATGCTTTTGAGACGTGACACAATGTCTGATGCAGTAGGAGTCACTCACCTTGCCAGATGGAGCATGGCTTCAGTCACATTTTGGCCTGAGAAAGCACTGCACTCATAGAAGATCAGCTGGGAGTCCTACAGACGGCACAAGCACATCTCAAGGGACATGACAGCTGGGAGTCCTACAGAGCAACAGTCAGACAGCTGGAAGTCCTATAAAGGCCAAGGCTACAAAGCAACAGTCAGAGAGCTGGGAGTCCTACAGAGCAACAGTCAGACAGCTGGGAGTCCTACAGAGCAACAGTCAGACAGCTGGGAGTCCTACAGAGCAACAGTCAGAGAGCTGGGAGTCCTACAGAGCAACAGTCAGACAGCTGGGAGTCCTACAGAGCAACAGTCAGACAGCTGGGAGTCCTACAGAGCAACAGTCAGACAGCTGGGAGTCCTACAGAGCAACAGTCAGAGAGCTGGCAGTCCTACAGAGCAACAGTCAGAGAGCTGGGAGTCCTACAGAGCAACAGTCAGACAGCTGGGAGTCCTACAGAGCAACAGTCAGAGAGCTGGGAGTCCTACAGAGCAAAAGTCAGACAGCTGGAAGTCCTATAAAGGCCAAGGCTACAGAGCAACAACCAGACAGCTGGGAGTCCTACAGAGCAACAGTCAGAGAGCTGGGAGACCAACAGTAGAAAGCTGTAAACAGGTCACAGGCAGAATTGGTCAATGGCAGGCAGGCTCTTCAGCATAAGAGTATCTCAACAAGTCTCAGCTAATGGCATAAGAGCAGCATAAATGGACCCTTGCAGAACAGAAGGTCTTGCTTAGACATCCATCTCCATAGAAACGACACCTAATAAAACGAAAAACCCAAGGCAAGGGGCATTGCATCCCTCTGTGGGACTCATATAAATGCTTTGCTAAGACCCCCCATTCATTTTTTCCCCAGTACTCTAATTCATACAGAAAATGGTGCTTGGTTCAGTAATGATGTCATAGCCAGACCATTAGCATCACTCAGAGAAAACCAGTCCCCAACCTTAGCCAGCTTTTCCCCGACTTGCACTGGGACTTCCCTCGCACTCTCCATGTCGAGCTTGTTCCCAAGGAGCATGATGGGAATGTCTCCTCCTGCACTGTCCTGTGAAGAGAGCCACAAATGTAGAGAATGCCAGAAGCTGATGTCGCCGTCTCAAGACCGCCCCCTTCAGTCAGTTGTATGTTAGTGATATTTGCCATGTTTAACTGTGTAATAAAGAGGTTTTCTCTTATGGAAAGTGACATGGAAGTGTAACATGGAAGCCTGAAACTGCTGGACGAATTCAAAGAAGCCAAGGCAGAAGGGCTTCCCGGCCCACCTGAACGCTGGCGAGCCACTGTCTGACAGCCAAGAAGGTCTGTTGGGAGGTGATATCGTACATGACGATGACGCCGTCGGCCTTGCGGAAGAACTGCTTGGTTATGCTTCGGTACCTGGGTCGAGTCACGTGAAATGAAACTGCGTTTCAGCAGAGCATTGAAATGGGGACAACAAGGACAACTGAACAGCAAACACTACATATATAAAAATCACAACAGTACACAACAAAGAGTTAAAGATGGGGCTTCAGGCATAACAGATCTTAACTGAAGCCAGCAGGGGGTATGACAGGTGAGACAGGAGTCCCTAGAACGCTGAGTCGCCTGCCTGCATGGCCCTGAGGGGCCGGCTTTAGCCAGGGTGCCGTAACGGCTAAAAGGAAACAGCACAGCCAGACAGACCATCAGCATACGGTGTGTGGACACGCCGGCCTCACCTCTCCTGCCCGGCTGTGTCCCACATCTGCAGCGCCACCTGGCTGTTGTCCATGGTTACTGTTTTCACACTGTAATCGATTCCTGTTAAGAACACACCCAGTCATCGTAAAACAGAACCAACAAGAACAGTTTTTTCTTCATGAGCTTAAATAAATGCCTAATTTATAGCATAAAACCCAAAGCCTATATCCTGGGCTCTATAGCAGTGCTTCCCAACCTGCTCCTCAGACAGACAGTCCACATTTTTGCTCCCTCTCAGCTCCCTGTCAGACAGTCCACATTTTTGCTCCCTCCCAGCTCCCTGTCAGACAGTCCACATTTTTGCTCCCTCCCAGCTCCCTGTCAGACAGTCCACATTTTTGTTCCCTCCCAGCTCCCTGTCATACAGTCCACATTTTTGCTCCCTCCCAGCTCCCTGTCATACAGTCCACATTTTTACTCCCTCCCAGCTCCCTGTCATACAGTCCACAATTTTTGCTACCTCCCAGCCCCTTGTCAGACAGTCCACATTTTTGCTCCCTCCCAGCTCCCTGTCATACAGTCCACATTTTTGCTCCCTCCCAGCTCCCTGTCAGACAGTCCACATTTTTGCTCCCTCCCAGCTCCCTGTCAGACAGTCCACATTTTGCTCCCTCCCAGCTCCCTGTCAGACAGTCCACATTTTTGCTCCCTCCCAGCTCCCTGTCAGACAGTCCACATTTTTGCTCCCTCCCAGCTCCCTGTCATACAGTCCACATTTTTGCTCTCTCCCAGCTCCCTGTCAGACAGTCCACATTTTTGCTCCCTCCAAGCTCCCTGTCAGACAGTCCACATTTTTGCTCCCTCCCAGCTCCCTGTCAGACAGTCTGCATTTCAGGGAGCTGGGAGGGAGCAAAAACGTAGAGTATCTGCAGGTCCCCGAGAACCGGGTTGGGAAGCCCTGCTCTATAGCATCCTCTTCTCCCAAGATTCCAACCTAGATGACTAGATACATCACCTCACCTGGTGCACTGTTATAATTTTTTACAAGTTATTTTCAAGATCTAGCTTCTTTTCATGATGTCATATCAAACATTTGCTTCTTCTGGAGCATGACAGGGTGAGAAAAAGCTATATTATATGTACCAAATAATATACCTAAAATATTAAATATTTATGAAACATAAAATATACATCTATAAATATAAATGGCGCAAATGGGACATTCATAAACAATAAAACAGCAGTGGGGGGGGGGGGTAGGTCTCCACAGGGGGGTCATTAATGATTCCCCATCACAGTAGAGGCCCTTTTCCGCCCCACATTGCCTCTCCATTACAGCGTTGGAGACTGATGCTTTTTCTGGGTGGAGAGTTCATCAAAAGCCCAGTCTGCCCCAGAACAGGGAATATCTGGCCGCCTTTCACCCATCAATCTGTCATCCGCATCCCGCTTTGCACAGGTCATGGGACATTTGGGGGTAGCTGCACACCTATGGTGGCGGAGGTCCCTGGGAGGAAGGAGTGGTCACAGAAACGCTGAAGCACTGAGGTCTTGCCCACACTCGAGTTCCCCACAACGACAACCTTGAAGAGGCGGTCGGGGCTGGAGATGGTGGCTTCTATCTAGAGATGTAGAAAGGATGGAGATCAGATGTAGCCTCTTTGTGACTTGGGATTTATATAGAGACCAATTCATAGACATGAGAAGTCATACGGTCAGGTAGAGAAACGTTCCGTACTGTGTCCTCACTGTCAAACACATCTCAGATCCACTATGAAATGCATGCACTAGAGTGAACTTCCCTCCAGAACTCTGATGTAACGCATTCAGTTTTCACGGACTGAAAGGGAAACCTTCTTCCCACCAGTGAGCAGGGGAAGCCAAGGGAGACAGAGCAAGGCAGCCTAATCTCCGTCTGAAAATGTTGATGGGCCAACAGCAGAAGGTTTTGAAGGATCCTGAATGCCAAAAGGAGGTGAAAAGACGAAGGACCCCCCCTCCACCCCCCGTGAGGCATTGATGAGCACAATCATGCTGAGATGAGTTGTCAATTTCAACTCAAACGTCCACTTCTGAATCCTCCACACGGACCACGTGGTTGGGCTGGTCTTACCCGTGTGTTGGTCTCCCTGCCCACAGGCTGCTCCCTGGGGGATGGGGGGGGGGTCTGCTTGCTGGATGAAGGAGCCCTGTCATTAGCAGGTGCCACGTCCTGGATGGTGGAGCCCCGAGTGACGGCGTAGATGTTACTTATTTCCAGGTCAGTAGGCTCTGCTTCTTCCTCCACGCTCCATTGGTTGGCGGGGGGCTGGGGCAGAGGGTCCTCCTCCATAGATATCACCCTCTGGAGCAGCAGGTTGTCCATGGGAGGGGCCCCATCTGGCCTGACAGGATGCCCATGGCCGTTCAGGCCCAAGATGGACTTCCTGTTGCTGCGTTTGGGGGTGTCCACATTGTCTTCACTAGGTTGCATGCAAAAAAATAAATAAATCATAATATGACTGAACAATGACATTTCAGATAGAAATATCTAAATAAATATCAAAAAAATAAATTCCCATGGCTTACTGCCCATCATCATGTGAAACGATGCAGTTTGACCAATATGGCCTCCTATACTGTAAGCTTCACACTTACGACATAGATAACTAATATACGCAGATGCTGAATTGCAATCTGACATCTCAATCTAGTTTTAAATGACTCAGCTATGTATCTTATTATAACCTCGCCTTGATAATGTAAGTAATGATTTGTTTGACATAATCTCTATTTTTGATAATGGAGTAATATTCTGCATTAAAGGAACAGGAACAGCAGAGATGCAGTAAAGCGTGTTAGAGGTCGTCCCAAATCGTTGTGCCTGCGGAGCAGCGCTTTTCGAGGGAGACGCCCTTTCTGCTCAAGCCGCGCACCTCCCCAGCATCTCCTCCGCAAACTTCAGACCCACTGCTCCACATCTCTGGTTCTGGAAGGGGCGTAGGATTGGGGGAGAATTCCTGGGTTTCTGAAGACAAATCGATTAAGTGTTAATCTCCTGACCCGGTTCTGGGACGAGATAGGGATCGGCTTGGATCTGGCTCTGTCTCCTTGGAGACGCTTCCACATTAAAGTATTCTACACGATAACATCATCCCCATGTAATTGCAAAGGACACAAAGAGAAATACCAAGTATTACAATATTACTGTAGATCAGGGTTGGGGTAATTCCGGAATGCATTCATCAATTCCAATCCAAATCAGAAAGGGGAACTTTGAAATTTGAATTAAATTCCAATTCTTTTCCACCATAGTTTTTTCCCAATCCTAACTCCAGTGCCATTTCCTGATCTGGACTGGAATTGATGAATACATTCCGGACTATCTACAGCAGAGTTGGGGCTGTTAATACAGCAAAATTAATTATAAACTATATCTTAAGAAACGAGACATTTTTATAAATAAAAAATAACATCTACTTTTCCAGTTGCACAATTATAACTACGCGTAACGTGCACATTTCTTCTCACTGCACATCTCATTTGGGGCAAAAACAACTTACTAGGTAACAGATGTCTCTCTCATCTCGTAAATGTTTATTCGTTTCCCTGGAAGAGAAAAGTCAGTAAGGATAAGAGACAGCCTGACGAAGGCAGTGTGCAGGCCGCCCTGTGCTGCCCCTTCTACCTCAGCAGGTCCAGCTGCTTCAGGAGGCCTGCCCTGTCCCGCTGCAGGCCCTCCGTCAGCCTGTACATCTCCCTGTCAGCCAACGACACAAGCAGAGGGCAGGAGCTGAAAGGTCGTAATCTGACCCACGGCTGTGAAGGATGAGCGGATATTTTTTCTAGCTTTATATTTTAACTTGTCTTTACTGCATCCCAAATTGCAAAGAAGTGACATTTCATGGCTGCCACGTGGGGCACGGTACACAGATGTCTGTGTGCATGTGTCCTTACAAGAAGTGACAAAGAATCTTGAATTTCGCACCCTATACCTACAGAATCCCCTTCTTGCGAAGAGTAAAATCACCTTTGGCCATTTGGTAAATTAATTACAGTATAATCCCGTTATAGTGGACTCGCTTATAACGGAATATCGTGTATAACGGACGAGATCCGCTGGTCCCGGCCATGCACCTTCACGAACATGAAGAAAAACCATCGGATATAGCGGACTCGCATATAACGGAATTTTGCTTATAACAGACAAACAATTTGGTCCCCAGGGCTACTTTTAGCTGTAGTTCTGTCCGGCTATAACGGACATGCAATTCCGCCTACAAGGCATGTGGCGTGCCGGTGATATCCAGCGCAGATACATGCGTAGTCGGGATTATTAATAGTCACGCATCTGGTCAGGTAAAGTTGGATTACTACATGTACAATATAATGATCTATACCACAAGTGTGTCTGCTGAGGTGTGGCATGAGTAAATGGTGTCCTGTAGTTGTGTTCTGGCCTTACAGCAACTCTGGATATAACGGACTTTGGGTAAAACGGACTGTTTTGCCAGATCCCTTAAAGTCCGTTATAACGGGATTGTACTGAAGTCAGTAATTCATAGCTAACTGTATGACTTGGTGCCATATACCGGCAGGGTAGAAACATGATTGGCAGGGAGAAAGGGGCTGTTTCACATGATTGGTGGAGAGAAAGGGGTGTTTCACATGATTGAGTGGGAGAAAGCAGGATCTTTCACGTGATTGGCTGTGGATGGGGACTCACATCTCTCGCTCCTCCTGCAGCCGTGTCGCCTCCTGCTGAAGCATCTCCAGCTGCTCCTGTGCCAGGCTCAGCTCCTTGGACGTGTGCACCAACTCACATGCCAGCTGCTCATTGGTCGTCTTCAGCTTCACATTCTCCACACGCGTCTCCTCCTGCTCGCCGTGGAGCTCCTGGCACTCCCGCTCCAGCTGTGCACACGGACGACCCCCGGCCCAGTTACACCAATCGAAATGTGCCCAGCAGCAGCAACGGAAGCCTTTTAATGCATCTCATTTACCAAGGATTCTGGGTGAATTTGCACACTAATCACAATTTTAAGATAAGTAATAAAAAAGTTTTATTGGAGCTTCTTTTTAAGGAGAACAATGACTTGAATTTACCACTAAGAATCAAAATAAAATGGTTTATTAATATTATTATACGAATTTGGGACTACAAGTGTGCTTTTGTGTGACTGTCCTAACTACAGGTGTTTCTCAGAGTACTTTCGCCATGGAGGTTCACATGACCAATCGGCATGCTGGGAGAGAGCAGGCTGGCTATGCCCCGCCCCTCCCCCAAGTCCTTTAACAGGGCTGTTTCAAACCATGGTCCTCAAGAGCCAAGCACTGCTGGTTTTCCAGCCTTCCTTTACCTGTCAGTCAGGTGTGAAACCTCTGGCCAATCAGAATCAGTAATTATTAAACTACCTGGAGGAACTGAAAACAAGGCCTGGATTTGGAATCGAAGGCCGGATTTGAAGAGAGGGGCCCTAGAAGGTCATCTAATGCTATGATCTGATTGTCCACTTGTCCACTCACTCGCTCACTATATAGTGTTTGCTACATAGAACACTTCTTGGGGATAAGGGCAGACAGCGGTTCCTACTGTACATTTCAGACACTAGGTCAATGTTATGCTGCTACATAATAATATGCTGAATATTCATAATTGTCATCTCTGTCACATAAACAAATGCGACAAACATCAGCAAACCAACGGTGCAATTTTTTAAATAAGTACATTCTCTATTTCACATACGTTTTCAAAATGTTGAAATAAAAATAAAGTAAAACTTTACAACACAAATCTGTGCGCACATAACTTTATTTACAACACAGTTGACTGCACTGTATCTATGCAAGCATGTCTGTAAACACCAGGCTGCTTTGCACGGAGAATGCACTAGGCTGTTCACATATACCCTTCGATTAGACACAACACAAAAACTCTGACATCAACGGGCCCAAAATGTAAACAGCAATAACTTAAATGCAAATTATTAATCATCACACAGGGGTAGGTTTAATACTTTATTGGTGTCATCAGATATTCTCCATTATATTTGATGGTTCCTATTCTTCTTCTATACCTCACGCTACAGACCACAATGCATGATGGTCTAAGTCAGCCAATGTAGGATAAAGCTTCGGTATATTACTTTTTGGTGGACTTTGAGAATTTTGTAGTGCACTACTATAACAACTACAGTTCAGAATTTGAACAACACTACAAAAGAATGATTATTACATGAATGCAATAATCAACCACGGTCTGAATGATAATTTAAATTTGAAAGAGTAACCCTAACCATCCACAACCAGGATGGCCAGAGGCTTGTAGACGGAGGCTTCTGGAAGCTTTCTGTGACTTTGCTGCAATGGCATGGTTGCCCGGGGAACACAGGAGACACATCACTCACCCTCCGTTGCTTCTGCACCAGCTGCTCCAGCTCCAACTCCTTGCTGGAGAGTCTCTGCTCCAGGTTCTGACTTCGGTGCAAGAAGTGTTCAGAGTCCTGGGGTGGGGGGTGGGGGGGGGGCACAGAGGGAGTGGGCAGAGAGCAATTATATGGGGCATCATGGGGGGTCACCGACACAGCACAGACAACTGCGGCGTGGACCTGGACCTGGTGGAGGATGCGGTCCTTCTCAGTTTTGATTTGATGTTCCATCTCCTCATACAGCTGCTGAAGTTCATCGTTATGAGTGGCTGCTTTCCTGCGGAGATGCCGAATTCCAGATTACTTTACGGAGATGAAAGATGGGCAGAAGGAGCAGGCAACCACAACGCCTCATTTGGTCTCCTGAACTCTCACACTTTGTACCTCTGAGGGTACAATTTCTTGTCACTGGGACTGTACCCTTAAGGGTCTGCCAATTGAACCCTATCAGTGGGCAAATGTACCTCTTAAGGCACAGAAATGGACTCTGAGGGTGGTGATACACAGGGCAAATTTTTCAGCAATATTGCTTGGACAATTTTCCATTGATATTGGGCAACAAATTTCTATTTGAAAGACTTAGATTGACAGTGGGCAACATTTCGCGATCATCCAGATTCGGATGAGTTGCCCTTTGTCTCACCTCACTGCCTGGCAACATTGCTCATAAAGTTGCCCTGTGTGTCATCAGCTTTAGAACATCTTTGTACCATTGGGGATACATTCATGTTGCTTGTACCTTGGAGAACAAAAACTGTCCTAGAGCTGTACCTTTTTCTGATAGTGCAGGTTTCAGAGGCATAACACTGGTAGAATATTTTGGCAGCAACAGGAAGTTTAAAAACCGCAAGGAACTCTATTATTTAAGTGACTCAACAAATCAGTCTTTCGAACATTCACTGAAGCATATTAAGAGCAAAGGGAACAGCAAAGGAATTAGTGGTCTTGTGAATGTCACACATTTTGGAGAAAGTCATGGATTCCCACAGATTAACTGGTCATGCCAAAAAGACTTAGGCCGAATTCTGTAGATCATTACCTAAATACTCTTAGGAGCCTTCAGTTTGCTTGGTAATGAGAGAGGCCGGCCGGCCAGCATCTACCGGTAAACAGGTCACTGAGAAAGAGCAGTAATGACACAGTCTCCATCCCCCATGGGACTCTGCCTAATGCTACAGACTCCTGCGTATGGTTAACTCCAAAAATATTTTTTCGGTATTATTAACAGAAGAGCTGTAAGAGTTTCAGGGCCCTGTTATCTGATAACTATCCACTTGCATGAAGTCATTTTAAGCTGAAATTGCCCAATGCTTACTAGTCTACTTCTCTGTCTGAGAACCACGTCCTCCTTCTCGTGAAATATATCATGTGTTTTCTTGATGAGGCCAAATGCACCAAACCCCACACACATGGTTCTTGGCTTGGAAAACAAAGCCAATGTTGATTCTGCAAGTTGAGTACTTCCTGTTTTCTATCAAAGCATCATGTAGCAACAGCTTAAAACATTCTATCCAATGGGATGCTGCTATGGAACCCGGGCCACACTAACTTCCTATTGGCTGAGAGCTGCTGAAGGACAGCATGACCCCAAGGTACTCCAAGCACCTACCTCTGCAGGGCGCTTTCCATCTCCCGCTTTTCTTGGTTGGCTTCCTTGAGTTGGACAGTAACTCTGGCCAGGAACTCCTCGAAGTTGGACAGGAGGTGCGGCTCGTCGTGGCGGAGCCGAGTCCAGAGGCTACGCACATCGGAGAAGCTGGAGAGAGCAGAGAGAAAGTGGCTCAGTCTGAAGCACGATGTTAAGAATGAAGAAGAAGAGACAATGAAACACCGGCAAAGGCCTGAGAGGTTCACAGCACACTGACGCTGCTTTTAACACTTACTGTTTTGATATTGGTTACATTTACCAGGAGTGACTAATGCTCATCTAAAAGCAGGTCTAAAGGAAACTGGGAGATATACAGGGATAGTTAATTACTCAGAATATAACTCCAATGATTAACAAAATACCTTTTATACATTTAATATATAAAAATTTAAAAATGTACACACTTAACCACTAACCAGGAAACCAGAGTCAAAACAGCCATTCCTCTGGACGCTTTTTACTCCACAACACAATCCTCCATCATGAAACACAGCGTGCAGCATGAAACAGATCGACGACCATGGCGGAAGAATTTAAATCAATGAACGATGATCTAATGTCTTTGGGATGTTTCTGCAAGCTAAGCTGGGCCGTCCAGAGTGAGCAGGGGTCAATAGGATTGATCTGTCATTCCTCACTAATCTACACTGAACAAAAGCAGCTTTTGAAGGGGAACTCAATCATGTGCTGTAAAATATTTAGGGAAGAAAAGTCCTGCGTACTCAGAATTGATCAGCCCTGGTTTTCCTTTGGTACTGAGAGAGAGACCCAGGTGGCCTAACCTTTAAAGGTCAAAAGCCAGCGCTAAGGGTTCAAGCACTCCTCAGTCCTGGGGCAGGGGGCAGGACAAACAAGCAGTAGGCTTCCATCCATCCATGCTTACTCCTCAAAAACGTTGCTAGCCCCCAGGTTCTCCAGGAGGAGGCCGAAGCTCTTCTCTTCTTCTTCATCGCTGTCTGCCAACGTCTGCTCACCCTGGTGCTGGTAAAGCAGGTCTTTGGTGGAGACCCGGCGCCCAAACAGGAACTCACCTGGGAGGTCGACATGCCAAGTGTCTGTCACCCGCACAAACTGATGTAGTCATTCTTATTATTGATGACGGGCCTGGTTGCACCTTATATATGCTGCTGCAGGTCTAGTTCCTGCTACTAAGCTACAATGAAAACTTTTTGCTTTAAATATTAGTTTCTTCAAAATAGCCACCATTTGCTCTGATTACTGCTTTGCACACTCTTGGCATTCTCTCGATGAGCTTCAAGAGGTAGTCACCTGAAATGGTTTTCCAACAGTCTTGAAGGAGTTCCCAGAGGTGTTTAGCAAAGTAAAGCAGTAGTCAGAGCAAAGGGTGGCTATTTTGAAGAAACTAGAATATAAAATATGTTTTCAGTTATTTCACCTTTTTTGTTACGTACATAACTCCACATGTGTTCATTCATAGTTTTGATGCCTTCAGTGAGAATCTACCAATGTAAATGGTCATGAAAATAAAGACAACACATTGAATGAGAAGGTGTGTCCAAACTTTTGGCCTGTACTGTATATATATAAATTAATTAAATAAATAAAACATTTGATGAAAGCGATAACTCACTGAATCCAGTGGAGAACTCCTCCAGAGTGAGGTAACCATTGCCATCAGCATCCAAGGTTTCAAAGACGTTCTCCAGCTCATCGCCAGTGAGGGGCAGCTCGCCGTGTAGCCTCTGAAACAGCACAACACGCCTAGCTATGCATGTAGCCTCTGAAACAGCCCAACACGCCTAGCTATGCATGTAGCCTCTGAAACAGCACAACACGCCTGGTGATGCATGTAGCCTCTGAAACAGCCCAACACGCCTGCCGATGCATGTAGCCTCTGAAACAGCCCAACACGCCTGGCTATGCATGTAGCCTCTGAAACAGCCCAACACGCCTGGCGATGCATGTAGCCTCTGAAACAGCCCAACACGCCTGCCGATGCATGTAGCCTCTGAAACAGCCCAACACGTCTGGCTATGCATGTAGCCTCTGAAACAGCCCAACACGCCTGGCTATGCATGTAGCCTCTGAAACAGCCCAACACGCCTGGCGATGCATGTAGCCTCTGAAACAGCCCAACATGCCTAGCTATGCATGTAGCCTCTGAAACAGTCCAACACACCTGCCGATTCATGTAGCCTCTGAAACAGCCCAACACGCCTGCCGATGCATGTAGCTGCTGAAACAGCCCAACACGCCTAGCTATGCATGTAGCCTCTGAAACAGCCCAACACGCCTAGCTATGCATGTAGCCTCTGAAACAGCCCAACACGCCTGGCTATGCATGTAGCCTCTGAAACAGCCCAACACGCCTGCCGATGCATGTAGCCTCTGAAACAGCCCAACACGCCTGGCTATGCATGTAGCCTCTGAAACAGCCCAACACGCCTGGCGATGCATGTAGCCTCTGAAACAGCCCAACACGCCTGGCTTTGCATGTAGCCTCTGAAACAGCCCAACACGCCTAGCTAGGCATGTAGCCTCTGAAACAGCCCAACACGCCTGCCGATGCATGTAGCCGCTGAAACAGCCCAACACGCCTGGCGATGCATGTAGCCTCTGAAACAGCCCAACACACCTGTCGATGCATGTAGTCTCTGAAACAGCCCAACACGCCTGCCGATGCATGTAGCCTCTGAAACAGCCCAACGCGCCTGGCTATGCATGTAGCCTCTGAAACAGCCCAACACGCCTGGCGATGCATGTAGCCTCTGAAACAGCCCAACACGCCTGGCTTTGCATGTAGCCTCTGAAACAGCCCAACACGCCTAGCTAGGCATGTAGCCTCTGAAACAGCCCAACACGCCTGCCGATGCATGTAGCCGCTGAAACAGCCCAACACGCCTGGCTAGGCATGTAGCCTCTGAAACAGCCCAACACACCTGTCGATGCATGTAGTCTCTGAAACAGCCCAACACGCCTGGCTATGCATGTAGCCTCTGAAACAGCCCAACACGCTTGGCGATGCATGTAGCCTCTGAAACAGCCCAACACGCCTGCCGATGCATGTAGCCTCTGAAACAGCCCAACACGCCTGGCGATGCATGTAGCCTCTGAAACAGCCCAACACACCTGCCGATGCATGTAGTGGAAAACATGATAAGCATGTCACATGACTATGAAAACCCAGAGAAACATGACAGATGATGGCGGGTCTCTGTGACACCCGTGGAATACCCATAATTTGGATATTTGTGATATTGGAATAACTTACAGGGCTACAGAGGTTGATTACTCTTCTCTCTGGCTACACACTGACTGTTCCTAAACATATGTTAGCTGAGAACACTTAGCACAAGAAAGCAGAAGATACAGTAAAACAAACAACACACAAGAAGTATGGAAATGTTGCTCTGTCCTCTATCAAGTTGAACCTCTGGAGTCTGAAGCTTCTCAGCCGTTTTCGAGGTAGTCTGACATGCCTTGACATTTTAAAATATTTTTTAGATATAAATACAGTATTTTATATCTAAAAAACATTTATCCTGAAGTGCTACAAATGCTTTTATCCAGCACAAACTCAGCACCAATAACCTGAGACCACTTAGAATGTTATTATTCTATTTTTTGTTAAAATCAACTTTAAACATATACTTTTCAAAAACCTATTTTCAGAGGTGCTGAGAAATAAAAAAAATAAATCACATTATAAACATTTCTAGCCAAGACTTTTGAGCTCTGAAGCTTATAGACACAGGGGTTGGCTACACATGAGTGAATGAGACATTGTGAAACTGTATGTGGTTTGATTCGCAAAGTAAATGTATATAAGGTTAGATACAAGTCAAAAGCAAAACTCTCTAAACCTTTTCCCGCCCAAGAAACCTTCATATTGAAGAATTCATATTGAACACTTCACAGAAAAGGTTGCATAGTTAATCACATGTATCATGTAAAAAATAAAGCGAACACACAATGACTAAAGCGAAACAACCACCAAACTTTTTGTAAGGTGTATGAAAATCTTTACTCCACTGACATCAAACAGCTTTTCTAAGGAACATTGTGGACACATGAATGCTTTTAGCGAGAACCGCTGTGCGTTATTGTGTCATAGACCTGCCGCTGACCATGCTGCTATGGCGACAGGTGAAGCGTGGAGCAAGCACATGTGTGGCATTAAAATACATCCCCGGGACATTCAGCTCAGCTGTGCACCAGGTTTCCTGCAGAGGGCGCCACTTATCCACTAAATTTTTAAACCCACCGAACATTACGGTTGTCCCCTTACTCTACTAAATCGCCCCCAAAAAAGGGCAGCTGCATGTCCAGTATGCGGCAGTTCAAACCCATAACAGTCCAAGTCAGAATAACCTGCCGATTCAGTGCTGCGTCGGCGATTGCTAATGGTCACATGGTGAAGCATACAGCCTGACAGCAAGCACTGGCATAACGAGAGACCACATTTCAGAACATTATTCAGGAATTAGCCGCTTATTTTGATAGACTACACAATGAAAGAGTGTAAGGGCGACGGGGGTCGCTGCCTGCTGCTGCACACGCGGTGAGACAGAGGAGGCCGCATCAGCGCCCGGCGATCCGCTTTAAGGTGGGAGGGCGACGGAGTGCGTCCGAGAACGCCATCAAAGGCAGCTGCACAAAGCAGCAGAATACTCCAGTGGTGACGCATTTGCACAATAATGCGACCGAACGAGGCCCCCCCGGTGTGCTGCACGCTCGCCACGTGCTGCGGCGTGTGGATCCCTCATCCGTGCCCACCCACTCTTTCATGTGTGGGTACAGCCATAATTAATGCCCCCTGCATCAATGCCCTGCCAGCCGCCCCCTGCTCTGTGTTTATTCAAAAAGCAAATGGGGTTTCGATCAGCAAAACTCAACTCTCAGTTCCTACAGATTGTCTGATATTTTACCAGAAAATGCAGTTCTAGTCCCGTTTTCACACGTGCAGAACACAAGAGACACATATTCAGGGGCACTGTGTTTCTCAGCAGCTTCTGATGCTGTGTCTGTGATCAGGTGGTCGCTGGGTCGAATCCCAGGGTCTACAGAACAATGTCACCATTAGGTCCCTGAGCAAAGCCCTTAAACCCCCCATTGGCTCCAGGGACTATCTGACCCTGCATTCACAAAAACTGTGTGTCGCTTTGGACAAAAGCATCTGCTAAATGAAAAATAAAATGTAAGTATCAGTCAGCTGAGGACATCTTATTCACAGCAAAAAAGTGACGACAATGTCTGAGCTCTAACAGCCATATGATAAATGCACAATTTTAACGACAAATGATGGTGACAGACTGACCCAGCGACTGAAATAAACACTGACACAGCCAGCACAGTGTCTCAGTCTCAGCGATAATGAACCCTCTCTCTCAGAAAGGCTAACTGAGGTAACTCCCGCTAACAGAATAATCGCCATTCATTCACTCCCCACCAGAAACCATTAGGGTATCCATCTTGGGATGAAGCAATTATCAAAGCCAAAGTTCAGCTAATTTGTATTTTATGATATTCCCCTTCTGCCAAAAAATGTAATTCTCAGCCATATTCGGAGATGTTTGGATTTTACCTTAAGCGCGAAACTTTCAAATACTCCACAAACACTCTCCATAAACTTTTCCCGTCCTTAAGAAGAATTGCCCCATCCATTGTGAAAGGTCATACTTTTTCCCTTGAGGCAAATCTCATCTCCCAGAAAGACACAGTGGTACCATTTCGCGCAGAGTGGGCTGCTTTGGTACATTCTATTATTCCGACTGGCCTACAGGTCAATCCCCTTCCTTGCCCCTGTATCTGCAAGTCCCTCTGCATGATGAATCCCTTGTACCTGCATATCCCACAGCGTGATGAATCCCCTGCCCCTGTACCTGCATGTCCCTCCGCATAATGAATCCCCTGCCCCTGTATGTCCTTCTGTGTGAATAATCCCTTGTACCTGTACCTGCATGTCCCTCCGTGTGATGAATCCCCTGCCCCTGTACGTCCCTCCGTGTGATGAATCCCCTGCCCCTGTACGTCCCTCCGTGTGATGAATCCCCTGCCCCTGTACGTCCCTCCGTGTGATGAATCCCCTGCCCCTGTACGTCCCTCCGTGTGATGAATCCCCTGCCCCTGTACGTCCCTCCGTGTGATGAATCCCCTGCCCCTGTACGTCCCTCCGTGTGATGAATCCCTTATACCTGTACCTGCATGTCCCTCTGCGTGATGAATCCCCTGCCCCAGTACCTGCATGTCCCTCTGTGTGATGAATCCCCTGGCCCTGTACCTGCATGTCCCTCCGCATGATGAATCCCTTGTACCTCTACCTGCATGTCCCTCCGTATGATGAATCCCCTGCCCCAGTACCTGCATGTCCCTCCGCGTGATGAATCCCCTGCCCCAGTACCTGCATGTCCCTCCGTATGATGAATCCCCTGCCCCAGTACCTGCATGTCCCTCCGTATGATGAATCCCCTGCCCCAGTACCTGCATGTCCCTCCGCGTGATGAATCCCCTGCCCCAGTACCTGCATGTCCCTCCGCGTGATGAATCCCCTGCCCCAGTACCTGCATGTCCCTCCGCGTGATGAATCCCCTGCCCCTGTACCTGCATGTCCCTCCGTGTGATGAATCCCTTATCTTCTATGTCACAGATCTGAAAGAACTCCCGTGTCTTCTCCAGCATGGCCACATGTCCAGGGCTCCTGTTCTTGGGATTCTCCCACCGGAGGTCACAGCCATCCCCGTTGTCCTGCTCCCTGACATGCGTGGCTTTGGCGGTTCTGCCGGCATGCACGCTCATGCACTTGTGCGCCATGTTGCCTCGCGACTGGTCCACTCGCCTCACACGGCCAGGAAGCGATGGCCACGTCCTCCCCTGCCACAAGACCCCGACATTAGCGCATCCACATCAAACACACGCATTCACACCCACACAGTCACACCAAGCAATACTTTCCCAGCGATAAAAAAACCCCACAGCAGCTCAGGGTTCAGGCAAAGGTGCATCGGCTCCTGCCGACGCTGCCGCTGCTCTAATTAGTCGACGAAGCCTATGAAAGGAAGAAAGGCAGGTTAAAGAACGGGCCCTCCAAATAAATGAAAAAATAAATGACAAAAAGCCATGGATACTCTGTAATTGCGGAAGGAAATCAGCAAATGGCGTGTTTATGATGTCTGACAGCACGCACACGTGGATGGATCACAAGCGGGACATTTAACTAATTTTATGCCGGAAGCCAATTTCGCATTTACTTTAAACCAATTACAGGGACAGAGGGAAAGACATGACCATCTTTCAAAAATGACCACTTACATCTTAAAAGCTTTCTATTTACATGTAAGGCTATCGGTGGTTACAGAATAATGCAAATCAACGGAACCATGAATAACACACATCTTCGTAGTTCTGTTTTTCATGAAAAAGATAAATGGTTGTGTATTTTTAAATAGTCAGCGCCATAGAAAGGAAATCAACATCAACTAATCCAAAAAAGGATTCTAGGCTATAAACTGAAAATTATGTTCTTAAATAAAACAACTTTAAAAGAACGGCTTGTTTTCCTATTGTTTCTTTTAATAATAAAAACAACAGGATGAGTTCCAACTAGTATAGGATTTTTCAACCGTTTTTCTCTCCACGGTGATATTTATTGACGTAGGATTCAACCTTTCAGTAAAAAGAACAGTGCTATTAAATGTTCAAAATCCATTAAATGCCAAATGTTCTAGGCTTCTTTCTTAAGAAACAAGCAACTTGGCAATAAAAAGACCAATTTCCCCTACACCTGACTAAACGCATACTTTATTCCGCAGACCGGAGCGCTGTGATTATCGATCGCGGGCCGCCAATTGATCGGCTATGTCGCCGACGTGCGTCCCTGCTGGGGGGCTGGAAATCATGTTTAGGGACTCGAGTTCGTTCGCGAAGATTCGTTAACTTCCCACACCCGTCGGTGGCGGATGAACTGAAAGAAATATACAGTGACTCGCTCATCGAGCAATATGAACGAATCGGTGCGTTGAACGAGATCATGTCACTTATTTAAAAGATCAGAAAGACCGGATCGTTCATGAATGCCGGGTTCAGTACCTGCACAGGCGGACGGATCTCGCCGTGAGACGCCCCCTGCAGCGTCACAGCAAATGCTCGGTAGCAGCCAGGGGTACGTTTGCCAACAGCTCCCGTTACCAATTTACATAATTGTTAGAGTTTAGTTGTATGTTCCAATTAGGGTGGTAGCAGCTATAAGCTTTTTGGGAAACGTGCCCAGGCTGTTTCACTCAGGCGATATACGGATTCTTTATAGCTATAAAGTATATCTTGAGATAAACATTTTACATTTAACATTACAGTTGTGATCCACCTACTGAAGTCATACCTCAGCCTCGCGCTCCTGCCCCCATCGCGGTTTTACTACATCCAGCATATGATGTCAGTTGCAACTTCTCAGTTAGCAGCGTTTCAACAGGAAACGCTGTTGCAAAAACTTGCGACACAATAATTAAAAAAAAATATATATCAACGCGGCTCAGCTCAGCTGGCATGTTTTTCTATCGAGTAGTTCCTCTTTTCCCGCAATCTACCCAAACATAAAGTGAGGTTGGCGGACCGAGCTCAGTGCTACCCCCTGACTATAAAGGTCTCCATAAAACGGGGGCGAGTTCGCGTCGTTCTGGATCACAGAAGTCACCCATTTCTGTGTGACACGGCATTGCTGTCACACACTGTGGTTTTCACTCGTATCTCGCAAGCTGTCCCTCCCCAAACCACCGAGATGCAGAAACAGGACCGTTGACCTCCGGCCGCTTTCCACCTTGGGCCGGCAAGCTGGGCTCCGCCGTCAAGTAACTACGCTTCAAGTTCCACACAATCAACATTTTCAGTCACCATAATGATAACCGATTATGCAATGGGATGGCAGTACAGAAAAACGTCTTTTGCAAATATATATACACTCACCTAAAGGATTATTAGGAACACCATACTAATACGGTGTTTGACCCTCTTTCGCCTTCAGAACTGCCTTAATTCTACGTGGCATTGATTCAACAAGGTGCTGAAAGCATTCTTTAGAAATGTTGGCCCATATTGATAGGATAGCATCTTGCAGTTGATGGAGATTTGTGGGATGCACATCCAGGGCACGAAGCTCCCATTCCACCACATCCCAAAGATGCTGTATTGGGTTGAGATCTGGTGACTGTGGGGGCCATTGTAGTACAATGAATGCATTGTCATGTTCAAGAAACCAATTTGAAATGATTCGAGCTTTGTGATCACATGGTGCATTATCCTGCTGGAAGTAGCCATCAGAGGATGGGTACATGGTGGTCATAAAGGGATGGACATGGTCAGAAACAATGCTCAGGTAGGCCGTGGCATTTAAACGATGCCCAATTGGCACTAAGGGACCTAAAGTGTGCCAAGAAAACATCCCCCACACCATTACACCACCACCAGCAGCCTGCACAGTGGTAACAAGGCATGATGGATCCATGTTCTCATTCTGTTTACGCCAAATTCTGACTCTACCATTTGAATGTCTCAACAGAAATCAAGACTCATCAGACCAGGCAACATTTTTCCAGTCTTCAACTGTCCAATTTTGGTGAGCTCGTGCAAATTGTAGCCTCTTTTTCCTATTTGTAGTGGAGATGAGTGGTACCCGGTGGCGTCTTCTGCTGTTGTAGCCCATCTGCCTCAAGGTTGTGCGTGTTGTGGCTTCACAAATGCTTTGCTGCATACCTCGGAAGTAACGAGTGGTTATTTCAGTCAAAGTTGCTCTTCTATCAGCTTGAATCAGTCGGCCCATTCTCCTCTGACCTCTAGCATCAACAAGGCATTTTCGCCCACAGGACTGCCGCATACTGGATGTTTTTCCCTTTGCACACCATTCTTTGTAAACCCTAGAAATGCTTGTGCGTGAAAATCCCAGTAACTGAGCAGATTGTGAAATACTCAGACTGGCCCATCTGGCACCAACAACCTTGCCATGCTCAAAATTGCTTAAATCACCTTTCTTTCCCATTCTGACATTCAGTTTGGAGTTCAGGAGATTGTCTTGACCAGGACCACACCCCTAAATGCATTGAAGTAACTGCCATGTGATTGGTTGATTAGATAATTGCATTAATGAGAAATTGAACAGGTGTTCCTAATAATCCTTTAGGTGAGTGTGTATATATATATATATGTATATATATGTATATATATATATATATATATATATATATATATATATATATATATATATATAGTGGAAAACAAGTGTCTGGTAACTAAAGATTCTGGTAGCCAGCTGAAATTATGGATATCCATCTTCCAAGTGCATTCTCCATACAGGGCCCAGGGCCTCCCCCTGCCAGACGGGGGCACCAGAACATCCTGCCCTCCACGCCAATCGCATTTTATGTAGCCTAATATTACTTAGGTAATGTTAAGTTAAAAGCTATGTTTACCGTGGCGTGTTATTGTAACATAGCCGAGAGTTGGGCTTCAGCCAAGACACTGTCTTCTATTCACAGAAGGGTCAGCCTTGTGTTGGAGGAAAAACTGTTATTATTAAAGCTCAGAATTTTCATGATGAATTTCAACCATTTCTAAAAGTTACATGGTTAAATCTGATTTAGAACCAGTCTGGGGCAACAATTTTATGGTAGTCATTGGACAAACATGAATCATACATAGCACTGGCAAAACTTTATTTCCCAAATTGTAACATATCTTAATAATTCTATAGGCCTCTAGGAACGCGGTATCATTAATATATACATCTGTTTCCCTTCTCAGTGAAAAATAAAATAGACTTGAGAATTTAAAGATTCTATTGCCGCTGCTTGTCATCAGGCGACTTCAGGGTGGGTTGAACGGTTGTCGGATCCTATTGAACAATAGGGTAAAGTGGTAAACAACTCAGAATTACCATTAAGCCAATTACAAGTCAAAAACTGTTTTGGTTTTTCATGTCACGTATACTGGTGTATTAGTGAGCCCAAGCTACTAAGCAGACAATGAACGTACTGTAGAGAAACCTGTCGCGCGCTGCTCTGCTCACATGGCGCAAGGTGGAAATAAACCATCTGTTTGTTTAGATTAAAGTGGATCTTAATCATGGGCGTCGCCGCCATTAAATCTGAGGGGGACATTTCATAATTATTCGTCTGGACCCCCCCAGAATTTAACATAAAATATTAGTTTTATGCCAGTGTGTCCCCCCACACACATTCAAAATGCTTCTGACGCCCCTGAACTTAATTGATCTTAGATTAAAGATTATTGCGATCCCTATACCTCATTCAGTAAAGTTTAAAAGTACCTGAAGTGTACCTTAAGTGTAACTTACCGAGCACATGATAAACCCACGTAGTCCTGGAGAATTTTATAATGGGGGCATGATCAGCGATCTGCTGTACTATACCCCAGGTCTCATTGTAATTTATTATTATTATTATTATAATAACATTTCTTTGCATTTATGGCATGCAAAATATACTTTCCAGGGAAAAGTTTTATCAAGGTAATGACATACGTTAGTGTCAGACACATTTGAATATATTTGTTATATATTTTCAATGGAACAATACAATACTTTGCAAAACCATTTTTTCCCCCAACAGTAATGCCGGAAAATGTGAAAGGCGGCATAAACAGTTTCACCCAGAAACATGATGAGTTAAAACTTCACAATTGCATTTATTCTTGCCATTCTCCACTTAACTGACAGCAACAGGAGATAAGGAAAAAAGCTAGACATTATCATACACGTTCAAGTAGGAATATGCGAAACAGCCGTAAATGATCTTACCGTTACTTTTGCTCGAAAAGACGCAAGTTGTCAGTAACTTTTCAGTGGCGCAAATGTCAAACGTTTGAATTCAAGACTTTATAAACTTTATAGATCGGGATGAAACGATCGCCACAGGACGCCGTTAGATGACCAGCGTCGGAACGCGTTTAAACCCGGCAGTATCCCCGGAGCACTTTGAATGAACGAGCCCAGCGTATAAACACTGTTGTTCCTGCATGTAGTGTGTTTGGAGCCTGGGGGAGGGTCCCCGATTACATTAATTTATAGCTGTAACTATAGCGACGCGGGCGCGCAGAGCATGCGCGGTGTGTCTGCGGCGGATCCGCGCCTCGCACCCGAGTCTGGGCTGCGGTAGGAGATCGGCGTCCGCACTGCACGTCCTGCGCGAGCGAAAATGCAGCAACCAGCGTCCTCACGTCATCCCAGGCAACTGGACATAACCGCGAAGGAACATGCTAATCTATACATACCGTCAGGGCTGAAATGCACAGCATTTCCAGCGTGTCCCGGCCTTTACCTAGACAATTTATGTCGGTCCTCTGATGTGTCAAATAAATAAAATTCGTGGTAAATATCTGAATTCCACAGAAAAATAAGCTTTTAGTTTCTTATTGGGTCCTGTGTAATTTCAAGAGTGTTTCAGAAAACGGCAACAGGAGTGGCAGGACCCGTCAAACTTGTACATATAGCAGAAGTTACCCCACCAATATTGCCGGTTACATCAATCAGCATCAGGTGATCACATGATCACTTACTGCATACTGCAATGATCTGGGTTGAGTTTCCCGAAGCCTTCTTAACGCTACGTCGTTCGTTCGTTCTATCTTTTAACACAGAAATTAAGAACGACGTAGCGTTAAGAACGCTTCGGGAAACTCACCCCTGCTCACGCTAAACTTCACAACTTAACTGTCTATTACCCATGGGTAATACACAATCATTCCGTTTCTGGACAGCCATTTTACAATAAGATCTTTTAGGGCAATCCTTCGCATGACAGCCCCCACCTACCTAAGGCAGCAACATCCCCCCACCCCCCAATGGCAAGCTTTGAGGTATAGGACGGAACATGAGTAGCAGTACCACAGACCACAGAGAAGTTTTATGTTCTACAGTCTGTGGACTCATCTCAAAACATGAAGATAATATGCAAATAGTAATCTCCCAATAAGACATAAAAATAAGCATTTTATAATTTAAAAAATATTCAATTCTTAAAACATAGGAGATAGCTATCATCATAAATGTGGCCTTTCGTAACTTAATTCCAGTGAACTTGTAAAAGACCAATGGATTTCGTAGGATATACTGCCCTCTTGTGGTAAATTTTCAGCATCAACGCGAATCTGCTCGGCTACCGTGACACTCATCGGCGAACGCAAGTCACGATGTATTTTGCTTATGCTATTTCCTAATGCATTTCATTCATCAATCCATCTCTAGTCATCTTATATACTATTCATGCAATAAAGATACACTCAAAGTTATACCTTAGTAAGCTGCTGACAATAAAAGTTTCAGAAACTTGCAGTTTAAGTAACAAGAAAATGTCCATATGAAAGTCCATAAAAATAAATGACTTGAACTCCAAGTGTATTTAAAAAATATACTAAATTACTATAAGACTGACAATTCTTTTCATGGGTAAAAACTGTTTCTTTCAGCTTGCTTAAGCGTACCTATTTTAATCTTTCATGTGCTATTCTGTTGAATCCGTATTGCTTTTTCTCAGGTACAACAGTCACATAGGAGTCCACAAGTTGTGCACTTTATTTCGCCGTTATTGGTTTTCACCCTGGATTTTCTGAAGCAGGTATTCCACCTGAGCATTCAGGTTGGGTTGACCTTTCCTGGTCTTTCTGCTGAGGATCTTGTATCTCTCCTGTTTCTTTTCCTTGTATATCTTCAGTGCATCTTCTCTTTGCTTTTTGTTCCTCATGGCTGCCTACGCAGGTAAACAAACAAGGCTTTTCAGGTCACGCATCTTCACGCCCCTGACGACACTTCTCTGTTTAATGAAGAGCATGGCTAATGCCCATTCAAATACAGCAGCAGGCCTGTTTAATGAAGAGCATGGCTAATGCCCATTCAAATACAGCAGCAGGCCTGTTTAATGAAGAGCATGGCTAATGCCCATTCAAATACAGCAGCAGGCCTGTTTAATGAAGAGCATGGCTAATGCCCATTCAAATACAGCAGCAGGCCTGTTTAATGAAGAGCATGGCTAATGCCCATTCAAATTCAGCAGCAGGCCTGTTTAATGAAGAGCATGGCTAATGCCCATTCAAATACAGCAGCAGGCCTGTTTAATGAAGAGCATGGCTAATGCCCATGCAAATACAGCAGCAGGCCTGTTTAATGAAGAGCATGGCTAATGCCCATTCAAATACAGCAGCAGGCCTGTTTAATGAAGAGCATGGCTAATGCCCATGCAAATACAGCAGCAGGCCTGTTTAATGAAGAGCATGGCTAATGCCCATTCAAATACAGCAGCAGGCCTGTTTAATGAAGAGCATGGCTAATGCCCATTCAAATACAGCAGCAGGCCTGTTTAATGAAGAGCATGGCTAATGCCCATTCAAATACAGCAGCAGGCCTGTTTAATGAAGAGCATGGCTAATGCCCATTCAAATACAGCAGCAGGCCTGTTTAATGAAGAGCATGGCTAATGCCCATTCAAATACAGCAGCAGGCCTGTTTAATGAAGAGCATGGCTAATGCCCATTCAAATACAGCAGCAGGCCTGTTTAATGAAGAGCATGGCTAATGCCCATTCAAATACAGCAGCAGGCCTGTTTAATGAAGAGCATGGCTAATGCCCATTCAAATACAGCAGCAGGCCTGTTTAATGAAGAGCATGGCTAATGCCCATTCAAATACAGCAGCAGGCCTGTTTAATGAAGAGCATGGCTAATGCCCATTCAAATACAGCAGCAGGCCTGTTTAATGAAGAGCATGGCTAATGCCCATTCAAATACAGCAGCAGGCCTGTTTAATGAAGAGCATGGCTAATGCCCATTCAAATACAGCAGCAGGCCTGTTTAATGAAGAGCATGGCTAATGCCCATTCAAATACAGCAGCAGGCCTGTTTAATGAAGAGCATGGCTAATGCCCATTCAAATACAGCAGCAGGCCTGTTTAATGAAGAGCATGGCTAATGCCCATTCAAATACAGCAGCAGGCCTGTTTAATGAAGAGCATGGCTAATGCCCATTCAAATACAGCAGCAGGCCTGTTTAATGAAGAGCATGGCTAATGCCCATTCAAATACAGCAGCAGGCCTGTTTAATGAAGAGCATGGCTAATGCCCATTCAAATACAGCAGCAGGCCTGTTTAATGAAGAGCATGGCTAATGCCCATTCAAATACAGCAGCAGGCCTGTTTAATGAAGAGCATGGCTAATGCCCATTCAAATACAGCAGCAGGCCTGTTTAATGAAGAGCATGGCTAATGCCCATTCAAATACAGCAGCAGGCCTGTTTAATGAAGAGCATGGCTAATGCCCATTCAAATACAGCAGCAGGCCTGTTTAATGAAGAGCATGGCTAATGCCCATTCAAATACAGCAGCAGGCCTGTTTAATGAAGAGCATGGCTAATGCCCATTCAAATACAGCAGCAGGCCTGATTAATGAAGAGCATGGCTAATGCCCATTCAAATACAGCAGCAGGCCTGATTAATGAAGAGCATGGCTAATGCCCATTCAAATACAGCAGCAGGCCTGTTTAATGAAGAGCATGGCTAATGCCCATTCAAATACAGCAGCAGGCCTGTTTAATGAAGAGCATGGCTAATGCCCATGCAAATACAGCAGCAGGCCTGTTTAATGACGAGCATGGCTAATGCCCATTCAAATACAGCAGCAGGCCTGTTTAATGAAGAGCATGGCTAATGCCCATGCAAATACAGCAGCAGGCCTGTTTAATGAAGAGCATGGCTAATGCCCATTCAAATACAGCAGCAGGCCTGTTTAATGAAGAGCATGGCTAATGCCCATTCAAATACAGCAGCAGGCCTGTTTATTGAAGAGCATGGCTAATGCCCATTCAAATACAGCAGCAGGCCTGTTTAATGAAGAGCATGGCTAATGCCCATTCAAATACAGCAGCAGGCCTGTTTAATGACGAGCATGGCTAATGCCCATTCAAATACAGCAGCAGGCCTGTTTAATGAAGAGCATGGCTAATGCCCATGCAAATACAGCAGCAGGCCTGTTTAATGAAGAGCATGGCTAATGCCCATTCAAATACAGCAGCAGGCCTGTTTAATGAAGAGCATGGCTAATGCCCATTCAAATACAGCAGCAGGCCTGTTTATTGAAGAGCATGGCTAATGCCCATTCAAATACAGCAGCAGGCCTGTTTAATGAAGAGCATGGCTAATGCCCATTCAAATACAGCAGCAGGCCTGTTTAATGAAGAGCATGGCTAATGCCCATGCAAATACAGCAGCAGGCCTGTTTAATGAAGAGCATGGCTAATGCCCATTCAAATACAGCAGCAGGCCTGTTTAATGAAGAGCATGGCTAATGCCCATTCAAATACAGCAGCAGGCCTGTTCCCTCACCTCTTTTTTCATGGCTCGCTTCTCACGCATCTTCTCATATTCTTCTTGGGTCTTCTGGTAAGAAGTCTTTCTTCTCATTTTCTTTTTATTCAGTGTACTTGTAAAAATAAACTTATTGTTAAAAACTAGGCACCTGTTGTAACCCTCACTGTATCTTTAAATGTCTTAAAATCATCATTATCTTGATGTGCAATTAATAATAAGACAATAATAACAAGACAAACACTGAATCCAAATAATGTCAACCTGACATACCTGCTGGGTTCAACAGATGCTGAATGAGCTGCTGTAGGGAGACTGTCATCCGTTTGGCGAGATGGGGGCTCTGGATGAACTGGGGCTCTGGATGCCTTGGATGCATCTTCAGCGAAGTCTTCCTCAGAAACAGCTGCCTGGCCTTTCCTCCTTTTCAGTCTGTTCATTTCCTCTTCATTTTTCAGTTTTTCGGCTTCCGCCAGGTACAGATGCTTTAGGTGGTCTGGATACTGATCTTGAAACTGTGTTTTGGTCTCCGAAGTGCGCCGCTCCTTACGGAGGAGCTTTTTGTACTCATACTGCATTTTTTGTTTCCTTTTAAAAGCAAAACCCTGTCCTGAGAAACGACATTGTTTGGATCAGCCATTGCAGAAAACTCAGATCGTAATCCTAGGTATGCTGTGCATCATATCAACTGTTACACTTAATACAGAGACAAATTCTCTGAAACGCCTTTGGAGACGGCTTATGGTAGAGAAATGAACATTCATTTCATGGGTAACAGCTCTGGTAGACATTCCTGCAGTCAGCATGCCAATTGCACGCTCCCTCAAACGTTGCGACATCTGTGGCATTGTGCTGTGTGATCAAACTGCACATTTCAGGGAGGCCTTTTATTGTGGGCAGTCACACCTGTGCGATATTCATGCTGTCTAATCAGCACCCTGATATGCCACACCTGTGAGGTGGGATGGATTATGTCGGCAAAGGAGAAGTGCTCACTAACACAGATTTAGACAGATTTGTGAACAATATTTGAGAGTAATGGGTCTTTTGTATATGTAGAAAATGTTTCAGATCTTTGAGTTTAGCTCATGGAAAATGGGAGCAAAACCGAAAGTGTCGCGTTTATATTTTTGTTCAGTGTATATTTATTACCAATCACGTGATCTCGATGCCAGTTCTACGAATAGGTAAAGACAATAGTTTAAGTAAGAGTAGGAGCCAGGTACAGGAATGCAAACATAATGGAGAAGAATAAGCGGACAAAAACATCACTTAGCAATTAGACACCTTATTTAGAATACCACGGCCATTATTTTTACGTTAAAAAAACCTAAAAAAAAACTTCAAACCAAATGCAAATTAACTACGAAAGGCAATACGCACCTTTTTGTATACTACCGTCGAAGACATTGTGCTCGGGAACCCATTTACGCTTATTTTTAGCAAAAACGCGTCGTTCCCTATTTGTGTCATTCTTTTTGCTACCTTTCGAAAACGACTTCCCTTGATTTTTCATATTACGATTTATCGGGGCCATTGGCTTATCTAACGTACTAGCAGACTTCAAAACCCGCCCTTACAAGTATCTGTAATCAACGTGGGTCCATATGGTCGCATATTCATTACGTAAGAGCTTGAACTGTCGCGTTTAAATAGTGAAATGACCCTCGTTTCAGACATTGTAATCAAATTTTGAAATTTTAAAGCAATAATTCATTCTAATGAAGGTGGATTTTATTGTTGTGAAGAAAGAGTGGTCTTTATACGAATAACGTGCATTCGCAACTACGAATAGAAATCCGTCTGGAGTGCTGTGTGAAAATGTAAGAATCTGATCTTGATTACTTACGTCTTAACAATGAGACGGGGAGGACAATATTTACAGGAAAGTAGGAAAGGTGTGCGTGGAAGATGTCTTCGCTGAGCGCATTAAACACGTCTATCGATAGTATTAAAAGAGCAATAGATGCTATTAAAGATTTTCTCAGCATCGCTCTATGCATTGCTAATGCCCATACGGTCGACTTTTACACCCGCGATTTGTGGAACGAGTTAGTTGCCGTGCCGGCTGACAGTGTTTTATCAGTTATTGTTGATTCCACTGGCCAGAGGAGGGCGCCATCCGGTAAGTAAGACGAGATCCGTTCTCATTTCACGTTTCATTTGGATGTTTCAGTGCAATGCGTAATGTTTATTCATGTCATTAAAATATTATGTGATATATTCTGCTCTCCAGTGACACGTCTTTACACCTAGTAAAAACCTGCCATGCAATATTATTGAGTAGGAGCTCATTTAAAGAAAAGGTCTCCACATGGACACATGCGTGAATATGATTTCTGTTTGAGGATTGCGAATAATGTGTTAATAATGTTAAATTCAGGAACCAGCATTTCACATGTAGACTTTTTTCCCCAGCTGAAATCTTTCCAGGAAGACACAGCAGTTCCTACGGCTTCAGTAGCGACACCAGGCGCTTGGAGGATGTGGATGCTCTTCTGGATGCAGCCAGAACACACTCCCTTCCTGCGCTCAGCGTCTGTGTGCCCCTGCCAGAGTTACTGAAGGCTTTACCTGTCCAATATGACTCTGCCCTGCCTGAGAATGGTCAGTGCAGTCTAACATTTATTAAATAAATGTGAAGTAGCTGTTATCTGATACTTTTATGCCTAATGCGTTCTTAGTGCAATGCTCTATTTGTTGAGCTTCAGTTATTTAATAAGTAAGAACATCTATGCAGACTTTGCACAGGCACTGATCATCTGTGAAATGGAGGGTAACATGAAGATTACAGCATTTTTATTGACTATCAGGCTTTGACATTAGACAGCAGGGTCTGAATCTCACCCCCCTCCCGCTCCTGGAGAAGCCATCAGTTATTAGCAGCTCACATCAGCCCCTTCTTGCTGTAGCCTGGAAGGCGTAAAAACAGATCTTGTGCTCTTTCCTCATCCTCCCGGGCCGTCGTTTGTTCCCACACACTGTGGCGTTTGACATTTATGAGCCGCGAACATCTTTGAAAATGTCGCTCTGGGTCTCGCAAATGAATCCAGGTGTGATTTCAGATGTGAGGCTGGAGCCGGATGAGTTTATGAACTCCAAGAAGTCTCATGAGGTTCAGATCATGGCTGGAGTTGTGGCCGGACTAGCGGACTGCTGCTGTGTCCGACAGGTACGAGACGCCTTCACCACCGGATGTACTGTGCACTGTGTGATGCGTGCAGTTATTTCAGCTTTAGCCTTTTAATACTTTTATTATTTAATGATTTTACTGTTTTTGGTTTGGAAGACTTTGTGTTATTTAAAGGTGACAATAATGGACACATGTCGAGTGGAAGTGAGGTAATTTCTTTTGCAGCTCTAGTCTTAACATCGACATATGCTGTGAGTCATTGCAGGGCTCGGCGTGGTGAGTGTCATATTTCTGCAAGCCATATGTTTCTGTGCTGTGATACAGGGGTCTGCCTGAGTGGTATATCACCTTTGTTTAATTGAGATTAATGTGAATACAAACTGTAATCTGTTCTCTCTCTCCCCCCCCCTCTCCCCCCCTTTCTCTCTTCCCCTCACACTCTCTCTCTCTTCCCCTCACACCCTCTCTCCCTCTCTCTCTCTCTCTCTCTCTCTCTCTCGCGGGACAGGTCATTGACGTCGGCTCCGGAAAGGGCTACCTCTGCTCCTTTCTATCCATGCAGTACGGCCTCAAGGTTTTCGGCATCGATGCCTCCAGCACAAACACCCACGGGGCCTGGGAGAGGAACAGGAAGCTGAAGAAGTACTCTAAGGCCTATCAGAGGCACGGCCGACGGAGAGCCTTGGCCTCCGTGCCCAGCAGCGGAGCGGGAGATGAGGCCCGGGAGGAGGAGAGCATCCTGTCAGCCGGGAGCGGCCCGTCAGCCAACCCGGAGGCTGTCTCAGGCGGATCGCTGCCGGAAGCCTTCGGCCCCAGCCTGGAGGACCCATTCCTGGGCCTCCTCTCTCCAGAGGCTGTGGAGCCCCCCGTGTCCCGTGTGCCCCCCTGTGAGCTGACCAATGAGGAGAGGGAGAGGAGGAAGCGAGAGAACCTGGAGAGGAAGGCGCAGAGCGTGAGGGACGACGGCCTTTACTCCCCGGTGACCTCATACGTCACCGCGGAAACAGAGCTGCGAGACATTATCACAGAACTGGAGGTGATTTTTCCTTTCTCAAGTATTACTCTGTTTATTTAACAAATTAATGTTGCAAAACCATTAGTTGTGTAATATGCTTTACATGTTATTAATACTTCAGCATTTCCCTCTGTTTTCCTGTAACTTGTGTGTCCAGCTGTTGACACAGTTAAACCTCCCTCTTGAGGTTGGCCAAAGGCTGCACGTGTAGAAAACCCCTTTGGTTTGAGCAGATGTGCAAGCAGTCACCGGCCGCCAATCTGAGCAAGGAAATGCACGGCCTCTGTGGACTGTGTGTATTGCGAAATAATATTTCAGTATTATGGGCCCTTAAAAGTGAAATGCTTCTAAGAATTCCCTAATAAAGCTAAAAGCAGATATCGACCATTGAATGGATTCCATTCACATGCTCTGGAACCATTGTGACATGATGAGGTGTTATTACACAGCCACACCTCCAGGGGGCCTCATTAGCATCAGTCTACAACAAATTGCAGTAGTTTTTAAAGATTTTATTTGCACCTTCATTTAGGGCATTGTTTATAATTAGAAATTAGTAATTTTATTTATTAATAGATTTCATTTTCTTATTTGCATAAATACACTTTATTTTTAAAGCACCTCTGATTCTGCCATTCACTTTTTATAAACTCAAGATCAGCAGAATGTTTTATATACTAATCGGTAATGCTTGTTTTCGGACGTACATGGGATACTGTGCACTGTTTAACATCAGTGCCCGTTTCTCCTAACGATTAACGCTCGTCTGACGCGGCCCTCCTTCCTTGCCAGGACGCGGTGCTCGTCGGGCTGCACACATGCGGCGACCTGGCGCCCAGCACTCTGCGCATGTTCGCGGCCAAACAGGAGCTGCGCGCGCTGTGCAGTGTGTCGTGTTGTTACCATCTCTTATCAGAGGAGTTCGATCACCCCGCCGGAGGTAAGGCTCCCCTAGCTCCCCCCCCCCCTCGTTCCCAGATCCCCAGAGCTTCTCCCCCGCTGCGGACCCAGCTGCACTCCGCGGCGACCCCTCCCCGGGTCCTGTGTACATGACGAGCCGCAGACCTTAGCTTCCCGCTTCAGCAGTCTGCCTTACAGCATCATTTGGGATTCCTAATTTCCTCGCCTGTGGTTTGGCAGTGAAGCAGCTTGAGGTCACTATCAAACTAAACAGTGGGGAGGATTTTCCCAGTCCTGGGGTCTGAGCAGGGCCGTAGGAACCGAGTCGCCCCCCCCCCCCAATATTTAATTTGGCTTCATTCACCCCCCCCCCAAATAAGCAGAACGTTATGTTTAAATTATTTAAGATGTGTCCCCCTGAACGCTGTCCTACGCCACAGCGTCTGAGGTCCCTGCTGTATACACTGTTCCTACAGCATTTTCACTATGTACAAGAACCAGTATTATTTAATTAGATATTTTATTCATTGTATGGTTGGCTTCCAAACATTTTAATAACCGAAGGATTATTTTCAGTAAAAGCCTGCTGGCTTGTTTGAGAGAAGAACCAAATTAATATAATATAAAGTAGCCTAAACACATGTTTTAGGACTGTTCCCTTTTAATATGTGAAATCAGGTTTTTTAATTTTATTTTGGAATTTTTTAACAGAACAGTAAGGCTTAATTATTTGGCAGTTAAGAAAGCGAGCATGATGGGTTCACTGGGCCTGGATATATGGTCTGAAATAAAAGGATTTAATGCTTCTCAAAACGTATGAGCACATCATCACCGACTGTAGCCAGGAGCACATTACACCTGTACTGAAGAGTGTTTGAAAGTTCTACTCTGATTTATGATGTTCATGTTAACAGCGAACCTCTTCCTGCTGACAGTTCGTTATCAGATCAAAGATGAACCGAAGTTAAAAACAAACTAGATCCTTTTCCTGAAGGACTCTAACAGATGAAAGGTCCATTTCCAGTGTGCAGAGTGGGACGTCCTTCTGGTGTGTCTGGTACTGTCTGTCCTCACAGTGCAAGGCAAGTTTATTTATATAACACATTTTCAAACACAGGGATAACTCAAAGTGCTTTATATAAAATAAGATCGGGTAATAGCAATCAATAAATGGAAAATTAAAAAGATACAAGACAATTAAAATAAGAATAAAAGAAAAAGCATCAACAGTGATTAGCAGCGCTGATCGAAGGCGCTGGTTTTAAAGGTGGCAGCGCCCTCCCGGGCAGGGGGGGGTTCCTGCAGCCCTCACCGCTGCTCATGCAGTTGTTCGCCTTCTCCCCTGGCGACTACTGGTGCTGGTTCAGTTACCAGTTCAGATTGAAAAAGGCTGTTGTGAAGAAGGACACTAAAACTATTTTTCCTGAGTTCCTAGACAAAACACGAAACGGTCCATTGCCCGACGGGTGGGTTCGTGAAATTGCTGTATATCAGCATCTGGACGGTGAGGGTTATCCAGGAATCAATGCTGTGCTCTGGGCACATCACAGCTCGTATAAACCCCGAAAAGCGATCGGGGGAGAGACACGCATCAGAGGAGCTGGCGTGGGTCACATCCGAGCGCATCACAGCTCGTATAAACCCCGAAAAGCGATCGGGGGAGAGACACGCATCAGAGGAGCTGGCGTGGGTCACATCCGAGTGCATCACAGCTCGTATGAACCCCAAAAAGCGATCGGGGGAGAGACACGCATCAGAGGAGCTGGCGTGGGTGACCTCCAACTGCGATTGGTTGTGTGACATGCATTAAGTCCCGTTTCTCGTTTTAATGCCCCAGTATGTACTGTCAGCACACTGCAGAAAGACCGCACATAAGCCCAAAGCAGATTTTAGCAAAACTGTAATCAAAGTCAGCCACACATTTCTCCCTGAACTTTTCTGTAGTCTTTGCCAGACCAGAGTCTGATAATTAATTTAACGAATCTGCCTCCCTGCCAGTTAAAACAGTCCTGGATCAGCGTGGTTTTTAATATAAATATTTTTCCTGCTGGGAGCAGATTTCCGGGTCAGTGTGATAAAGGGGGCCTGTATGGAACACTGGCTTTATTTAGTCTGTCAATTTTCACACTGTTTCGTTTTGGAAAGTCACAGTTACTGTAAGACCAGATCTGATCAGACTGTATTCGTCAAAGCTGAAGACTGATCTTTGCACTGTCATATTCAGACTCTGCAGAAGCTTCAGCTCCGTATCCTCGCCTCGATCTTCTGACCTGTGTGCAGCTTCACAAACCCCAACACAATGAAGGGCTGTGAACCGGAAATAAAATTTGCCCCCTTACAGATTTACATGCCTTACCAACGAGGGAAATGCAAGAATTACGGTGTCAAACAAAATCACGTCATCTGCATATGCTACCTTACAGAGTCGGTGAGATTTACTGTAAGCTTTATGATAATGGTATTTTCTCAGTGAAACATGGAAAAACGTTCTGTCTGAAGTCAGGAATATTTAGAGATGGAAAAACTATATTTCACTTTTAGTAATGGTTGTGTCCATTGATACTGACTATTGATTCCAAGAAGAAGATATGAAGGTGTTTATTTTTAAAGCTGGCCTCTCACTGACTTCTTAAACTCTCTGCACATTTTAGTTGGCTTCTCTTGGTTCCAGGGTTTAAAAGATGCACCAGTTTTCAACTCTAAAAAAATATTTTATTGCTGTCAAGAGCAGGTTTTACTGCGTGTGAAACTAAGAGATGCGCACTCTGTATTTTTTGCAGAAAAGATAGATAAATGGAAAGAACAGTAAATGGTCATGTTATTGTTAATTTCGAGCACATTAAGCTCTTCACTGGCTAATCTCCAAATCTCTCTGAATAATGAAGGTTTCTGAACCTTTAGCTTTTAGTATTTTTAAATGATGAATTCAGCCTCTCTAGGAGGTGGAAATGCCTCGTTTTGAAGATTTTTAGGAGGTTTTGAAAAAGATTAATCTCCTCTTCAGAACTATGTTCTCTTTGTGTTAAAAACCATTAGTAGCTAAATGATGTAGAAGTCAGTCTTACAGTACAGTACTGCTGAAGTGTTACAAAATTGTTACTTGTTACTCTAATACAGGTAAACTGATGACCCAAAACCTACCTCCTAAATTAAAATACAGTGTTGAATATGATGTGTACAAAAAAAGAAAATTAAAATCACTCATAATCCTTTTTACCTGCCAGTTTAAGAATATATATAGCACGCCTCAACCGCACGTGAATTTGCTGTGCACTAATTACTTAACAGGGACAACTTCTGCCACTTCATAAAACCGGAAGAGTACCTTTTCTTTAAACCACTCAGCTATAAAAAATGAAAACTGAAAAGCTGTTGCATGAGTCTGCTTATGCGGCGTGTTTTCGGATGGGCCCTCCAACACAAACAGCTCTTTCGGTCACCCCACCGGCCCCCTGATCGTATAATGCATCCTCTAGGTGAATAAAACCTTCACAGAAGCTTTATCGAGAAGCTGAGTGGGATTTAAATATCAGATCGTGTTTTAAAGGCTTTGGTGGAAACGTGCCTTCGAAATGTTTCTGGCAGCGAGGGTGGAAAAAGCATTTAATCCCAAAAAGCACTGTATTGGGAAATTCACGGCACGGTGTCTGAGTTCGTGGTGTCCTGATTTTAGAAACTGGAAAACTGCACTAAGAATGGTCTCAGGTCGCCTTGTTTTAACAGGGATTTCACTCCGAGGCAGAGAGGAGATTGTAGGGGATTTTAGGTTTGGGAGAGTCCCCAGAGCTAAGGGCCAACTTGTTTTATTCAGGAAGCCGACCGTGCACGGCGATTGTGAATGTCAGGCAGCCGCCAGCTGAATACAAATGGAATAAGACCGTAATCGCATTATGTGAGCGACTGGCACGCAGCGGAAGTTAGCGTAGGGGACGCATTGTGCTTGTTTGCCAGCCTTGTAGGCTTTGGACCATCTTCATGCGGGTGCCCATGTAAACTCTCCGTCTGCATCGGACCATCTTCATGCGGGTGCCCATGTAAACTCTCCGTCTGCATCGGACCATCTTCGTGCGGGTGCCCATGTAAACTCTCCGTCTGCATGGGACCATCTTCGTGCGGGTGCCCATGTAAACTCTCCGTCTGCATGGGACCATCTTCATGCGGGTGCCCATGTAAACTCTCCGTCTGCATGGGACCATCTTCGTGCGGGTGCCCATGTAAACTCTCCGTCTGCATGGGACCATCTTCATGCGGGTGCCCATGTAAACTCTCCGTCTGCATGGGACCATCTTCGTGCGGGTGCCCATGTAAACTCTCCGTCTGCATGGGACCATCTTCATGCGGGTGCCCATGTAAACTCTCCGTCTGCATGGGACCATCTTCATGCGGGTGCCCATGTAAACTCTCCGTCTGCATCGGACCATCTTCATGCGGGTGCCCAGTCTGTTACACTGACGTTTGTACGTTTGTTCCCGCTTGCTTACCACTGCCTGCAGGGGGGGGGGTGTACGTTCCTCTGGACTTTTTCCAAATCAGAAATTTGCAGTGAAGTCGTTAAAATGTTTTTTTTCCCATCCCTGGGGGTTCTTAGTGGGCGATCGTGTTCTTTTTTGTCACAATCACATTCGTACCATCAGAGGGGTAATTATATGGGAGATTATCCAGCCTTTGGTTGCTGTAAATACTTCCTCTCCAAGACCTGGACCACTGCGTTTCTGGGTTACTCTGCAATGAGAAACACAGGCACCGTCAGATCATTCCAGAAACTCCTCCCCGCAGAAAGTGTTTATAAGGGATTAAAGGTTGACTTCTGTGGAAGAAATCAGCACAGGCTAATGGAACAAACAGCTATAAAAGTCAAATAAAAACATGCCTGATGCTTTTAAACGATGCCATGGGGCTCCTTGTGGTTTAAAGGCCAGAGTTGGAGCTCGTCCAAAGCAAGACCTTGGCTTACGTCGCCCCCTCCTGGCAGGTCCTTATCTGTGTAACTGTGCCATGTGACCTTGCGGTTTCTGGGTTGCATTGCCCTCCAGTCCATTCCTTACATTCTCTTTTTCAGAACCCTTCATTATTTTGTAAATAATGCTGTTATTGCTTTTTTGGACCTATTTGGTGTTCGAGGTAAAGGGTAGAAAAGTAAACTGTGTTCAATTCTTTTTTTCCACTGCACCTGAATCTGGGACAGTGAATTTACACTGTAAATTGCATGGAGTACCAGAGCAGAGCCCTCTAATCTACATTTTCCGGTTTTGGATCCATAATGCACCTTGTCAGTTGAGACATTTTGATGTGTAATTGGTGCATCTTAATTATAGGTGCAATGCTACAATTCAAGGTTATTAAAAAGGGATTTCTTGACTTCAAAGATATTCCTCATGTCCAGACCAAAGTTGGGCAGCCGAGACCACTAGAAGCTGAAGAAACTTGTCGAGTATATTTGTAGGATGTGATTTTTTCCCCCGTGGGCCTTCCTACGACCACATAAATCTGGCATTTTCAGTCCCTGGAAAGTGCTGACACTGATGAGCTGTTTTCGGACCGGAGCTGGCTAGACGGCTTTGTGGCTGGACCGAGATGAACTCTTTCCCTCCCTACTTGGCACCAAAATCTTAGTCAGTGTTGAACACCTGCTCTATCCATCCACCAGAGGGAGCTGAAGAGGAGACTGGAGGCTATCCAAAAGAGGCAGGGGTCTTGGGATCCGTGTCCAGCTTGGGCCCTGCTCCTCACGCCATGGTTTGTGCATCTGTGTGCTGCTAAGCGATGACCTCACTGCTGTCTCGTGATGACCTCACTGCTGTCTCATGATGACCTCACTGCTGTCTCGCGATGACCTCACTGCCACAGAGCAAGCTGAGAGTTCAGTTAAGCCAGCGGGGTCCATAGGGGAAGCCTAGCCATTGTTTTCAGTACTTCGCAGTCAGAGAGCCCATACATAATTTTCCGCACTCTCACTAATGGAGGCAAGGATTGAACTCTGCTGCTCTTTAATCTTTTGTTTGTCTACGTTTTTTTTTTTTTTAAATAATGTTTATGCTACAGTATTTCCCCCCCGCCACGCTTTGGGGCACTTGATAGTGGAAACGGCTCACGCCGCTGTGGATGAGTGAACACACTTGTTGCCTCGAGGAGTGCAATGCAGAGTGACCGTAAAACTGAATAATTTGAAACACATCTGTTGTCCATTAGACGCCTGTTTTGGCTCAACAGCTGTGGAGTTCAGACCGAAGTCGGTAGCTGACTACGAATAGGAGGAGAATGACTCGCGGCAGGGAAGGACGCTCTCTTTCGGTGTAGAATATTGAACTTTATCGGACCCAATGTGTGAAAATATGAACCTTCTGTCAGTCGGCGATATCCTGTTCTGTTGAGCGTTACAGTGTTTTCTACAGGGTGCTTGTTTCTTCTCCATTTGCACCGTTTCCATGGTGCAGAGTGAAAGGCGCCACAAAACCAGGGTCGCATCCTCCGGCGTTCCTGCAGTGGTCTGGAGGGAAAAATCAACGGCCGTATCCATGGAAACCATATGGGAGTCCAACACGTTATGGTTTTGTTAACAGTTTAAAGTGTTGTAACCCTTTCACTTCATTGCTTGCTTTGTGTTCATGGGAAACTGACGGCACATTTTTTTGTCCTGTAGGGAAGTTGATCAAACTATGTGTTGAAAAAGACAACTACAGAATATTTGGTGCTTGATTATTAATTATCATTGATCATTTAATTGATTGCTATTGCAAGAGCTGTGTTTTGCCAACAGATGGTATTGTCTAAAATGAATTTAATAGCACTTACAAAACATAAATAATTCAAAATAGCTGATAACAATTGTGTTTGTTAAAACTGTTGCCTCACAGAGCATTAAAAATGATTAAAATCTCATTGTTATCTTGGAAGGCTTTCCCTGGGTTGCATAACTAGCAGTTGCGTTGGACAGTAGCATCGTGTTTCTGGATGGGATCCATTTCTCTGTGAAAATATCAGGTGATCTCACATTACTTTTTCCTGTCTTCGCCTGATCAGATCTGCTCACAATCAATGCTCTCTACTTCCTTTGCCAAATGCTGTAAATCTTACATGAACTCCTCTTGAAGGCACCAAACCAAGGTGGGGGCCTGCTGGAGCAGTTGTATCTCGGAGGATGTGAAGTCCGGTGAGCACCACGGATCCTTCCGAGGACCTGGTTTACACCGAGCCTCTTTTCCTCTGCCAAATCAAACCTATTTTCCCCGTTTAGGTCTTTTGTAAACACCAGAGCCTAAGAACGCACAGCGGTGCTCAGGTCCAGAGCTATGGAGCTGCCCCATTTTTTGGCAATCTACCTGGGGGGGTCGACCACCCACCCCCATCCTCATGTGGGGAGCCGGTGCCCCTCTGTGTGTGGCTCCGCCCATAAATCTTGACCTCACAAGACCGACATCGAGGGGGCTGAACTAAGAAATGATGTCAGTTTAGGAATTTGCCTGTAATCCATGCAGTCCCCTATAAAGTACAGAGGGATCATAGTAATGGGATCATTCAACCATATTTGAAATAGTTTCATCTGTTTTTCCAAACCATTATCCCGCTGTTGGCCTATCCACAGGTGCTTAGTCGTGAATGACTGCACCAAAGAAAGTTCTGCTTCTGTAAATGTGCTGTAAAGCTTGTAGTGTCAAATACCGCAAAGTCATCTTCTGTCGTAGATGGATAGTAAAGGTAAAAGTATTTGTTGAACTAGCTATTACGTTTTTATTTAAACCGAGACCTGTGGAAAAAAAGCGATTTTGACATGATTTTAAAACTGTGATCTTAAGGCATTTTGTCATGGAGCCTGTTTGTTGACTTAAGCGTCAAACGAGCGTCTGCATTATGTGAGTGTGAGACCATGGAGTTTAACTGTGTAACACCTGTGGATGTGTTTTTCCGGAGGACATACTTTGGTGTTTGCAGCATCTTTGAGCCATGATTTATTTATAATCCCAAGACCGTACTCTGGTGTGTTTGGAGTATAATCATAGAGGCGGGGGTCCTGTTCCATGCTCGCCTTAAGTGGCGCTCTCTGTCTTCCTGACACTGGCCTTCCTGGAGTCTGTGGTGGCTGTGCTGGGACTTGATTGGGTCCCTTTATATGCTTCTCTGTAGACGGCCCGACTGGGGGCTGGGGGTTTCCCATGAGCCGACACTTAAGAGACCAGCGGTGGTGTTGTGGCAGAAACGCCAGGATGTCTGCGTGTCTGGTACGTCTGTCTCCCGCCTTGCCCCGGCCTCGCCAAGGCCTACGCTCCTTCATTCTCCAACAGGGCACCATACAGCTAACTGCTTCTCAGTCCAGCTACACTGGATCCTACTAATTGGACATTGTCAGTTAAAACCAACAGGATTTAGGGCATTTCCAAGTTTTCATTTCCAGATTCATAGAGGCCCATTAAGGCGGTTATGAATTCCAGTTTGTATCCTCTGTAACCTCTACTGCTGTGTTTACGCTGTTGTCACTGAAACGCTAAGCACTTTGTCATGTGATTCTTTTTTTTTTTTTAGGCCTTGGAGCGAGTCGCAGCGGGTCAGGGGGTGAGTGTCGTCTCGTAATCTGAGGATTTGACGTAAATGAGAGTCATGTAAACATTTGGGTTCATGTTCAATGGGGCTAAAGGACCGATACGTCTCTGTTGTTCTTACGGTACCTTTCAGTACAGCTGTGGATTTTTTGGTTAAAACTAACAACACTGAACATGTCATAATATATTTCTTTGTTTATTCATCATTAGAAACAGGCTATATGAATTCTAACACGTCATGCATATTTAAATTCATGAAATGTACGCAAGATTTAGTATCAAAATAATGTAATATATAATTGCTGTTTAAATTGGATCTTGTCTTCATCAAATACATGAAAACTAAATAACGTATTCCCAGCACGGGAAGATTGTTACATGCTAAAGGCTAGCTTAGTTAATACCCATTGCAAAATCACCGTGGAAACCTTGAAATAACAGGTTACTGAAAACCAGCTACTCTTCCTGCAATGGGTCTCTGTTCTTAATTCCAGAGGAGAAATATAGTTAAAATTCAGTACTGTGGAATGGGGTATGCATGACGTTAGGTTGGTGCATGTGACCCAACACGATGTCACCTCCTGAAGCTCATATGACGAGACGAGGCCTTAGATTAAACAAGCACAGGATGGGAAGGAAAGGCCATGGATGCTGAAGGAGTGACAGGGGATTGTGCTGGAGAAGCTCAAGTGGGATAGTGACGGGGGAGTGGAACTGAGAGGCGGGGAGGGGATTTCAGGAGGGGGGGTGTAAACGTCCTGGACATAGGCAGCTTTCGGGAGAAGATGTTGGCTGCAGGGAAGAGCCACTTGGTGAGCGCCGCCCGTCATCGGATGTGACAATCTTTCACAAGGAAAGCAGGGAGAGGAAGATTTATTTACAGAGCCAAGCTTCACACAGCCCCCCCTGCATTTCGATTTTTGTCTTCAAGACAAAGATCCCACTGGTTTAAGCAGCACCGCGGGGTGCTGGCAGCTACTGGCAGCCCGTAAATTTCAGTGGTCAGGCGTACAGGTGGCTGTTTATCAGCTGAATTAAATCAATGCCCCTTTCGTTCCAAACTCTCCATTAAGCATCTGCTTCTGGCTAAGATAAAAATAATGATATTTAGATTAGATAAATACCTCTGTGGATCACAGGATTGTAAGAAATAAAAATGAATATCAGGCGAAGCATGGTTAGTATTTTTTTCTTATCAAAGTTTCTAGTCCTAGATGAGATTTACTCTGGTGTTTTTAAGCACTGATTTGAAAGTTGAAAAAGTAATTAAACAGTTTTCCATGTGTTATAAACTCCAACGGTACAAGAAAGATCTGTCACGGTGCATGGGTGTGATGTTCTGGGGTCCTTATATCCCACCTTAGATGGTGTTCAGTCCTGTGGGTCCCTGAGGAGTAGGCAAAACGGCAATCTGGCATTTCCTCACTTGGGGGCCGGATTCTCACCACGGCCGGTTGTGTTCAGGGGCACGTTTCCACTGGTGTGTGTTCAGGTGTGTGTTCAGTCATAGGCTGACCGTTAGTCTGTGACCTCAGCACACCATGAACCTGAATGATGAGTGTGGTCCAGCACCATGATGTGGAGTTACAGACAGGGTAACAGACTCTGTGTAGAAGCTCGTACTGCCCACGTAACCTCTGCGCTTGAATATTTATTAGAGCCTACAAAGATGGATTACATGTTCTGACCGGTTTCTCTTCCAAAGATGGCGTTAGGAGTTAAACATTTGGACGGCTCCCTCTGTGTATTAATCATGCAGAGTATTGAGTTTGTGGAAGTATTTTGAGCATATTTAACACAGGCCATGGTTACTGGCAACGAGTGCAAAAGGAATGCTGCAGGGGAATAAATCTCTGGCAGAGAATGTGGTGGAATCTCAGACACGACCGGCAGAAGTATGAAGTCCAAATGTGATCATCCCAGATGTTACTATGAAATCTGCTCTATGTAACGAAAGCAGAACTTCTAGAACTTTAATTTGACTAGTTCTACCAGCCTGTAGATTTTATGATGACCTACCACACTTGTAAGCTAGTATCGCCACATTGAACATGAGCCCAAATGTTTATGTGACTCTTATTTACATCAGATCCTCGCTTTGCTGAGGCTCTCTGCATGTGACAGTTGGACCAGGAGCTGTTTCCGGTTCCCTGTTCTACACTTTAAATGTTCTCATCCATGCTCTGTCTTCTGGGACTCTCGTTCCTGTTTCTCCCGCAGCTTCCCAGTGAATCCCTGTTTTTTCGGGCGGTCCTTCACGTTATTCTCCGGGATCACTATGATGCGTTTAAGAGGTGAGCTCCGAGGATAAGTGGTCTTATGGGAGGCAGAGAGAGTGTCTTAGGGTTTTCTGGCTGGTCTCCATCGGTCCCCAGACCAAAGTGGTCATTCCATACATTTACAGTCAGGCCATATTTATCCTGAATTTAACCCGCAGCTGCTGAGTCTCTCGTGAGTTTGTGGGGTTCCTCTCTGATGTACTATGTTTGCACCAGCACTTCTGAAACTACCCTCTATGAAGATAGTACCTTGAATTTAATGCTTTCAGATGCTGGTGAAAGATCCATGGATACTCTGAGATTTTTGGAGTTTTCTCCAAACATTGGTGGGCTACACTGACCCCATAAAGTGTCCAGACACTAACCTATTGCTGCTGTTTCTCACCTGACTTCTGACTTTTTTAAGCATGGTTGAGGCTTAAGTGTACAAACACTTTTGGGGGCTACTGTATATGTCCAACCAATAATTAAAATTATTTCTGCCTGACTTTTTCCCATCCCATCCAGGGTGTCCCGTACCTGCTCTGTGTTTTCCGGTATACAGCCAGGAATGTCAGTGTTTCCCAATCTGTTCCTCAGGGACCCACAGCCAGTCCATGTTTTTGCTCCCTCCCAGTTCTCTGCCAGACAGTCCACATTTTTGCTCCCTCCCAGCTCCCTGTCAGACAGTCCACATTTTTGCTCCCTCCCAGCTCCCTGCCAGACAGTCCACATTTTTGCTCCCTCCCAGTTCTCTGCCAGACAGTCCACATTTTTGCTCCCTCCCAGTTCTCTGCCAGACAGTCCACATTTTTGCTCCCTCCCAGCTCCCTGTCAGACAGTCCACATTTTTGCTCCCTCCCAGTTCTCTGCCAGACAGTCCACATTTTTGCTTCCTCCCAGCTCCCTGTCAGACAGTCCACATTTTTGCTCCCTCCCAGTTCTCTGCCAGACAGTCCACATTTTTGCTCCCTCCCAGTAAAAACACAGACTGTCTGTGGGTCCCCGCATGACTGGATTGGGAAACACTGCTGCATGTCTTAGATAAAGCATTAAGCAGCAAGGATGGATGGATAGATCGATCTTCTGCATATCCAGATTTCAGAGGTTGAGCCATTTGGTCAGTAGCTCTTGGTTCGTATGGTAATTCTTACTGCCTTTCTTCGCCACATGAAGGACGTCTGCTTTCAGTGTTTACAAGGACTGGGCGTGGAAAAGTTTGCATTTTAAAATGATGACAGTCAGGAAGTGTTGGGCTCCTGGGCGTGTTTTCCAATATGGTTTTTAAAGATCAGAACATTGTTGGAAGAGATGAAGCCGCTGAATTGCTGGAAAGATTGGTCTGGCTTCCGTAAGGTTCGAAGCCTCAGATCAGTCACTTTTGTGGGGCCTGAAGGCAAACCGTGCTTGTTGCATCCTCCAGCGGCTCAATACCAGTTTAATATTACAATTTGTCTCCTTGAAAAGGGCAGATTCACTGTAGGTTTCTTAGTTTATATGTCGCCTCTCATCTTTGTTCTGGTAGGAGTTAATGCTTAATGTTTGTTTTTATAAGGAAGAAATCAATCCTGTGTTCCTGGAACGGCAGTCATGGCTCATGGTTATTAATTACAGCACAGAGTTTACTCAAATTTTAGTGGATAATTAATTTCATATTTCTAGTATGATCTACATTTTACCTTCTTTGAATTGCCAAGGATTTAGAAACAAAGCGGACAAGAATTAAAAAGCAGAAAGGTATGAGCTAACTGGAGGTTCCAGGAAACTAGGGGCCGTTTTCTGTTCGAGGTTCACTTCAGAGCCTTTGACTTCCTGTGCAGTGACCAAAACAAATAGCCAGTGTCATTGTTTTGGGAGCGATCCACTTTTGCGGCTGACTGGGAAGGGTTCTGGGGCTGTACTGATGGGACACCAAAGACCTTGTGAATCCTCAGGGATTATTGGCCCTGGAATAATGTCAGGCAGATTCAGGCTGGCGTCTTCATGGTGTGGTGAGTTGCTATGAGACTCTCCTAAATCTAAAGCAGCATCGAGAAAATAAGGCCTTTGCTGTCTCTTATGATAAAGTGATTTCAGAAAGATGTATCGCTCCCCGCCATATTGTCAAGAAGTCTCACCTGTGGCCGGTTTTGACCTTGACAGTGAAAGGCGTGTGGGGAATGTGTTCTCCAAAGCCACCTCCTTTGTGGACTATGTCAGAAGGGCCCTAAAGAAGCTGGAACTCGATGACTCAAAGGTCAGTATTGTCTTATAGATTGTATTTCTGGACACCATTTAATTATCAAATTCGTATTGGATTATTTTTTTATTTCAATCAGAAAATACTTCGCATTCACTTTAGCTGCAAGTTTTCCTTACGATAATGGAAGTTGGTGTCCTTGACTGTTAAGAACACGAACGACATCAGAATAAGCAATAACCAGCTATTTAACTGTCAAGATAACAAATAATAAAAACTACATTTTAAACAGTACCCAGGCGTGAGTATCATCAAACTGAGATAAAGATGAAGTAGAATTTCCTTCAAAACTAATTATAATCACATTCAACATTTAAACGAATAGTAATTATATAGAATATAATGAGATGTGTATCTGTCCAGCTTCGTGCTGCCATGGAAGCGTACTGGTGCTCCGGTGGCGGGTTTGAATGTCACCATCAGCCTCACTCTCATATCTCATAACGTCTGGAAGCCCGTTGGCAAAAGTGCCTCGTCTCCTGGATTTCTACAGCCTCTCTGACCTTTCATACCAGTCAGACATCTTCAGCATTAGTTCTCCAAAGATTTGCTTTTAAATGACTATTGAGCTCACAACCCTGAGTCGGAGAGACAGAAGATGGATGGATGGACTGACTGACTGAACGAATGAATGAATGAATGAATTGAGGTTCCAGCTACCTGCATGCGGTTCTGTAGCTCTGGCCCAGGCACTTGGAATCAATATGTCTCGGGTCTTAGGCACAAGTTTGCTCTCTCATCCATCATTGGGATTCAGGCTAGTTGGACATCTTCTCCATGTATTTCCTGGGTATCCTGGCATTTTCCCAGGACATGGATATGATTTTATTCCCTCCTCTCTCTCTGCTTCAGCGATACATTAATAATCATCATGTGGTCTTTGGCGATTTACTCTTCCAAAGTCGCTGACTTAAATATCCGATCTTCCTTCTCAGCTGTCTGACAGCCTGATCCAAAGTTACCGTGAGAAATATCTGCCAAGGAAGAAGGAGATGGAGGCCTTCAACATGGTGGGTCATGCTTCTTTCCCGTAAATCCTCATATGTGATGTCATTAGGACAAAAAAATTCCCTGCAATAGCCTGACTTGAGTGCAGCTTGTGTATTACATGAGGCGTCACATAAAGAAAAATACATCAGTTATCTATCTTTCAAGTAAGTCGTATTTAGGTCTTCTACATAGTTGAGGTGTATTTCTATTATAGGCGACCAAGAGCTGCATGTATACTTTTGGTTATGCATCTAAGTCAGTCCCATTCCGAAATGCTAAGATGCCCAAGGATCCATGATCTGCTCCCAGTTCACTGATCGGCAAGCATGTGCTTCAAGGTTACGGGACTATTATTTAAACCAGAGTCATCTGTGCGGACACAGCTGGTGTAGCTGGAGAACCGTAGAGCAAAATCCTGCTCTCAAGTCCCGAGGGACAAAAAAAACAACAACAGTCAGGTGGGACAGCCTCCTAGCCTTCTGTCAGTTCAGTTTCAGTCAGCACAGCTCAGTTTTCCCGCCATGGCCTGGTTAGAGTCGTTTACCTGGCGGTAAGTGAGGTGTGCCCTTGTTATAACTGGCAGAGGTATAGCACAGCGGATAATGTGTTGAATTGAGCACAGTGCATGACCCCGGATACACACAGCTACCCCTGCTGTCTCCAGTGTATCACACCCACCCACTGGTGCCCCCCGGCTGTAAGGCTATACTCTCGTGGTACTCCAAAGTGGAGTAATGTTACTCTGGCTGCCTCAGAAATTGGCACCACAAGCCACAGCTGGATTCAAGCAAGAAAATAAACAAACAGCAAACCCAATACCTATTCTACCAGCCCTCCATTTATTGAGCTCAGTCAAGGTTAATTCCTTCTAAAACACAGGAAATGATGCTGCTCGAGTTGGATCCAACATCGTCACACACGCGACTCTGTATTATAATTAATTTAGCTCTGCTAATGGGCCGTGAAAATCCCAAATACCTTAGAAGTGTGTATGTTTCCTATCAATCGTGATGACTGCTCGTCTATAGTTTAGGAAGGATGCTTGAGACTTCTGTTCAAATCAGAATTTTATAGTGTAAACTAGATCGAAGTTTTAGAAAACTTAATAGTAATTGGGCAGAGTTGGATTTGCAGTCTGGCAGGTAGTTTGTCATGATCTCAGTTGCATGCTTTTCTTAACTCAGTTGAAGGTGTCCTTGGCTCCTTGCATCGAGGGTCTGATCCTCCTGGACCGTCTCTGCTATCTGAAGGAACAGGTAATGTCCACAGCACATGGTTAAGGTGTCATGGATGAGCCCCTTCACCTACAGAAGGAGGAGTTTCATTTAAGGCCCGATCGTAGCATCTTACCACGTAGATTTTCAAAAAATTTAGACGTGATGCCACCAGCACGAGCTGGGCTGTAATGAAATGACTCTATCCCTGGACGCACAGCATGGAAAGTTCGTGGAAAGTTTCACACGTGGTGATCAGCTGTTTTCATATTATACCAAAATACCCTTCAGCCCAGATGTTGTTTGCTCTCATCTAATAATCTAAATTAATTCATTCTTTTTCTCTTTTGTGCTGAGTATCTGGTGACATTATGTACAATCAGATCTTGACCACACATCTTCCTCTGTGTTTTTGTGTTCAAAGGAAGTCAGGAATAGCTGGCATATGTTTCCATTTTCACATTTTAGGTAAAGTAACACCTGCCGGTGACGGCGGAGACCATGTGTTCAGAGCAGATGTGTTTCTGAACTGTCAGGTCTTTGATAAATTAACACTACATGAGGAAAAATAGGAAGAGCAGATATGGAAACAGCACTGAAGTTTGGAATTATCCACTACTTGTGCTTATAATGTCATACTGGGTTAATGGTGCATTTGGGTCATTAAGGCCATGATTCTGTAGTTTCTGAAATGGTTCTTATTGAAACACCTTCTGACTTGCATAATTGTCTGGATGAAAGATCCATGCAGCTTCTAATTGAGTCCTGCAGGGTCTCGCTGGACCGTGGTGCTCCAGCTAGTCTCACTCTTTCTGCTACTTCATGAAGTCCTTCAGGATCAAACTCATGTTTGAATGGCCGTCTCTGTGCTCCATCAAGCCTCGGGGTTCCCCCATAGGTGCCTCGGGGTTCCCCCATAGGGGTAGGGTGCCGTGCGTTATTCATCACTTAACCATCACTGGAGTGTAGCTGTTTACTCTGTCATCTCTGCCAGTATCAGGCTACTTTCTAGGTTTGGGGTTCTCAGCCTTTTGACGTCCTTTGCACTGGTTTACGTCACACAAGAATTTCACAGAACTTCAAAACAGAGGCAAATCATTTTCATAACATTAACTATTTCCATTTTTTTCCCAGAGGTGAACAGAACACTTGAACGTGAGTGGTCATAAAAAATATTAAACATTGAGGTTTTTCTTTGGAAATTAACCAACCCCTCTGCAAAACTCCGACACTCCACAGCCCAGTGGAATACTGGCCACGGATCAGTACCGGTTCGTGGACCAGGGGTTGGGAACCTCTACTTGAGGTGACATACGCAGCTGCCTGGGACTCCACCATCTGAGGGGCCGTCAACTTAGCGAGCCAATCTAACTTTATCTCTGACAGGGGTGGTCGTGAAGCTTGCCTAGGGAGAGCGAAATTCGAGCATTAAAAAAAAAGCCAAATCATCTTTTTATTAACATCTGCCTTCAGTATTTCCACCTGCTTCCATTATTTCCACAAGAAAGCATTTTAAACATTTTTAGTCCTGTACTTTTAAGGTCTGCTGTCATGACTTATTTTAGTCATTTAACATCAGTGTGAGATTTATGATAACGAAAGATACCAACGCTGTCTTTGATTGTTAAAGTAGGCGCTGCATGTTTTTAGTATTGTGAAGCAGAGTGTGTTCCTTAGGACGATGATAGTGGAAAATCTTACTCTTTGCCTCAGAAGGGGCATCTCAGTCTGAGGGTTTGTGCCGGTTTGACACCACAGTGCAGTGTTTCCAAATCGTCTGTGGGCCCCCGAGGACCGGGTTGGGAAACACCCTCGTAGTGGATGGTGTAAAGAGCTGTGTGCTGAAGGTGTGCTTCTCTATATCACCAGATGCAGAGGCAATTCCAGGTTTTTTTAAAGGTGGGGGGCATAAGAGGGGTCATAATTCATACAGAGGGGCCAGCCTTATCATTAGCCAATGCTTTTGATACAGCGAGGGCATAATTAGTGCTTTTCACACTAGTGGGCTCCATATTCAATTTAAGGGAGATCTGGGGGGGGGGGGTCCCAGAACCCCCCATATGAGAGGAAACATGCAACCCCTTAAAATGACCATCTTACAAGATTCAGTGCTTACCCCTGCCCTCCCCCCTGACTACTTTTACTCCCCCCCCATTCTGGAACTATGGCTAAATAAGGTTGGACGTCGTGGTCAGGCTGCCCACCAGGGCCCCCCAAGACCTCTGACTGAACTGGATCACTGGGGTGGTTTATGTGTTGCCTTGGGGCAAAAGCCCCGAGGTTAGAGCCTGTAGGAACAGAGGGAGATTAGCAGGCCCAAATTTGGGCCCGGCGTCACGATGCAGTAAAACAGCATATGCCAGCTGCAGAGAGAAACGTCTCTTCTTCTCTTCCAACTGCAGTAACCACGGCGATGACTCCGACATTAAACATGCCACGGCACCAAATCATGTCATCGGAGATCTTAGCGGACAGCAGTGATGCAGGGATGGCTCATTGCTCCGATTTTGCCCAGATTTAGGAGAACGCAATCCCAGAACCATGAAGCTGAACTTTGATGACCCTGCTGAGGGATGCAAGCCACGTACAAGCATGTACCTGCAGACTAGGGTGTTTTTGGAGTTGAGTGTAGGGTTCGTGACTCTCAAAGCGGGGCAGAATATTCACCGTACGGTTTTATGGTGATCTCCGTCTTGTCGGCAATGAGAAGATCAGCCTTGGAGCCGGCTGACCATGCTCACATGATGTAGCTCAGAGGTCTCCTCCCAGCATGCCATATACACGCCTTTATTTCATGTAGGGGGTGCTGTGTAACTCTGCGGGTTTGGACTCTGCGCCCATGAGTGGAAGGTGGACGGTTCACATCTCGCGGTCGGCAGAACGATTTCACCCTCGAGACCCTTAATCTGCATTGTGCTGACCTACCCTTCCGGTTTTATGTAGCTTTGGCTAAAAGCATCTGCTATGTAAATAAACTTGGTTTGAGTCTGTATATTGTAGCAACCCACTGAAGTGTGCAAGATGTAGGAGGGTCTGGTTTCTTGACTCAAGTCCCCGACGGGGCGTGGCTGCCTAGCCCGTCGGCACGGACCTGACACGATTGCGTGAAACACTGCCGTGTAGGTGCCCATAATCACCAACAGAGTAGTGAAACGCTCCATATCTAATATGGCTTCCAGATCAGAAGATCTGACTGGCTCTGTTCTCGTCTTCTTTCTTCAGAAGGAAACATCTTCTTGCGTGCTGGTGCAGCTTTTTGACCCACTGATGTCACCGAGATGCTATGGACTCGTCGCCTTAAAGGAACGGCAGACCCCATGAAGGCTGCTGAACATCTCACAAGCGTGTTGTTCATTATCTCATAGTTTTACCGTTTACACTGTGCTGATGGCTTCCATACTTCCAGCTTTACACATTCATTTTGGCAATTAACAGATCAAGATGATTTAATTAAAGTTAAATTATTTCAACATTTTTCAAAGTTCAAAGGGTGGATTTTTAATTCTGTGATTATGGTGTTAGCTTTTTATGGCAAAAATCGATGACGCATTTTTTCAAGAAATGTCAGTTTGTTTTTGTTTATTTGGAATGAATTAATACAACATGGTGTACATTCAATGAATGATATATCAAGCTATGAATTTGATCTTTTTTGTAATATACTAACCAGCAGTTCAGCTGTTTTATTTTTTATGTAACATAAAGGGTCCTTTTTCATTTAAGGTAAAATTTAAGGCAGTAGTATTTATAATGCTCCACAGAGAGCAGTTTGACCAACAGAGTTGTGCTCATGAGTGAATGTCTGTCTAATTCTCAGTTTTAGCAGGAATCTCATCAAACACACACACACACACACACACTCCGGAGAAGATTACTTCTTCCTTCTTTAGCCCTAGACAATTTACTACTAGAATCAAAATTCTTATACCTGTATAAATTACTCCAGTAAAAGGCTACCGTTTCATGAATATTATATTTCTCACTTGCTTTCAACTGTAATTTCCATTTACATTTTTATTGCCCTTCTGTGAATATAGCGCTAGGCGTCTGTATTCATAGAAGAAACTATTTATCAAAAGAAACACTTCTACCAGTTAGTTCATTTCAGTACGTCATCACCATAGCAGGGGCTATGTTAAAAAGGTCCTACGTCCTATTTTCTTAAATGGGTTTTAGAAATACTTTCTGAACTGATTAATGGTGAATGTCATTTCTGATTTGTCACAGATTTATTTTCAGGAATAAAACTGAGATGGATAATGGAGGTAGAGCAAGGTGATGGTCTTTTTTAATCTATTTTCAGACTGTTTAGGTTGGCATCTCTGTACATGCAGCAAAACAGGGATGGATTTGGGTTGTGCTGCTGCTGGGCCCTGCCCTCCTGTTGGAGGTATTAGCTTGAGCTGGCACGCCAACCAGCACGCCAACCGGCAGGATCCGCACGCCAACCAGCATGCCAACCGATAGGATCCGCACATCAACCGGCACGCCAACCGGCACGCCAACGGGCAGGATCCGCACGCCAACCGGCACGCCAACGGGCAGGATCCGCACCGGTGGGATCCCCGGGGTCCACAGACATGACATTGTGGTTTATTATTTGTTTATATTTCATGTAAAACACACAACAAGGTGACAGCAGATTATTACTCGCAAGGAAAAAGAAAAAGAAAGAGAATAAAAAGAAACCAACTCAAAAATTGCATTTACAAAAGCGAGAGGTGTTATTACGCAGTCTGTGCCTGTAGAGGGCGCATACTGTACTTTACTAAAAAGAGTGGGCATATCTTTGTGTGTGTGTCTGTGTCTGTATGTGTCTGTGTGTGTGTGTCTCTTGATTATGTTTATATTACAGTGTGGGGACCAAACAAACCAGTTTTTTTAATGTTGTGAGGACCATTTTTCAGGTCCCCACAAAGATCTGTGAATGCAATCAAAAAAACAAAATGGCAAAAATCTTTTGGTATTTTGGTTACTTATGGTTAAGGTTAGGGCTGGTTAGGGGTTAAGGTCGTCATGTTGCGATTAGAATTTTCCCCATAGAAATGAATGGAGAGTCCCCACAAAGATATAATCACAAACCTGTGTGTGTATGTGTGTTAACTGAGGGGTTAAGAGAAGAGAAAAGGCAGGAGAAATGGATGCTGACTGTTAGGTGCTGAATGTCCCTGTATCCAGCCGTTATCCACCATGTCCCTGTATCCAGCCATTATCCACATGTCCCTGTATCCAGCCATTATCCACCATGTCCCTGTATCCAGCCGTTATCCACCATGTCCCTGTATCCAGCCGTTATCCACCGTGTCCCTGTATCCAGCCATGACCCGCCATGTCCCTTTATCCAGCCATGACCCGCCATGTCCCTGTATCCAGCCGTTATCTGCCATGTCCCTGTATCCAGCCATGACCCGCCATGTCCCTGTATCCAGCCGTTATCCGCCATGTCCCTGTATCCAGCTGTTATCCACCATGTCCCTGTATCCAGCTGTTATCCACCATGGCCCTGTATCCAGCCATGACCCGCCATGTCCCTGTATCCAGCCATTATCCACCATGTCCCTGTATCCAGCTGTTATCCACCATGGCCCTGTATCCAGCCATGACCCGCCATGTCCCTGTATCCAGCCGTTATCCACCATGTCCCTGTATCCACTCAAGGCCAGACGAGTTGCCATGGTTCATTCTGACTTTTTGCCCATATGCACATGTTGTAAAGGGAAATTAGTTATATCACCTTAATCCTGACTGGGGAGACCATACAGGAAATCATCCTGTTTATTTTAAGGATTTAGGGGGTTGAAGATCTTGGGTGGGAGGTAGCTGTTTGTCTTGTCAACATGCTGGGATCATAAATGCTTTTTGCTGCAGTCTTCGGTTTTCTTAAGCCCACTGGGAGATACACGCAGCCCCCACGTGCCACATCCGCCCTCATATACCCTGAGCTTGGCTGGAGAGCCCTAAAGCCTGTCATCTGTCACCTGGGAGGGTTCCTCTGCCACACACAATCTCTGGGGGTTTCTCTGTAAGATTGTCCCCCAGTGTTTCGCCGGGTCTGATCAAAATAGTATTACAAGCGCCACAGTGGAACCGCAAATGAGAGTGTGGGGTCTGTTTAATATGACTTCGTATTTGGTGGTGGAGTGTGGTCCAAAACCTGTATGATTCATGAAGCTTCCTCATGGCAGCACTGGAAAATCAGTGAGGATCATTTAGATGCTTTCTGAGCGCTGCTTTTTAAACCAGTACCTCCCACATGTTACCCTGTGGCCTCAAAATGTTGCTGTAAGTTCGAAAATGTGCTGAATAAGGAGCGGATATGAAGAAAACTAATGGATGTATCCAGATCAGTATCAGATTGTGGGTAATTATGGCAAATTTCAGAGTAACTCTGAGGTGAATTGACAGTTTGACTGTTCATTAGAGGATTCTTTATGTATATCTTAGCGTAACGCTACATAATCTTAAGGGAAGTGTGGGGAGAAATATCTGCAAGATGTTATCTCACATGTCAACTCAAAATCTGTAATACAACAATAAATGAAAACATAAAAGGATCAGATAGTAAATGGAGGGGATTTGGGGAGTGAGTAAGCATTTATTTACCACTTTATATTAACTTTGATATTTATGCTGAAAAGATACAAGAATTAGACCATTTATATGCAGTAATACAGTGTAGCAGAATACATGTTATCTAAAGGCAGACAGTGCAAAACATCCAGCAGGGGGCGACATTATTCAAGGGTTGAATACCTATTGACCACTTCCATGTTAGACTTAGAAAGAGGAGCTAGCTGAGGTCTAATTGCTCTCTGCCTGGCCCTTTCCTCTTTCGAGTGCTTGTTTCTGATGAATGGGTGGAGTGTGTAAAGGCCGGTGCCACTTCAGAGAGCTGCGGCTCAGACAAACCGGGCCTGATGAAAATGAACCACTTGAGTTTGTTTCCCATTCGCCGTAAACGGAAACAGGATCCACAGTTTTCCCCTCTCAGCCACTCCTCTGACTGGTTCCCTCTGTCTCACACATGCACAATGACAAAGGATCCCGTAAACACTCCGCTGCTTCCGTCATTCTCCTAATTCCAAGGGAAGAGGAAAAAGGTTCAGGATGTGAGGGAAGATGCATTTGAAGATGTTCTCAGGACTGAAATAGTGCCCAGTGGGAAACACTTTGCTTTGTGCTTGGGGTTGGGAATAGATGGGAGAGTCTTAGAACACGGTGGAGGAAATGTGTCCTTTCCACTGCCAGACGTCTTTAACAATTTACAGATTTTTGTTAGCCTGTTTAAAAAAAAAAGTTTCCATCTCAGCGGCCAAGACATGACAGTGATTTGGCAAGTTTGCTCTGACCACAATAGACCCTCCTCCCCTCTAGGGGGAGCCACTGCCTTGTACCCTATGCTCTGATCTCCCTGCGACCGTGGCCAGGAAAAGTGCTTGGAAGATGATTTCTTATTATTATTGTCATTATTATTATTATTATTATTCACACATTTGCCCTGAAGGATTGCCGCAGCTCTCTAATGCTCTATCTAGCACCCACAATGAAAAATGGCCGTCTTAGAAATGTTCTCCTACATATTCAAGCTACAACTGTGCCACTCCATGATAAAAGAGGGAGACGTGGAACGGAGCCAAAGAGGACAGCTGAGAGATTGCACATGTGTGCATTTGTGGGCAGAATTCTTGTGCAGATTCAAACCTACCCTGACCTTAGGTTGCTGCCATGGAAACGATTCCCCGAGTTCTGTAAACATATATATTTTTCCACACTAAATAATGGTTCAGAAAACTGAGCTTTTATTTCAGATTTTTTAAATGATCATTTATCTTTGTGAGAAAAGTCTTCACTGTGTATATAACAAAGACTTAAAACAACATGTTTGTGCAACTCCTAAAATGAATTTTCATTTCTGATTAAGAAATCCCCTTGAATCACAGAGGGACGTCTTTGCACAAAATAATGTTGACCTTTAAATCCTGGACATCAATACATGACAACCTCAGTGCCTACATTCGTTGTTGTGCCTTTGGATGGACTGCAGTATAAACATTAATATTCAATGTAAATAGAGTATTCTTGGTTGGAACATCACTGGATGTTTAATATTGATTAATATTGCTGCTACATCTCAGTGCTATAATGTGACATAATGAACACATTAGGGCAATTTTACAAAGCAGAAGTAATTAGGTAATGCTTCACCTGTAGTGACAATCAAGCCAGTGTCTGGTCCTATTTGTTGATTTCCATTTTCTGTGCCTTTTTTCCCCCGGACTGACATCAATTGTAATACAGCACCCAGCATGATTGTGTCTCTGCCAGAGAACGTGTCCCAGGCCAGCTTTGGACTGTGGCTTGGCACAGATAGGCGTGGCTGGGAGCCTGAAGCCTTTTTCATCTGCCCACGCCGCTTACACAGCCAGATGCAAATGGAACGAGGTGTTTTATCTGCTCGTTAGGCCTGCCCTGTGCGGAGGGCTTCCAGCATGCTTCTGGGGCGTGTCGCTTTCCATGGAGCGTGTTTTCCGTTGGACCATAGAATGCCCTGGGAACTGGACTGCTTGCTTCCAAATGCCCCCCCCCCCACGTCCCAAGTCCTCGTCGGCACATACTGTGTTTTAAAGGGTTAATGTCACTACCTCATTTCCCTCTTAATTAAATGATGAAGATTCACACGGTAATAAGATCCATCATTGTCACAAGGCACACGTGGCCGTCTGTCTTAGGCCAAACCTTAAATACTCTAATTACATTTATTATATTTAGCAATAGTCTGTATCGGTAAGAGTCAATGGCTTCCTTTAACATATAAACCCATATTTTTAGTGATTTTAAATAATGTATCTTACTTTGTGTTTATTTTATAATACAGATAAATACATGAACAACAACAAACCATGATAATGCCATTATTATTAACAATTTGATTATATTTTAAGGAACACGTAATTCGCGCAAATTTCACGGCTTAAATTGTATCACACATTGGACTTTCGTCATGCTGTTTAACCGCCCCCTCATTATCTACGCGTGCTACCCCGATTGTGATCACCTGTTGCCTGTTATTTTCTGCTTGTCTTGTGTATTTAGTCCACGTTCAAGTCTGTTTCCCCAGGTCCGTCATTGACGTAAATTTGCCGTGTGTTCCCCTGTCATCTTGTCAATCCGAAATAAAGCCCGTTTTGGATCGCATTCACGGCTCTCTCGTCTGCTTCCCCGCTCGACGTACGCAGACGTAACACATACTTTTTAAATTATTTTTTAAATATTATTTGATGCAATCTTGACTCAGCTTTTTAGATATGCCTCATACTTTTCATCCCTACGGAGCCCCTGAAGGCACCCTTACAAAAAATTTAAATGATCTTACTTTCACAAGATGTGTGTGTGTGTGTGTGTGTGTGTGTGTGTTATACCGTCAAATATCTTTTTTTATGATCGCTTATTCGCAATAAAGCTATCAGGTATGTAATAGTGTTATGGATCCATTGAAAATGTATGTAAGAGTCGTCATTATTGCTTGTTGCTAATATTAGGCTAGGCGTGGAAATAATAATTCATTTCATTAAAAAATATTCATAAAACATTAAAAACGTTCAGAAACCGTCATCATGGAAGAAATATTAAATAAATGTTTGGTCATGGGCATTTGGATTTTTTTTTATTTTACATGCTAATGACCTGAGGAATGTAAAAGTGTCTGTTGAATGAGCCATGCATCTAAGGGTTACATGCAAGATTTTCATTTATTCAGAAGGTGAAGTGATCATCACTGTATTTCTCTTTGACCATCACCTGAGGCACCAGTAGCCCAGTGGCTTAGGACTCTGTACCGCTGGCCAGAAGGTCACTGGCTCAAATCCTGGAGTCACCAGAATGACAGTGGGCCCTTGAGAAAGGCCCTTAACCCCAAATTGTTCCAGGAGCTGTCAAACTCTGCTTTCTCAAGGGTCACTTTGGATGAAAGGATCTGGTAGATAAATGAAATGTAATTGAATATTTATACTTAGTAAAGATTTATAGCCTTCAATATTTTGAAGGCAGGACAGAACTCAGGGTAGCAGATGCCCTTAGCTGAGGATCAGCACAATCAGTCTCCTGCCAGCAAGACTGATGTCACACCAAGTTTCAGGGGCCATTGTCCTCTTTTGGTTCCGGTTCAGTTCAGTTCCTCTTTATGCTTCTTCATCCTGCATCTGCTTGTGTCTGTGTCTGTATCTGTGTCTGTATCTATGTCTGTGTCTGTGTCTGTATCTGTATCTGTGTCTGTATCTGTATCTATGTCTGTGTCTGTATCTGTGTCTGTATCTGTGTCTGTATCTATGTCTGTGTCTGTATCTTTGTCTGTATCTATGTCTGTGTCTGTATCTGTATCTATGTCTGTGTCTGTATCTATGTCTGTGTCTGTATCTGTATCTGTATCTATGTCTGTGTCTGTATCTGTGTCTGTATCTGTGTCTGTATCTATGTCTGTGTCTGTATCTTTGTCTGTATCTATGTCTGTGTCTGTATCTGTATCTATGTCTGTGTCTGTATCTATGTCTGTGTCTGTATCTGTATCTGTATCTATGTCTGTATCTGTGTCTGTATCTGTGTCTGTATCTATGTCTGTGTCTGTATCTTTGTCTGTATCTATGTCTGTGTCTGTATCTGTATCTATGTCTGTGTCTGTATCTATGTCTGTGTCTGTATCTGTATCTGTATCTATGTCTGTGTCTGTGTCTGTGTCTGTGTCTGTATCTGTGTCTGTGTCTGTATCTGTATCTGTATCTGCATCTTCCCTTTTCCCTTTTTCCCCCCGGACTGACATTAATTGTAATACAGCACCCAGCATGATTGTGTCTCTGCCAGAGAACGTGTCCCAGGCCAGCTTTGGACTGTGGCTTGGCACAGATGGGCGTGGCTGGGAGCCTGAAGCCTTTTTCATCTGCCCACGCCGCTTACACAGCCAGATGCAAATGGAACGAGGTGTTTTATCTGCTCGTTAGGCCTGCCCTGTGCGGAGGCCTTCCAGCATGCTTCTGGGGCGTGTCACTTTCCATAGAGCGTGTTTTCCGTTGGACCATATAAGGCAACTGTTGTGAAAGGCACTATAATAATAATAATAATAATAATAATAATTGATACTCCATTCATCCCCATGGGGAAATTCTCTTTACGCCTCCCCCCCCCCACTTACTCTCTGTAGGTGAGAGCAAGCTGTCAGCGAAGGGCAGCCACCCAGGGAGCTGGGGGTTAAGGGCCTTGCTCAAGGACCCGCAGACGTGCCGAGGCTCGAACCGGCGACCTCCTGCTCACAGGAACGGGGGCTAAAAATTAACTGGATTGAAACGGCAGAGCAACACCTCACAGGAAGAGCGGGGATGCTGCCCCAGGGCAGGTGCACGGGGCGGGGGTAAAGGTCACAGGGTGGGAGAGACTGTCCTCGGAACACAGCAGAGTCCTGTCTCCCTTGACCTCTCTGCACCTCCCATAAAAATCAAGCGGGATCCTTAAATATCACTCAGCATTTTAAGCTACATGCATTTTGCACAAATAACTCTTTTATGTCTTGCGAAAGTCCATGAAGCTATTTAGAAAGGCGCCCGTTTGTGCCTGATCGCTACATAGCTGCAGCATGTTTAACTTTAAAGTCAGTAATGTGGACCTGGCAAATTAGCTTTGACTGAAGATCGGAGTTCGTCAGTCATTAGGGTCAGAGACACCAAAAAGCCAGCCCCAGAATATGTCTCCTGTTTTCCTAAGCTATGCCGCTTTCAAACATCCTGCCCAGTACAGCTAAGCCACCCACCATGATGGCAGAAGCACGTGTGCCGGTAGGATTTATTTTCCACTTGCCCAGAGCTAAGGCGATCCTTCTGTAACACCTTCTGGATGCTGGATGCATCAAAATAAAGCAGAGATACAGCGTGCAGACTCAACCTGTGTCACATTAGTGAAGAAAAACATAAATTTAGCTCAGACCTGCGGCGGGAAAGACTGGCTGAGCATCCGCAGCGGCCTGAAAACAGATATCCTACTGCTTTCTGCTCCCTTGTTTAAGGCGCAATAAGGAACGATCCAGAACTCTGGTGACAGCTCAGTCACACGCCCAAATGTTGTGACAACTGCACGCAGTGGTGCCGCAGGATTGACGGTGATATCTACTGCAGGTATTACCTCACTTCCTCACCCCCTGCTACAAGACCTCACTAGACGTTTCCATTTTTAAATTCTGTGGCCGTCTAGGACTGTCCATAGGGTATTACAGGACTAGCCAGTGTCCCCAGTATCTACGGCCAGTGGGACCTCTCTGGGATCCCCCCTCCACTCTTGGTGAATGGAGGATGTGGTCTGGAACGAGATGAAGGGGATAGCCTGTGATTTACTCAAAGATTTCTAAGTTCGCTAAACTCACGTGTCTCCACCCACACCCATTAGCCGTGAATCATCTGGGATTCTAATCGCGGAGTTTCTGGGCTCACTGTGACCCCACAGCGGCTCCAAAGATGGATCTGAGCCAAGGACAGGTGGCCTGACGTCTTACCCAGGCCTCAGTTTGATACCATTTTCTAAAACTAAGGTTAGGTTATGTAAAGTGGGTTTTGGGGAAACTAGAAGCACTGGTGGACATGCTAAAAGAGAAGAACCCACCCCTACAGTGTCTGGCAGAGCTCTCGTCCCATTTCAGAGGAGGTGGCCACCATCACCGAGTGAAAACAAAATGGACAGATGGCTGCTTGTGGGGAGGGGAGGGGGGCTGGTGTATGATGGGGAGTCAAATTCGCCACAACCTGGGAGTGAAAAACCAAGATGGCGACAGAGAGACATCCAGCGGGATCGAGCCAGCAGCCAGATTTTGTTGTTTTTTGCTCTCTGATAATCCTGGGCTGTATCATGAGGGCCTGAACAGTCTGCCTTGGGGTAATTTGGTTATGCAAAGCAGGCTTGCAGCCCTGTTGACTGAGGCTGGAGAGTGTGGTTGGAATGACATTGGGCCCACTTGGGATATTTGGCTGTTTGCTGAGAATATACTCTCCACCCCCCATCCCACCCCATCCCGGCTTCCTCTGTCCTCAACTGGCTCTCTGCAGTCTTTGGAAATTTTATTGGAAACAGATTAGCCCACACTTGACCTTACTGACAAAGCATTTTGTTAACAACATCACACTAATATTTTTTTTTTGCTTACTGTCTAAAACATCCCTATAGGTTTTTTTTTATTAATGAACCCTTTAAATTGTTTAAATTTTACATAAAGTGGTTTGAAGCCTGGCAATCTACCCCTAATCCCTGCAGATGATCATTTCTGTAAATCCTCTATTTTCCATGCGCTTCCTCTCTTGCTTTCAGACCTTGGCGTAACAGGTAAATTTATGTGGCCGCAGGTGTTTGTGGGGAATGCTAATCCTTTGAGCTCTATGGCTACTGCATGGCTTTCCTGAGCAGAGATGGATCAGCGATAGATAGCAGGATAGGAACCACAGCCCTCCCCCCCCCAGGTCATGACTGCACATGCCTGAATGGGCAAGGAGCTTAGCGGTGGGTCACTGGGCTGAGGCAGGGAGAGGTCACTGAGGTCGGGGGGGGTTGCGTGGGTGCCGGAATATGAGCGTGATGCCGGTTTATCCGTGACTTATCCGCTGCAGGTTTCTGGCTCTGCTTGTGGGAATAACTTGGGCTTCAGTTGCAGGAATGCAGTGGATGAGGGGTTTGAACAGACCCCGTGGCTTCAGATGCAGAGGAAGGGACCCCACTGCTCTGACCTCCTCCAGACAGGAAGAAGACAGTAATATCTGTCCTCTCCTGTGGCGCATGTGCGAGAGCCCCTTCACTGCTAAGTCACTGTTTTTCAGGGGGGAAATGGGCCACACTTTCTGCATAAGCTAGGGCTCAGGCATCTAGGTGCCTCACCGCAGAACTCACAGGGTTTTCACTCTTCCTGTGGAGTCTGCTGACATAGCCTTCTGGAAGGTTCTTAATGAAAACAAAACCCGATGACTCCTAAGATCTCAGCCGTAAGGAGCTTCCTGTGCTACTGAATCATAATACTTCATAGCCTTGTTGTTCCCGCACTGGTGCAAGGTGGCTCACGCAAGGTCACGGGTCCTCGTATCTTAGGCGGCAACCATGATTGCCTCATCTGAAACGATAAAGTACAGAATGAGATCCCCTCAAGTCATAATATCCAGCTCCCCACAGAGGCACGTAGACCAGACACGGCTATCAACCTCCAATCTATTACTAATGTTCTGGAGGCAGTCAGACTCCCTCATGAGTAATGGAGAGTTCCCTGCTTATATTAATGACCCATCCCCACTTCCATGATGGATATATCTTTATTTCTATCCACAGAATCAATTCATCCATCACCCCGTCATCCCTCCCCCTGTATGATTTTACAAGGATGAGTGAGAATCAGGGCCTACAGCTTAGCAGTGTGGAGATCAAACAAAGGTAAGTGTCTGTGAGCCTTGATTATGGACAATATAGCACGACGCAGATCTATCAGAGAGGCTGTGATGGAATCACGAGAGCGAAGCACAAGCAGAGACCTTCAGATGACTGCAAGGTGAGGGAGAGAAATGCTGGACTTGTGCTAAGCTGGTCATTTCCCCTACATTAGCTAGAAGACTCGCTAGTATCTCCTAATCACTCTCAGACAGATGAGCTTGCAGCAATTCAGCACATTGCTCTCTCGGAGCAGATTGTTTTGGCCCCAGGGCACGTTGGCGTTCCGAATCCCCCAGCCGCTCTGCCCCAATCCTAGCAGAGAGACTGCTCTGGGATGCAGTTGGTACGTTACCATTATGGCCAGACGAATCATTTTATTTTCTGCCAGCATCTTCCTTCTGCTGAAGACCTGGATGGATCATCACCTCCCCCAGCTGCTGCGTCTAAGCAAGGCTGATTTCATGTCCACATGGATGCCATCTGCCTAGAACATACAATGCCCTTCACCCAACTGAACATCCCAGTAAAAACTAATTCTGATGATTATTAAAAATATAACATGTGTTACATATAATATCACCAAGCATTACTCACGTCATTTATCTTGTTGTGGGTCCTCACAGTGAAGAATCATAACGTAGCACAGGAGGCCAGACTAATATCACACCCAGTCTGTTCTCAATACACATTAAACTATAAAATGTTTCCACAACCTTTCCAATCTTCTGTCTTTGAGCAAAGCAAGGAAATGAATCTGTAATGAACCGGTGACCTAAAACTATAATCCGGGAATTAAGGTGCGGACCTGACAGGCATCTCCCACCTGAGACAGTCAAACACAGTGTGAAGTTGCTTCAGGAAAGCTGTGTGAGATTTCAGTAGAATGTCAGTCTTCTGGTGTGATGATGACACCTGTGGGACCGGCCACTATGCTTCTCCCCTTAATAGCCAGATAGTACAGCACACTTTGAAATAAACATTGTCTTAAATAAAACTACTGCTTTTAAGATCTGAAATAATCTTTAACACATTTCAGTAATCCTAAAAAATGCTTTTGCTTTATTGTCCAAAAGAATAAAGGTATTCGTCAGAGAGGTAAAGGATATGTTTACATTTTTATTGGATTTAAACACTTGTTTTGCTTTGAAGAATTTGCAAGCAGATTGGCTTGGTGCGTACAAAAGGCTGGGTCACTCAACTTGATCACTTTAATTAATTCCTGAGATGCATGACATCATAGTGTCCTGCTGCTCTGTGAATGGGCACATTGATGCATTCCTGAGTAGACCAAGATTCTGCTATTGAGGCTGAATTGCATCAATATGCACTGAGCCATACTGGCCTCTTTGTCTGGGCTAAAATACAGCAGCACACTTTAGGTTGATTCTTTTTCCTCCCTTTTCATTTCACTGTTGCCTTGGTGTCCCTGCTCACTCTTTCCAAAAAAAAAGGAAACTCAGAGGTCTCAGATAAAAAACCTTGAAATGAAATCCCCAGGCCTAACATGAGACCTGTGCCGCTTGAACGTGTATATGGTGAGGTAAGACCAAACGTCATACTGCACTATGCACTTTCGCTGTTAGTTTGCTGACATAACAATGTACAATGTCATCGTTTCCCTTGCTGTTCATATGCTGCCTCACAGCGGCTAAACCGGACCACAAATCGAATATCTCAGCTACACGGCATTTTAAACTAAATAAGTGACGCTGCATGTAACATAATCAAGATTATTGTCTATCCAGTAGAGGAGACAACAACTACTGTATACAGGAAGTTGGAGGAAATGCTGTGATCTTTAAAATTACTAACAATATAGTTAACAAGTACATTTTTCTGCAGCTAAACCTTGCTTCAGAGCACGTCCCTGAAGAAGGTGACGATATTATATATGTGTATAATATTACAATTCATTACATGATTGCTACATCACGCATAATTAATTCTCAGTCCTCACTTATTAAACTTTCACAAAAGATTAAAACAGCATTAAAGACTGAAAAAATATATATAATTCATACACTGTAAATCCTGCTTAAAGCTTAGGAGCGTTGACTTGGTCTCAAAAGAAAAAGCGCTGCGTTTCCAAACAGTTCCTTTAGTTCTTGTCAGTCTATTGCTAATAGGCATTAATTCAGCCCTGTTTAGCTGCCTCTTTGCTAAGCAGGCCAACTCTTTCAGAGGGTTCCTTACAGATATGAGTAGCAGTGCCTCTCCCCTGTCATGAACAAATATCGACCACTTATGGTTTTTAGAGGTAATAGTTTGTGCTCGTAGTTTGCAGGTGTATAAACAGAAGTAATTGCCAGGAATACCAAAATAACTTATTGATCTGACTTAAATTAATGCATCTAATTTTGTAGAGCGGTGGAAACACGTCTAATTGGTTTAGCGACTAGGTAGTCGATTTTAAACCAAAACACTGTCATTTGTCAGACATTTATTAATAGACTGCCATTTTGCGTTTCGTGTGAGCAAATTAAGAATGCCGGAATAGGTGGTGGGAATCTTACTGATCTTATTAGTGATTAAGACCGAAAATATCAAAGATTGGAGGCGGCGCGTGCAGTCACATGCCGTCACACTATATTATGCGACAGGCGTCACGTTAAATGACGCAGGTCACAGAGATGGAAAGACTTTAATTAATACCAGCAGGAATGTTTTCACTGATAAAGGATGGATGCATCTTCAAGCAAGGACCTCCTTGTCATTTCTGTATGTCTCCCGTGCTTCAGCAGAACCGGTTATTCAGTGGCGTGTTTCTGTACAAACGTCCCTTTTCACATATACTGTTTTACTGCAGTTTCATATCAGTGTATTCGTCTCTTGTGCGTCGTTTCTAAGCTTATTACGGCTTCGCGGCGCGCTATAAAAATAGTAAAAGTCAGTTATTATAAAGATCATAATCACTATAGAATTTCATTACGAATAACAAAGCGGATCGGCCCGGGATATCCAACTTTGCCTGAACTTCCTTGCCGGATATTAAACTTCCTGCCCTGTTCACTTGCAGCTACTGCGTCCTGCACACTGTCACTTTTGATGCTTATCTGGGGTTATTGTTATAATTTAAACACTTTCACGCGGATATAAATGTAATACTGTAACTATGTTGTGGATAACTGTTTGTATTGATTAATAAAGAAAGTGTATCAATACTTAATACACTAAAAAGTGGTTGTCTTTTGTTTTCACATGTATATAAATTACTTTGCACGTGCAACGGGGTTTAATGAAGGCGCACATAAGACAGTATAAGAGTATTTTTAACCGCGTCCTATTTAAATTGCAGCGTTCTTCAAACAATACTTCCATGTGTTCTGATATAAAGGGACAGCTGTAGGCGCACTTCGGGGATTAGGGTCAGATTAAAGGGGATTCTGATAAATACAGGAATTCTGTAATGGAAGATTTGCCTTGTAAACTGGGTACGATTTCAAAATAGTTATGCTGACACAATTAGGAAAACGACCTGATTATGTTTATGTTTAAAAGCAACTCCCAAATTTCTATCAACTAATGTGATCGCTATGTGCATCTTACTGATAACTAAGGGTAGCATTTAAGGTTGACTTATTTGCGAAGTGGCCGCCTGACACGTCACCAAAGCTTTATTAAACATGCGGCCCACGGTCCGCGTCTCAGCGCGCCCTTCTCTCTATCGACAATGTCACACGGCACAGGGAGGGGGCGGGGCAGCGCGCATGCGCACTAGCCACCAGATCCACACGCGGCTCCATCCCTTTAGTTGATACGGTGGCTACAATGCATCAGTCCGGCGTACTGCACGGCGAGCTTTACACATACGGTCAGATATACTGTAAATATTCGTCAGCTGCCCAGTTTCCCATCGGATCAACGCTAAAACCTTCAAACTAAAAAGATGGGTTAGACGGAGGATGCGCCGATCAGCCGTTTTCACTTCTTCGAGACCATGGGGAACTCGACTTTCTATTTCTACCAAGGCACCATGACAATGATCAGGAAAGAAAATAGAGACGGGAACTGATTTTCTCCCCTGTTCTTTCATTTTCTTCCTTTTTGTTTTTTTTTTGAGAAATGATTGCAGAGTTGGTGTCCAGCGCCGTGGCTTTGGTCCTGTATCTCAACACCCTGGGCGCTGATTTCTGCTACGATGACAGGTACTGGCGTTCCTATTCAACCTGTATTTACCTCGTTATCTTTACATTCAGCAATGCTTCTCACGTTACGTATTATTTTCTCAGAACAACTTTTAGGAGACGTAAGGCGGCACAAGTATGACTTCCGTCAGGATTTCGTTCACAACGTATCCGAGTATAATCTGCTTCGGTGCCATTAGCTTCCTTGTAAATAAAAACGTGCGGGTTAGATTCGCCGAGCCGCTGTGATTGACCCATTTTATTTAAGCACCTATATCAAAACGTAAAATTAAGCGTGTTAAGGGTAATTTGAATTTAAGCTTTGGTAGATAGTAAGGCTCCAATTCACAGGTCTGCATTTTCAGGATTTGAATAGGCTAATGTATGCTGTGACACTGTAAACAAGTCCAGCTTTGTATACGTTGTAATTTCCCAGTTTAATACACGATTTGCGCTTCCTAGGGACACATGCATTGAAATGCATTGACCATATGCAGCTTTGGTTTTTTTTATATTAGTGCATACCTGAAACGATTGCCCATGCTCTCAGCCAGACGACTAAGGGAAGGCGCGGGGAAAGTGGTGTCCCCGTCGTAGTAAACACGCCGCTTTGCCTCCGTAACTCCTCGGAACATAAACCGAGGAAATACAGCCTGTATGAGACATTTCCCCCGGAGACGTGGGCGCATTGTCTGCTACCTTAGCAGGTCCTTCGGCGTTTCGCGCACCATTTAAACGCAAACGCTGTAAAGTCAACATCAAATCATTTGGCTTGTTTTTCTCGACTTTTTCCCATTTGAGATTTACAGATTTTACTGTGCGATTCATAGATTAGTATTTAAATGGAAAATCTATCATTTAAAGGTAAATTTTACAAATGATTTCTTCATAAATATATACATTTTTAAATTCAGAACTCCAGTATTACATTGGTTAGCAAAATCTGTAAACTAGTACGGGTAGTGTTCTCAAAACTGCTACTTCATGCATTCCTTAATATTTACGTAATATATTTCAACATTAGTCAATGTTTTAATTGGAATGCATATTAAATGGTTGTAGGCAAATATCATTTTAATAGAAGCATTAATGTTTATGATCCTTAGTATTTACTTAGTATTCACTTAGACAGAAATGATCAGTTTTACAAGGATGAAGCCACAGTTACTTTATAAACTGTTGCATTTGGCTCATCTCGATAAACTTGGATAAAGTTGAAAATCCTGGCCTATAAATGTACGATACCTTGATAAATTCACAATGTGCAGCATCCTTAGTATGTGCTGTAAACATGGAATGACAGTCGTGCAAACTCGGGTAGTTTGTGCTTACAGATGGTCACCATTGGCCGTCCCCTGCGGATTTGCAGCAGTATTCCTGGTATGGTGGGTAACGCAGCATACTTAGCAATTTCAAAGTCTGCTTCTCCCTCCTGCTCTGGCTTCAGGCATCTGTCTGTGCTTTAACTTCTGTGATATGGTTTGTTGTGTTAGGAAACTCGTTTCCTTCCATTTTAAGACATGCCGAAAATTGCGGCCATTCAGGCTGTGAGAGACATCCATCACACTTGTAAGAAGGTGGTCTAATCAAAAGCAGTTTGTGTAGGGTGACCTACCATCCGAAGATATTTAAACATCTTTCCTTACAAATCCATCGCTTTCAAAAGACTCTTTGGATCACAACTTCCCTGTTACGTGGCACTTAAAAAAAATAAATGAAGGCTAGATGCACTGAAAACAGTAATTTTAGCTACACGGCCGAGAATGATTTGTCCATGTTTTCAATAGGAAGACTTGCCGAAGCTGGTAATTAGCTGGAAAAGTCTCAGCCTACAGGAGGTCCTGTAGATGATCTGCATGGGGTGAAACCAGCAAGATGGCCAGGGTCAGAGAAGCTCCGAGTTTGTGGAAGGGCGTTCTGACATTTTAATGCTTTGTTTGGATTGCAAAGTAGCAGATGTGATATTTCTAGCAGGGAATTGAGGGATGCTTTTGTTTAATGGCTGATGCCATATGTACTGCAGTGAGAATCCTCTTCTAAATCAAATAATTCCCCGGCTGTAATGTGATGCAGATGAAGGGTGTTTGATACGAGCCATAAGAGAACATAAATTTTCTAGGGATGGTCTTGAGAAGCCTTTGTTGCGACGGCCTCATTGAGATGTATGGTTAGGGTTAATGTTGGACCTTAGAAAGTACCCAAGGATGCTGCAGCTTTTTCCAATTTGGGTGGGGCGGGAAATGCTAAATATCAGGGTTTCACAAAACTTGGTCCCGCGACCCAGCTCAGGATGAGTGGCTGGAAGACGGATATAAACTGGGCAGACTGGTACTGCTATTTAACTAAATCAAACTGGCAGCTCAGTTTAACTGAATTTCCAATAAAAATGTAGTTTTATCTAATCCCTCTATCTGTAAATGGGCGAAATAATTCCACTTGCCTGCGAGAAGGCTTGTAAACTAGACTTCCAGTGCACATGAACAGCTAGACATAGTAGCCGGCTGCATTACCATTGCTTGGCGCGGCGATAGCTGATGTCTTGAAACCTGTCATCAGCTGGATTCTTAATAATGTAATTTGTTTATCACCTGACACTGTTAACATGCAGCCTGTGAAATGCTAACACTGGGGAAAATGGGATTCAGGTTTGCCGAGGTGTCCTGGACTAGCGTGATGGGGGGGGGGGGGGGGGGGCTCTGTAATCCTGCTGCTTTCAGTCTGTTTAAAGTTGTTTTACTTCTGCAGTGGGATGTTTTGGTGGGTCGTTCCTTCAGGCTGATATTACACCGATTTAATGACAGGAGTCTGAAATTATGCCACCACCTACATCCAAACTAATTCCTTGTACTTTTTGTACAAGCTGGAAAAAGGTTATGTTTATACACAGTTATACTTTTTAAATGACTTCACAGGGAGGTGTAGGTAGTCATTAAATAGAAGAATGTCGGTTGTCTTGTGCAGGACACCTCTGAAATATCACCTTCACTGTTTCTTCAAAATTAAAACAAAACAAAAAAAACCTGCCATTAGACTTCAAGAATCATTAAAATCCCCACAAATAAAATGGCGTTTAAAAGATATTTAAGGAAAATTTATGTTAATGTTCATGTGAGAATATTTAATCACGCTTATACATATAATTATTGAATAGAGTATTTCTTTAAATAATTTAAAAAGCAGAGAATCAGTTGGAATACGAGTCAGTAATGTATTACTCTCACTTCCGCTCGCGTGCAAATGTTTAATTTTTTAACTAGCTAATTTGCACGAAAACAATCAGCGGATAGTTGAGGAATGGTTAAAATCCCCACAAAGGAAAAAGGACGTTTAAAAGAAACTTAATGAATGATGTTGATATTGACGTCGGAATATTTAATCAAGCATAATCATTGAGAGGAGCGCTCTTAGGGTGTTCTTAGAAATGTAGTAATTTAATATAAGTCAGGCGGGAAGTACGGGCTGAAGTCAGATCCGCAGGTCGGAACGCTGCGGAGCGGCGTCGCTGCTTAGCGGTGCCCGGCGCTGGGTGCAGCTTCTGTGGCGTCCATGCTGAGCCGTGCCGTAATACGCTCCGCCGCCGCTTCTCCTACATCGCAGGACCGCCGCAGTCTGTTGGCGCTGACCCTGCGCACGGAGATCAATGTCAGCAAAGAAATATTAGCCAATTTTCTGCGCCGCTCTGCAAACGCGTCCAGATGCCTTTAATGTATGGTTCTGTGTATTGCGGTTACTGATTTAGCAAACTTGGTAAATGGATTCTCTTTGCCTTGGAATGGTACGTGCTCGACGTTTATACAGCTCTGTGTTTTCAAGCCCAAGTTAACATCCCGAGAGCTTATCTGTCTCTCTGAAGCGTTCTTGTCCTTTAATTCTGCAAATTGTCTGTCTGCATAAAAAGCAGAATGTGATGAAAGAACAGCTGATGTCATGTATAATTTCCCAACCATGTATTTTATGGGTCGATGGGTATTATACTTTAATATTCGCCTCAGAATCCCGGTGGTCATTTGGTTTTGGGAAAAAATTGAAAAGGGCTGGAATTTTTGTTTAGGCCTATTTGTTATTGCTGTCATGTAGCCTTAGTGACAAACCTTTGGTAACAGCGTAATGAAAATTAACTTGTGAATCTTTTGTAAAGAAAACAAGTTGTGTTCATGGACACAGAGTTTTTTCACCTTTCTTTTCCGCAGTGAGCTTATCGTGAGTTGGGTCTCAGACGGCTTGCAGTCTCTGACCTACACACAGCTGTAAAACAGGACGGAACGCTGTAAACTGTCATGTGGGATAGTACTCTGGCTTTTTATTTACTTGTTTTCACGGCAGACTAGCTGCATGCCCCGTTCTGCTAGTTCTTTTCTTTCTTTCGGTCAGGGCTGTTGATAATAGACAAAGAGGTCCAAAGTACGCCACCGTGCCCTTTGGCTGTGTCCCCGGGCCAGGCACCGTGAAAAACCTCTGGTGGCCGCTTTCACCTGTCTGTGCCTTTAATCTTTCGCTGCTAACTCACCGCCGTCATGGACGATGATGTAAAGCGAAGGACGGCATCCAGCCTGAGCCTGAGGTGGTCTCCTCGGCCCCCCCATGCAGAGGGGGTGAGTGGCAGTCCCCACAGCGTCCTGATGAGACTCCTGCCCTGCCCTGTAATTACCCCTCGCGGGGAGCACTCAGTGCAAGGCGTGCTAAGGAGTGCAGGTCTGACACGTCTGTGATCTCTCCGGTGCTTTTGAAAGTGATGACGGCGTGTTACTATTTCCCCTTTTCAATATATTAAATATTTAACATGTGGGTGGAGTGAAATTAACTTGAAATAGTGACATTTTGTACTGTGCTGGTAAGAGTACTTCGCTTGAATATGTTTATTTGAAGCGCTCCGGGGGGAACTTCATAAAAATAAACCGAAATGAACTGAAATTGAATACTTCCAAAACAAAACATTCCAAGTAATTAGGTCATACAGCAGTGTTTCAAACACTTACGTTTAATGACGTAGGAATCTGAAATTAAATTGCTAAGAATTTAAAAACTCATAAGGTTTAATACAAGCTGGGTCTGAACCTCTTCATTGCATGCTCAACTTTTTCAGCAGTGGTCTATGGGATTAGAGCTGAGCCCTGTTTACAGCATTGTGGTGTTTTCAGCTCAGTATCATAGTGGGCGGTGCTGCCGATAACTACAGGCCACATGTATTTGCATAGTCCCTCCCACACAGTCCCAGTTGATAGGCCAGAGACAGACACCTCCTCCTCTGGTCCTTCTGGTTCTGCTTTATTACGAGACACAAATGGCCTGAACTGTAGACTGTGTTCACCGGTGCCACAGGCGCACAATGCCAGAGGGCAGACAGAGCTCCTTCTAAAAATACTAATAATGACATGTTCTCATACGTTGTCCATCGCAATCATTTCCCACAATCCCTAAATTAGCTGGAAGCACTTTCCAGTTGCATACATGGCAAGTTCATTTTTCGGGCACGGTAAATGTTTTTTTTAAATCACGGCGTTCCCTGGAGAATGTGAAGTCCCGCGTGCTCCAGTGTTCGTCCGCACTCTTCGGCTCCCACTCCCAGTTATGTTTCGGAACACCGCACTGGGATTTCCTGAGCGACTCGTGTTTTCCTTGCAATATGGGAGTCAGACGGATGTAACTGCTACCAAAACATGTCAGCTGGTTTTTCTTGCATCCTATTTTGTCCTAGAATGTAAGAAGCTAATGAGTTGTGACGTGCAGAACCTTACGGTCCTCATGATCCGGGGTCTACAAGCAGAAGGAAACAGGATTTTCTAGACCTTGGGTTATCATTCTTACCAATTCTTCTGGGTCATCGAATTGCTCTAAGCACATATGTTCTCTGTACGGTTCTCTGTAAGGTTCTCTGTATGTGCTGATAAGTGCATGGCTGAAACTGACCTGCTAAGGTGCGGAAATCTCTGATTTCTCCAATTCCAGTTCCTGGAGAATTCCTGAGTTGCTTCTGTATGAAATGTCATGTTTTTCTGGGTTTTGTGCAAAAAAAAAATGCAAATACTGTAAAGCAACATGCATTCATGTTAAAGTAAAACTATTTTATTAAGAAATATCTCCTTCAAATTTTTAAGTCTTTGAAGGGCATGTACTAATTGGTAGCTTTGCTCATTTTATGGGTAATTGTAGTTGGCATCCTGAAGATTTAGGAGATAACACAACATATCCACCACTTGTTGAATTCCAGATGGTGTCTAGACAAAAGTCTAGAGTTGGTGTTTGTATTTTACTTTATTTTTTGGTGCCAGCTTCCCTCCACCTTATGGTCTGTTGACCCCTGCTCAGGAGACCCCGTGTGGCTCCCGCTGGAAGGTCCAAAGGTCGTGACCTTCAGCAGCTCCTGTTACGGGGCTCCTCTGTTATCAGGGGTGGGAAAGGTGAGAGCGGCGAGTGGGCCCCCCTTCTGCCTGCACCAGGGAGGAAATGGCGTCCCGGACTGATGGGCGAATGGCCACCACAGCTGCTGTGATTGAAGGGACTCAACACCAGTGTCACAAGGGGAGTGGCATGAATGCTCACCATTCTGTGAAAATGCCTGTTGCGATGAGGCGACTGGCCATGGTTGGGGCCGGATGTGGCATGCACACTGGGAATCTGAACCCCTCCCACACGTAGCTGTCAGCTTTAACACACTGTCGCAGGGAGTGTGTCACGTTAAAATCCTTCCCTACCAACAGGCCACACTCTCGATAACTTTCTGCTCCCATAATCTCCGGCACCATTCTGTTTAATTGGACCCGACAGCTAAGTTCTGTATTCAGCTGACGCGTGATTAATATGTAACTGCAGATGGGAATGATTTGAATTATGGGAGGATTGTCGCAAATTGCGCGTAAGCGTGTCATCACACCCCCCGGCTGACACGGAGTAAGCACCTGCAGACGGTGGGGGGTGAGTAGGGTTGGAACGGAGCTCGTTTAAGGAGAAACTCGGATCCACACACCCTGCATGCTCCAGAAAGCCTTGGGATAGTGCCTGAGGTGAGACACTTTAGTCCTGATCAGCGTTTTGGAATAACTTTATTCCGTTTTGACACTCCGATAATGGGTCTGGATAGGGTGCCTGTTTCGGATGACTGATGATCGCAGATGGGTCTAATGTTGCCTCTGGCCATTGCTGGTAGTTCCCCACAGACTAATGGGATTAGCTGGATTTTGTTTGAGGGGGCTAATATAAGACGGGAATATAGTTCTTGGGTGAAAAAAAAGGAAAAACAGAAATCCCCTGTGACCGGGACTGAATAAGAAAGCTGCTTCCTGCTCGTCAAATAAGCCCTGGCCTTTATTCTCCTTTTCTGTGATGCCTGACAAGCGGCTTTGACGGGTTCTGATGGGAAGATGCGTCTGGCTGATCAGGGCGTTACCTTCTCCCATTGTGGGCTCCTGCAAGGTCCCGGGGCTCTGTGTGGGCTCACAGGGTGGGAAACAGGGTCTGTGTGGCCTGTCGCTTTATATGAACGGGAAAGAATGTAAGTGTCTTAGCAGAGAAAAGGTTTGGCACTGTTGTGTACCAGCTTGTCAGAATCCATCCCATCAGCTCTTTGTCAGGGAGCGGAGAGCCTTGCCGGGCGAGAAGCAAGCTTTCAGAAGGTCAGCAGTGAACCCCGTGAAGGGCCCTTATCCATGAAGGTCTGCGACTTATGGCGACGGTCCCCATGCACCAACGGGGGCATGAGGAATACACCCGGGACCACACGGGGTCAAAGGCAGGCTAAGGGATACGCCACCTGCTCATCACGTATGTCACATATGTCTTTTTGGGATACGGCATGATCATAACGACCATCCATGGCCGTCCACGAACGCAAGCTCTTCTGCCTGTTTTCATGTGACCTGATTATCTGTGCAAGATGATGACCTTAAAGAGACCATATCTCCGATTTCAAGCCTTTCCTGCTTCTCCGAAACTGAAAATGTAGCAAATGAAGAGTCTGTCATGGACTCGTTGGTGAGATTTAGTAATCTTTGTGGAAAGTACAGCTGTGTGGGTTTTTTGAAGCATCTTTCTACACTGCTTGGCTTTTTGTCAGAACATTAAACTTCAGTGAAGGTGATGGACCCTCATTTTCTTCTGTAATGTTGGTAAATCATTGGAGCCATTTTGGTTTAGTAACAATTTTGAGTTTCTTACATGAAGGTGCTTGACAGGCCTGACACTTAATGGAAAGTTATTTATTATCTACCTAATTAACAGAGCATGAATTAATGATTGATTCTTTGATTTACTAGACATTGGTTTTGGAGGCACGTGTCGGGAGTCAAGCTTTTACGTAGAAGAGCAAAATCTCTCTGGCTTTAGCTGTTTGCTTGTGTGTAAGACTTGATAAATGAAGCCATTTCTGGCTCATGTATGTAGCAAATGAATCCCAGGCTCCCCCTTTGGGGTCTTGTTGTTTTGAAGTGTGCTTTCTGTCAGTAACTATCTGGCGCTTTTGGGGGTGTGATGTGGCAGGCCGAGGAATGTCACATGACACACTTTTTTGCTTCACGGTGTCTCTCCGCTCCCTCGAGATCATAAACGGCGTCTGGAAAATGCGGTACCCCAAGATCGGTCGTGTTGGATTTCGTGTATCGAGAGAGAGGGAGAGAAAACAGGGGCATCGTTAGCCATAATGCTCGGCAACCTCTAAGTCGCTGAAGTCTGAATAATGGCTCCTAGTCTGCTTTTCTCGTCCACATTTGCCCCTTTACGTCCCCCGCAGTTTGGCAAGCTGCGGGATGCATGTCACCTGCCAGCAGACAGGACTGTAGACACACAGTTGAATGTCCACAGCGCTCGTGACCTTCTGTGTTCATTGGCAATCCTCTCATCGCTCAACATCGGACCTACAGGCAGATGTTTCATCCATAATGTTCCACCAAAATGGACTTTAAATATGATAACCGTTAAATGCAGTCTAGCAGAGTAATAAATGTGTCTTTGGTTTTAGCTACTGAATGCTTACTAAGGGATCTCTACGGCGACGGGAAGCTTGTCTTTTGAGAACTGGCACGGCTTGTTCTCTTAGTGTTTGAGAACTTTGTTTTCAGCATTTCATGTTTCATCTGTAGAAAACCACAAGTATCTTCATTTGAATCTATGAGAAATGTTAAATTCAGTCATCCGTACCCCTTGTCCTAGACAGGGTTGCTTGGGTCGGGGGCCTGTCCTGGAAACAATGGGTGCAAGGCAGGGGAAATGTTAAATTAACAAACAAAAAATCCGAATTTAACTAGGCCACAGTCCATCTTCATTATACACATGCTTGGGATGCAACTCGAAGTATTATTTACTCAAGTCTTCTAAGCATATGGTATTTGGCATTAAGTGTTTAGATGTTTCATACACAGCCAAATCAGCTTGTTAGATTTGTTTGAACAAGGCAGTGTAGGAGTCATGCTTGAATGTAGACTCTTGGGGAGTGTCTGCTTTTTCCCTTCCCGTCCTCCCCCTCACTGCGTCTGATGGTGTGCAGTATTGGGCTTTCGCATAGCCCTATCAGAACCAGGTGCTTCAGACAAATAGCTTACAGATTCAAGAGCAGTGATGTTGGACACAAGATCACATTTTCCTTATTGGGAGTCAAATCGTACATGGTGCAGTCGATCCCTATGTTTTGGGATGCTGCCTTTTGTCCTGTCATTGAAGAAAGATATCTAAAAATGAGAATTAAAAGGACTATCGCAGGCTCACATACATTCAAATAATTTATTAGGGAATCTGAGCTTTTTCTGAGTTTCCTCTCTAATAAGCTTAGCAGTTTGGTCCTATTGGTGGTCCTTTGATTTCTGTAATTCAGTCTTTTTTTACTTGCTTACAATCCTTGCTGATTTGTTACCCCTCTTTGATCACAAACTGAGGTATCCAGAACCCCCCCCCCCCCAATCAATAGCCTTAATTTTGGGTTTATACATCATACTCATGCTCCTCAATGATTCCAGGACCTACCCAGGATTCCTTGGTTCCGCAGCCCTTGGCACACTGGCTCTCTCATGGGTAACTATTTACCGCTTGTCAAATGGCTCGTATCCCTAATTGCAGTTTAAGTTGATCTTCAGCTACACCGTGTATTATCCTTTATGTTAGTGGCCAATTGACTAGGTTTGAAGCATTTTCCATGTTGTGGCAGTGGTCCTTCTTCTGGAAGAAGGGATTTTTGTAGAAGTGAAATAGATTTAAATAAGAGTTTAGGGCTTCTTTTGCGCACTTCCATAAAGATGGCAGTTTGAATGGTTTCTAAAGTCTTTCCAGTGGGACCCGCCTGTCACTCCTATTGACTGATAGTATTCAGCAGGCCGGCTACATCCCCAGCTTGCTTGGGTAATGGTTAGCATGGCCATGCGCGACTTTCCTGGCTGCTTGTTGACGGGGAAAACGACGATTATCAACATCTAACAAAAACAATGTTCTAACCACCGTGAAAATAATGCCCTTGGGTGACATTAGGCAGAGATCGATCGTTATCACATCAAAACAAACTGGCTTGAGCAGAGAGCGGAGAGGTGAAGCCACCTGAGGCCGGGCGAGCTAAGCTGTGCGTCCCACACCTCCTAAGAGGGGGCAGACGCTGCCTTTTCATCCGACCGCAAAATATGAAGCAGCCCCAGTAGAATCTAAGAGGTTTTAACCCCCAAATCGAAATCCGGTACAGCATCTGGTTACGGCCCACACGCATGAGCAAGAACAGGGAGGTGTGGTGAGTCTCGGGACGGGCGATCGGGGGAGGGAGGCATCACACCGGATCTCCTTTGATTGGGAGGTGCTGGAAAAGGATGAAAAATTATGTATGTGAAATCTGAAGGCGTGTTCACGGATCTTTTGGATCTTTTTGTATTATCTGGGAATATCCTTGTAGCTCTCCTTCTACATATATGAGCCCAAGGTATACTCGCTTCTTTGGAATATTTTATTGTGTGTCTGCCGAGGTCAATCGAAGGCCAAGCTGCGTCTTAAGACCTGGCGAGTGGCGTAGGTGATTAATATGCGGCTTTACAGGGAATATGAGCAGAGTGCTGCCCTGCGCTCTGCTGCAGGCCGTGTGGGTGTAACCTGTAACGCGAAGGCTCCCCGCGAGCAGAGATGGATGTCTCCGGTTATCGGGAGATCGACTGCGGCAGACCAAAGGTACCCGCACGGCCCCTTGTGTCAGCGCCTTGCAGGGACAGAAAGTGAGGAATGTTCTAAATAAACCCCCCCAGTGATTGATGGGTAGGGGAAGTTCTGTCGGAGCTAGGCTGAGCCGGGGGGGTGGGGGGGGGGTTTACACCAGATTCACCCCTGGTGCTTTCCTGTGCCCTTATGGACAAAACTTGACTAAAACTGAAGGGTGATCTTTAAAAGTGAAAGTGATTAATTGTTGTTGAAAACACCGCAGCACGAAACAATGAAATGTGTCCTCTGCATTTAACCCATATGTGACATAGCAGGGGGCAGCTGGGGAGCAGTGCATGGGGGAGGAACCTTGCTCAGGGTACCTCAGTGGTCAGGGATACAAACCAGTAACTTTCCAATCCTAAATGCACTACCCTAACCATTAGACCACCTGTGCTTTCTCAGGTGCTGCCCTAAGACTGTTGAACAATCTGCCTCTCTATACTAAACAAGCCCCATCAGTCACTACCTTTAAATCTGTACCTAAGACATACGTTACCAGACAGGTGTTCAGTCCAGGATGAGATACCGTAGCTTCTGGGATAGTTGCTTGTTTTATTTAACTTTTATTTTTTACTTTATTTTAGTTTTTATCACATTATTCCTGTTGTTCTTTAACTCAGATCTTTTACACTCGTGTGTATTTTATGCTTTGTGAAGCATACACTTGTCTTCTTGAAATGTGCCCTATAAATACATTTTGCATACTTGCGTACTAAAACTCAGCTGAATATCTGAACTGCTCTTTTTAAAAATGACTTCGCTGTAACGCTGGACACACGGCCCAGATTCGCGCTTCTGTTTCTGATTTCAAACACTCGGCGAGTATCATTCTCAGCATTAATGCCAATTCGGTTAAAAGGCAGGACGCAAGCCAGTTAGCCGTGTTTCAGCCTCTGAAATGTGAGGGGTGTTTATCTGTCAGACGTGGCGTGTGGTGTTGGAAAAACTCAGGTTAATTTTTCAGTCAGTTGCAGAGGGGTAGTTTGAATAGAACAGGCACAAAAATACTCAAAATTGTAGCTCTGGAATGGGCTGTCCGGGACTCTATCTCTTTCGGAATCGAAAACCCGCAGTGGCCACAGGATCCCTCTCGAGGTTTGGATGGGATGGTTACACGCGGATTCCAGGGAGCTGCGTTTGGGCAGCACCGTCTAAGGCTGACGGAGAGCCGGACCCAGCCTGGCCCAAGAAGACCCGTAGAAATGTTATTAATTAGCACTGGATGCTGCTTGGCGTGGCTGAAGTTAACCCTCAGTAGGGAGGGGGAGCATCAGACATGGATGCTGCTGTTTCAGGCACGTCCTGGAAGCTTCTCATTTCTACATTAACAGCCATCAACACCTTTTTAAGACCAAGTGCTAAGTGTTGGAGAATATAAAGTTAGGGAAATAAATGCGTATTAATGAATTTGTCCATGTTTCTTTGAATAATTGGCAAGTTCTCTGCTGAATAGTGTAAAAAGACAAATGCCTACTTGTGTTTCTTGTCATGCCCATTCAGACTCTGTTTTCCTTCTTGTCCATGATATTTACTTTAAGGTTTGCGACGCCTGGATCTGACAGGCGATTCATTCTCTTCATTTTTCCACCTTACTAAAAATAGAATTCCCAAAAACATCAGAACACGGGGGTCCTTTCTGTACCCCCCTGTGGAGTATCTCACCTCAGTTTGAAGAAGTTCTGTCCAGTTCCTAACTGTTTGCCAGGTTTTGATTCATATAGGAAAGAACAGCTTGTAATAATGCTGTAACATGTATCCGATTTCTCAGCAATTATTTAAGCTTTAATTTTACACCGTGCTTCCTCGCCCTCCTACACTGTTATGGTTTGAGACCACCTGCTCGACCGCCACCCTTAAAAGCTCCCTTAATCATCAGCTTAAGTTTCCCTCGTGTGGAGCTGACCGGAAACAGGCATGCTGGGGTCCTCCATGTCTGGGATGGATGAAGCTGGCCGTACCGAGATCTATGTCTAGTGTTGCTGAGGATCCACTGGTGACGGTGATGCATTGCTCTGGATATTACTTTTTGCCTTATCTCACTTTCTGGCTCAGACCATTACTTTTGCCCCAGAAAACATTGTCCATTTCCCTCCTCAGATGTAAGAACCTGAAGCTCTGCTTGCATGTCGTCAGGAAGCACGTCGGCCTGACACTTTAATTATTTGAAGATTTCCAGAGTTGGCTGCTTTAGGGATCTAAAAGCAGATTCCATTATGGACCAGGCAGATGTTGGAACGTAATTAAAGCAGATTATGGGATAAAACCTTGATACTCTTACATTTCAGTATCATTTGATGAGTGTAGATAGTTACTTGGGGGTGTACATGAAATGTACATGATTTAGTTGTGTAAAAAGGAATTAAGTCGGTCTTCTGATGTATGTATTTGGGCACTGGAAGGGAGCACATTGTATAGAAAAAGGAGTTGAGAAAATTTGGCTTCCTTAAATGGAAAACAGACTGTGCAGCGTTGGAGTTTATTGATTTTTATGGAGTTGTAGATTTTTTTTTTAATCCAAACCCTTTGGGTACAATGACAATGTGATATAATGAAATTAAATGTTCAGTGATGACTTTTAATCTGGTTTTGATTTGAGAATAAGATGTTTCGGGAATATTCAAGAAGAGAAACAGGACTGTAATGCAGTTTGAGGTCCCATAGCTAAAGTCGTCTTCGTGGACAGAGAGTTTGGGTTATGTTCATTCAGCTGGCACCCAGTAGCAGACAAAATACCGTATACAAGACTGTAGAATTGTACTTAGCCAGTCGCATTTAAAGTATTCTGCTAAATGTGATTTTACACGGTACTTAGATATATCTGGGCTGATATCTCCCTTCTGTCTTCTTGCCTGATTGACTGACACTCAAAAATCACCTCGAACCAAATGCACTTTGAAATTAAACGCAGAAGCGCGGCTCATCTTTGGAAAGGATGTCACAGACCAAAGCAGGCATCTGTTTGTGCGACACGACCTCCGGAGCAGTCGCCTGGCTGCTGGCACGTAAATATTTGAACTTTTATACCATAACATAATAAATATATTTATTCTATTCAGTTGCGTCCATAAACATTCGCTGAGTTTGTCCTTTCGGACGTTAAGGGACAGTCATGCAGGTCGGTGCCGAACACTTAATACCATTTTAATATCTGTTTAAAAAAAATTTTTAATTTCATTTTTAGAATGTAACATGTCCAATATTCCTGTATAAACCCCCGTCTGCTACCGGTGCGTGGATGTTAGCAGCGTTTGGCTGCTTATTTAAAGCAGAGGCGATCAGGACACGGAAAGCAAATATTTACTCCCTCTGTCCGGATATATGGTGGGAGTTTGAAAGCGCGTGTAAGCATGAGGGGTCACCTCCCCCACGCCGCGCGACAGCATTTAATAAGCAACCTGCCCACTTTAATGACTGGCAAAAAAAAGCTCTCTGAACGGTAAAATATATATATATATTTTTTTTTCATTGTGTTTCTGCTAATGGCCCATTAGCGTCAGCAGCGGCTCTTATCCTCTGCTCCGCGTACCTCCGTGTCCCTCAGTCAGAAGTCCCTGCTTCGTGGCTGCGTGTCCAGCAGCAGCTGCATTATTAAATCAGTGCCTCTGCTTTACTCATCAACCAGGACTGGGGGAGCAATTTCATCAGAAACAAATAGTCATGAATTCGAGAAATTAAACGTCATCTTTTATACCACGGAAGCACTTTACCGAAATAACCGGGTCTATCTCGAGACAAATGTATTCAGAAAGGCCATCAGAGAGAGTGTTATTCATGTCTAATCGTATCCTTTATGTTCTTTTTCTCTTCTGTTTCTTTATGGAAATTTGATTAAATGTGCATATAATGAATCGTTTGTAACTGCATTTGTACACTGTACATCACACAAAAGTCTTTATTCTTATGATGAATTTGGGCACTCTTACATCAGTGGTTTATAGGGGGCAGGAGGTACTGGAACTTTCTAAGTTATTACTGGGCACACAAGAACAGAGAAGCCCTTGACGTTCATTGGGAGTGACTGAAAGTGAGTTTAGAGACGGACAGAGCTGGAAAAAATGAAGCCCACTGTATTCCATCTGTTGATTTTCCAAAAGGATTTGATACCATAGCATAACAGTAACATAGGGCCATGTAACAGAGATTATCTGCATTACAGAACCAAGTCTTGTGTGTTCTTGTATGATCAGGTTGCTGTTCATGGGAAATCCCTCCGTTCTGGTCATTGTGACAGAGTTACATTTACGTCCAAAGTAGTTACAGGGTACTGAGGGCAGATCCTGCTTATTTGGAAGGAGCGCATGATCTCATGATTGCTGCGCCGATAAGACTAATCTGTGAAATGTTCAGCTATTTTTTTTTTTTGCAACAGAATATATGATACGACTGGATGTTTTTACTGTGTATATTGCTGATCTTGCTACGTGCTGCACAACCTTTATTTAATGTTGTTGTCCTGTTTGTACTGTTCTTGTCAAATTCATGTCAAATTCCTTGTGATTGTGACTTTCCTTGGCCAATAAAACTTATGACCCTGATTCCTGATACAATTCTGGCACCTTACAGTTGAAATGAAATCGTAATTGAGTACGTTGAGGAGTCAGCCTCATCTTTCTGTAGGCTTCTTTCACAGTTCTGGTCACACTTTCTGCTGCCTGTAGGGCATCTGTCTTGAAGTGCTGCGAGTCTGGTGTTAATGTGAGCTTCACTGGGCCACAGATCCAGTTTTTGCCGAGCCTGTGCAGAACAGACGTCCTGTATGTTCTGGAGCGTCTTTAACCCAGTTTGTGCAACTTGTGAAGCATCCATAACATTTTTTTGGAATTTTCTGCTCTGAGAGAGTCGGACTGAGAGTCTTACTCTCCCCCTCTGTGATTTAATTATTTAGCGATGGCTTTAAACACCCCATCTGCTGTTTACTGGGACGGACAATTCAATTAGGTCTGGCACTGAAGAAATGTCCACTGGCAGAGCTAAGAGACAAGAACACAAGCTTGTCTGCAGGTCAGATACAGTGCTGCAGTAGTGAGAGCACCTGGCATTATTTATTCACTGTACAGTGTGATTAGCACAGTGCAATCCAAGTCGCTAATGTTCTCGAGCAAACTCCCAGTCCATGGCATTCCCGTTACTTGCTCATTCCTCTGGGATTCTGCTTATTCTCCAGTCTGGCTCATTTTTCGTGTGATTGGTTTTACTGGGAATCAAAAAAGCGATAGCAAGTTATTACTTCCAGTAAGAAAAAACGGCTTATTTTCCCCTGCTGGCGTGTAGATTTTCCCTGGCCGTCACATACACCAGTTTGTCAAGCCGAAACAATAGAAGCTTGTCTGTCTGGTTACTGATGATGTCTGTGTTGTGTGAAGTTCTTATCTGTTAGGAACAAAATGCATGAATCCAGTGTGCAGACAGGTCAACTGTGTAAGACGTAAGAAAAAAATGTGCACAAGTACCATAATAAATGGGAAAGAATATAATCAAAATACAGTTACATTTAATCCATTATCGATATTTCAGAGGAATATTTCAGTTCTGTCTTAATAGGTTAATAGACAGGTAATACTTTTAAAAAAAAAAAAAAGGTAAAAAAAAATTCAATAACAATAATTTTAATATCCCTGGCTATGGGAGTGTTTGGATTCTTTCCTTCTATTATATGCACATTGCAGTGAGTAATATCTTGACAAAGCAACCCTCAGTGTAGCTATAATAAAATACAGTCTCATTTCAATTCACTCAATATGTTTAAATCAGGAAATGCCAGGTATAGCCGACGCCGTCGGATTTTTTTAGATGCATATGGGTCACGTTGTTTAGCACTAGGTGCCCGTTCACCATTTCATCCATCGTGTTTCACGCGTCGCACTGGAGTGCGCTAATTAGGCCGACTGTCGTCTTTTGTTAAGTACACAGTCAGCGCCTAATTTAATGCCGGGCTAAATTAAGATCGCTCAGACAATGAGGGCAATCGCTTCCTTCTCCACTCGCTCTAATGTGCTGCTGATTAGCCGTGCTGGAAACAAAGGTCTGAGATCCTACAGGGTCGTGAGCTTTCTGAAGATAAGGGGATTATTTCTATATATAAACAAGCACAGCTGGGCTGATAATGTCACTGGAGTTGAGTGTTAGCAAACGGCAGCTCTGACCTTTTTCCGTGGAACCGAATCGATCGAGCAGACTGCGTTTGGCGTGGTGGCGTAGTCGGAAACACTGCTACCTCCATGGTCACGGGTTCGATAGCCAGCCCCCTCTCTGTGTGTAGTTTTGAGACTCTACTGCAGAAGAGACTTGCAGATGGTGTCTTATTGGAGAGGGAGCCGTTTGACCTTTACTAACCCTTACATTCTTTGTAAGGTCAGTCAATAACTTGGATACGGTCTACTTTTCTGCTTAATTAATTGAGTGTTTAATTATATCGACTGATGTCTAAGCTGTCGGTTCAGCTTCCTGGAGTTTTACATATTCTAGGCCATTAGAATGGCAGCAGTTTTTTCGGTTTATATGGTACATTAGTACCAAAGAACAAAGGAATAACCTTAATATGACGTGTTTGTAAGTCTGAGCCATTTGCGTGGCTCATGCCGCAATCTTGTCAATTAAAAACTCAAATGAATTTTTGAATCGGAAGTCGAGAAGAAACGGGCTTCAGTCAGCTGGTTTGAATGGGAGAGGTCGCTACATTAGCCTCTGGCTAATTAGTGCACGGTGTGTAATTAATGAATGCGGGGGGGCCTTGGATTATTTTTCTGAGCAGTTCTCCGAAGCTGTCTGCCGCATCCTGTTTAATTAGCCGGAAATGCAGGAGTCTGTCTGGGCTGCTGCTGTCTTACCCTCAGCGTGAGGAGCTCGTGCTCAGGAACCTTCCCATAAAGCCCCAGGAGACCCCTGACTGCAGCCCACTCCTCACTGCTTTTCATTTGAGTAACATAGTAGTCATCCGCATAAAATATGTACATCTATAAAATTGGTCTGTTTGTTGAGGCTTTTCCACAAAAGTGCAGTTACTGTTATATGAAATTCCAAATTAACAAATTAAGTAAAAATTAAGTGTTTGGAAGTGAGCACAGGTACGTTTCGCTTTTTAAATATAATCCAGTGTCTCTGCCTGACCTAATTTAAATAACATTGCTTTGGTAAGAAAAATCTCAGCACCATGTCTGATGCAAGATTTTAGTTCTCATCTAGAAATATTTCCGAGTATAATAATAGCATTACTTTAGGTATAATTTTCATACACTGTAAACATGGCAATCAATACATTTAATGCATTAAACGATTTTAAACGATTAGCCTTTATAATTTAATTCTGTTGTTTACCTAATAAAAAGTGGGATAATATAAAGCAGAGTTTTGTTTTGTTTGTTTTTTAAAAGACATATTTTATGGCTATTACCAAACGCCCATTTTTTTTAGTTTAAGCAGTCCCCAGGTTACGAAGGAGATCCGTTCCCGTCTTCACGTCAGAAAAATAATAATACAAAATAACAATAATTATACAGTAATAATAAAGCTAACTACGTACGTTACTGTATTGTACCTCAAGCCAAGAAACCGCTAAAGCTGCGCAGTGTGTTCAGTGTCACAAAGCAGTGCGCGTTTGTTAGGCACCATTGTATTTAACCTGAATTTTTAATATAATAGCCTTCATGGTGATCTGTTTGGAAGTGTGAGACGTCCATAAATCAGATGCTCTTAACCTGGACACTGCCTGTACTGTTGGTAAATAACTGATTTGAAGCTTAGCGGTGGGCTGGTGGTAATGGACATGAATTGCTGCGTCTCTTTGCAGAGGCTCACCTGTTGTACCCTTGAGCGAAGTACTTAACCTAGACACGTCCAGTAAAATATGAAACAGTGGAAATGTGGAAGCCTGTAAAAAAATGTTAAAAATCTAACTTAATCAATTACATGTCGTGGGAAAAAAAGTGGAAAGACTGGAATGGAAGTACATATGCTAAGGGCCCCACAGAAAAATACCCATAATTCACTCACTTCCTATGTGTCATCTTAGCAGAGCAAAAATAACACAGTGCGAATGATTGCATTATTTTTTCTTTTAAATGTGGAATTTCCCTAAAGATGACTGAAGAATCTCAAGGAATACAAGAAGGTCTGGCTTACAGGAATGAAGGCCCTTGCACTGCTGATGGCTGGACAGATTTTGTTTGCCGTTATGCCACACGGTTTAGTGTTTTCATTTCCAGCATGCAGCAAAGTGCTACACAAACAGAGGTGAAAGCCTCGGCGGAGAAGGGGCCGGACAGCTGGTCACGTGGGCTGGCTGCCAGCAGAGCTTCGCATGGTGTCCATCTCCGACCGTGTCTCCAAAAAGGTGAAAACAGAGATGTCATGGACATTCTTAAAAATTGATAAATTGAATCAAGCTGTGATTTTTTTTTTGCGCCTCTAATGCCAACAGCCTTTTCTTTTGTCATTTTTGCTTTCCAGTTCCTGCACAGCGGCGGCTTGCCACAGTGACAGGACAGACCATTATGTTATCAGAATGCCTCCTTCAGCTATTTTGTGTAACTCATTCACCAATCAGGGTGCCCGAAACAAAATAAAACACTCAGTGTTTGTCTGCAGGCACCAATCAGGGAGTCTAAAACAACAACAAAAAACACACACACACAAAAAACACACACTGCAGGCCCCTTCCCCCATATCCTCCTCATTTTGACTGGAAATGTGAATAATTTCCGCAGGGACAGCATTTGTGGGTCATCGTCTTTGATTTCGCCTTTCATAATTAGAGAAAAGAGACTGGCTGGGGGTGGGTATTGGGGAAGTAGCAGGGGGCTCGATGTTAGAACTTTATGTTACTCTTTGTCAAAGAAAAATCCATTCTTTCATTCTTGCCCAGAATATCCTTCTTTGCCAGTCATTAGAGTATTTTATTCTCAGAAGTATAATATCTTTATACTAAAAACCAAACTTCCCCCGTAAACACTGGTTCTGGTTTATTTCTAATGAAGGTAAACGTGAGATTAATGGTCGGCACGTTACTCTGATATTGAACATAAAATGAAACACTGCTGTCAGAGGTTTGAACTGCGTTGAAAGTTGATTGGAACCATGTCAGCCACATCGCACAGCGGCAATGAGGACAGAAACCGCAAGTCGGAGTGTGTGCTGAGCTTTATGTCGCCGTTAGGGACTCCCTTTCTGCTTAATGAGCCTAATTAATCCTGGTGATGAAGGGGCCCATAAACACGGACAGTCTGAAAACGGTTTCACAGAATAATTAAATAAATTCCATGGGATTGTGTAACATTGTGGCCCTTTTGATTAGGCTCCCTTTTCAGCCTTCATCTGCTTCTCTAATCAGCAGAAAATACATTATATTTACAGATCTATAGTAAGTAATGGAGGACGTCGGACGGCTGAGTCCCAACATCCAACTGCCATCCTTACCCAGGTGATTCTGGAAAGTGCCACAGTGGCACGTCGTCTGATGTGCTGTGTGTCTTTAGTTATTGTCCTTTACAGTATATAATGTCCCAAACTGTGTCTTTAGAACACCTCTGTTGGTGAGCAGATGCTTTAGATTGGGAGTAATTAGCCTGTGCACCTTGAAGGCTGTTCGGCGTCTCTGGGTCTGAGGCTTCCTACCTCTCCGTTGCTCTGACTCTCTGTCTTCCCCGTTTAAAGGGCCATTGTGAAAGAGCAATTTGTCAAACACACATTCCTGCCAGGATCGCTTCGCGAGACCCCCTTCCGATTGTGTCTCTCGCTTCTTAATTTGAACAGCCGCATTTGAACACCCCCCCCCCCCCCACACACAGTCCTGTCCGTCACGGAGGAACACCTGTCAGCCACACAGCGCCCCCTAGATGTCAAACACCTACGCACATGCTCGGGGGGAGGGGGGGGGGGGTCCTGGTCGAGCTGCTAGTCTCTTTCATTGCAGTGTGTGCGGGGGCCCGACCACACAGGGTTCTGCCTCAGTGGGTTCCAACAACAAAGCACGCCCCCCCCCCCCCCTTGAATCCCCCCTCCCACATCGCTGCTCAGGGTTCCCAGTCACTCTTTGTCTGAGACATTCAGTGGCAGAGCTCCCAGGAGAGGCCTTTGTAACCCCAAAATGGGGGGGGGGGCTGTCCCTCCCCCAGTCCACCAGTGCCCCCCCCCCCCCCCTTTATGGTCTGATCCCCACCTACACTCTGCCACTGTCAGCCGTGTCAAACGCAGTGCGTGTCTTTGTCCCCTTTGTTGATACGCATGAGAAATACATCTGGGTGTTTCTGCTGTTGTTGGCACTTTTGTTCCGTGTCGTTCCCTAATAAAGGGGGTCGTCCGGGGTTGGTGGACTCATTTAAATGGTTTTGGGGGGGTGGGTTCTCTGTGATTCCCTTCATTTCTCATAGATAGCGACTGTCAAAGCTGCCATGTATTCGATAGCGTGAGGTACAGTTGATTCTACGTGGCAGAATTCCCCTTTTGTCGCTCGAGCGAGTTCTGCCGGGACAATTCACAGGCCATAATGCCACTGACTCTGGCACTTCTTACATATTTTCCTCAGTCATTTACCACAAGAATGCATATTTCTGAAAGAGTCCAGCTCCTTAAGTGTTGCTGCAGTGAGTGCGGATATGCATTCGCTGCCCTGGTACAGTGAAATGGGAGACAATACCTTCGGAAATCTACATCCCATAATAAACACATCTCCCGTTTTGCAGCATATCATGGATTACATTGCAGCTGTAAATCTACGGACATGTGAAGAGCCTCTCTTTAGACGGGAAAGTCTTTTGAAGTGTGACCCTTGTGTTGATGGTATTTCCATGGCTTTGGGGGGCAGAGGGGCCGATTTCTAAAACTGCTGTGGGGTTTGCCAGGCAGGACGCCCCCGGTTGAGGCAAAGGAAACATGTTCGCAGAAAAATCAGGGGCGACTGTAATGGCTTCGCCAGGTTTGCCCCTGTCTGCTCCGCCAGTACAGAGTCGTGCAAAGTGGTGGGGGGCGGGACCTTGCTGACCTCAATGGCAACACGTTCATTCTGATTGGTGCGTTGCACACTGGAAACAGGAAAGGAAAGGAAAATGAGGAAGTATCCCAGATCTGATGGCTGGGAAGTCTGCTTCGAGATTATGTGAAGAAACGCTGAATTCCTCCAGTAGGTACCCTTTAGTGAGACGGGTTCAGTGGGGAAGAGTTCTTCTGCTCTCAAAAATATGCGTATGAGACATTCATTTTCTAATCAACGTGCCCTTGAGATTTTCGCGTGGGATGAGCATAATCAAGGCCGAGTGTGCAAATCTGAGCAGTAGATTCCCTAAAGAGTGGAGCACGGTTCATTATTTTGATATTAATGCACAGAAGACGGCTATGTGGTGCCGATTTAATTTGCTCTTTTGCCTCTCTGCCCTGCTGCCGCGTGACCCACTATGCAGGCACTCAGCTCAGCAGTCATACGCTGTAAATTATTCATTTAAAATCCTGGCACTTTGGGTCCCAGAGTAGCAGCCTGTACAGCACTTCCTGTGTTTATACACCATTTCCATGTTTGGCTTAGTGGGAAATGGACCTTGAGGCTGAGAGGGAGAAAGTTTGTCACCAGCGGCGAGCTGGACGTTTAAGTGCAAAGATGAACTTGATTCTTCTCGTGGTGCTGGGTGGTGAACATATGTTGGCTGCGTGTGTACATGGCTTTGATCCCTACACAGACCAAGCAAACCCAAAGCTGGCGTTCATTTCAGCTATGCTAAATGCTAGTACTTGCCGTTGATACTTCATGTGCATTGTGGGAAATATTACCCTAATATCTGCTAGAAACTCCTCTGATAAGGCATTTGTGAGCTCTGCTATGGAAGATGCCCAGTTAATTCCAAAGATTATAGGAATGTCTATTGTCTGAATATTCTGTCTTTTGGGATAGATTTCGCCAATATTATCAAAACTGGTTCAGTTATTTTGCATTATTTAATAATAAATGGCTGATAATGAAGATACTGTAGTAGTTGAGATGAATATGTGAAAACAAGGAATAATATTGCTAGCTTTCTTATATTTGGATTTTGAATGTACCAGAGATTGTCGCATCCAGAGGAACTGGCATTCCATGCAAACGCATGAAGATCCACATCATCCCATCTGATCGCAGGAAACTGGCTCCAGGATCCGATCTCGAGGGAATTTGGGTTTTTAACAGGTCACCACATCTTTGTGTCCTGCACCCTTCTATAAAATGTCATTCCAGTGTTACAGCTGAAGAGGGAAGGTGACAGAACCGTCAAAGGACTTGGCTTAATTTCTCCATGAAGCCACGATGGAGGCAGCTCAAGCCGCAGAGACTCGGAGAGAATGCAGGACAGTATTATTGGGGCCCAGATGTCTTTGAATGGCCTGCTGTTCTTCTAAGTGCCTGTCAGCATCCTGCCTGACTTATCTTAAGTGGATAACAGCTTCTGGACGTTTTGGTGTCTGTGCAAGTAGAAATGAAAATTTTCTGTGACATAGAGGCTGCAGAAGTGTCAGTCTGTTGATGAGATGGGGTGTTTGAAATCTGCTTTTAACATTAAGACCTCATGACGGAAAATAGAGGCCTTGGATAATGCCTGATTAAGTGATTTTCTTCAGAACTACACAACATCATTCGGATGTAAGCATAGATGTTATCCAATGTGTTTAATATATTTTACACTTTGCACCATTTTTATTTCAGAATGGAACGATTATTAAATACCTAAAATAAAAAAAAAATCTTCTAGACTTTAAAGAGGAATCTTCCCATGAGCATTTTGACAGAAACGTTGTGTGAAGTTTGCGTGTTTGTCAGATGATGCGCTTTTATGTGCTTTATCGGTTGGACAGCCAGGAAGACAACAGCGACGCAGACGACAGAACCGCTATGCTGGCGTGTTCCGTGGTTTCATCTCATATTGCATTAAATGGTATCTTTTGTGAAAATAGAAATTGGATGATAAAGCTGATTGTGACTTTTTTGCATTTGCAAGGTCAGCATTCCGCTTAGCCTAACACCAGCTAAGATTATTACAGGGTATTTTTATTTGCTGTTTTTTTAAAGTTATACTCTAATATTTCATTGTAAGATACAAGTAAAGTACTTTTCCACTGCTGGACATGAACCGAGCCGTACCCGAGCCGGACCGTGAAGAGACCCTAGTTACCGCACAGTTCCTGCTCACTTCGGTCTTCCACCGCACACGGATCGGCTTGGCAGATATGCCCTTTTTTCGTTAACATAATCTATGTATATCAACACAGATCACTGACATCACCATGCATTTTGATTTATCAGCTCGATTTGGTCACGCTTTTCGGATCAGTGCAGGTACAATGCGGGTACGGCTCGGGTACGGCCCGGGTACGGCTCGGGTACGGCTCGGGTACGGCCCGGATAGCTTTCAATGGAAAAGCATCAGTTTGCGGTACGGCTCGGTTCTTGGTGGCAGTGGAAAAACGCCATTAGTGAACTTTGAATTAGTTTGGGCCACTAGTTGTGCAAATCGGCACTTTCAGGTTTACCTGATTATGGCTGCAGGTCTGGCACACGTTGGGATGTGGTGAAAGTGAAGCCCCCGTTTATTCCTTTGATTAGCAGGGGCTGCGAGGGGGGGGGTGTTATGATGGGGGAGCTGCTGGGGAAGCTTCCTGCCCAGTGAGGTGATAGCGGCCCAGACCCCCATCATTTACATCTTTAAGTGTACGCAATACAAGCCGACATTACGTACAGAAAGCATGCTATGAAGAGGAGAAATCTTGTTTTCAGTCTAATTAGACATTGCAGAAGAGCAGAAACTGAGTCTTCCTTCAGTAGATACAGAACTTCTGTGGTGTTGATGTAACTTTTGACGGTCAGTGGGATGGTGGAATTCATTCAACCATACAAAATGAAACACCACAAATAATTATGAATTATTTGGCATGGAAAAAAACTGCTTGAAAACTTGGAGCTGAATATTCAGTACATATTAAGTACATTAATACATATTCCTATTAGAAATATTTTAATATACCCAGGGAATTTAAAAGGCACGGAGAGAGCTGTGATGCCGTACACGGTTTGCTGGATGAGCCGTCTGAGTATGTGGGACTGCGGACTGCAAGCTCTGCTGCCCCTCTGGGAGAAATGCAAGCTGTGCATCTTAATGGTGACCTGGAGGCACAATTTCGGAGTTCTTGTGTTTTTTAAAAACACAGGAGACACAAAAGCCATGTCGCCCATCCTGAACGACAACGCTGATGATGCTTCCAGAAAGAGGTATAGAGGCCTCGCGCTTATCGTTATCATTAAATAAACATCTTGGGTTAGCACCCCTTTCCAGACTGAGCTTCCTTGGGATAGCAGATAAGCAAAACTTAAAAACTGAAGCACGTTTGCATTAATTAATGAGTGACATGGCGTTTGCTGCCCGACAGTGTCGGGATGGCTTTCGGATTTAAATGGGACCTCAGCACAAAGGCTGCAGAGAATGTTTCACCGTTTAAGGTGTCTGTTCCAAGGGGTGTCGTTCATTCAGTTACCCTTCGTTTGGTGCCATGCCGTGGGACTGACTTGCTTTAGCCTGATCTCACTCTACCATGACCCTGAATGTGTAGAGGGCCTGTGGAATTGGATGAGATACATCCTGTGTCTGAGTACGGCACTTCACCGTCTGATGTGGCTAAGTTTGACCGCAAGTATAACTTCTTAAAGCTAACAAATGTATGAGTCAACAACCAGTGTGGCCCTCATCCAAAATAATGACCCGCAGGATGTTGGCTGACCTTGCTTGGGAGAAGATCTGAACTACAGCTGTGTGAACTGCTGACCCCCACCTGCTCAGAGCACTTAACTAGGAAGGCAAGAAAAAATGCGGGGAGAGTCACTGCTGTAGCAGCCTGCCTGGATATCACAGCAGCCAATGCCTTTTCTGGTTAATGACCAATCCTTGAGGCAGAATTATCTGTCAGAGCACCCTGATTGGTTTGTGTGCTGGCAACTGCCAAAAAAGCAGCCAATATGAGAAGACCTTTCCGCATACTTTTTCCAGGGTATAAAACTTACCATCCAAAGCTAGTCCTGTTTTGCAATAAAACATAGTCAGGATGAAGAAAGAGGATGAAGAAATGGCTCATGAAACTTTTTCTGCATTGAATTTAGTGTAACTTCGCAAAAAATGCCAAGTGCAGATGAATTTCGAAGAGAACTCCAGGGTCACATGGGACGTCCTCGAGAGAGCCGGTGGTCTGTGTGGACACGCAGCGCAAGGAGACGGACTCTCTTACAACTTACAAATAATTCATTTCTGAGATGGTCTCGGTGTCCCCGCGTTCATGCCGAGCACCATTTCTTTGCAAATAGCCCTGAACACAGAGAATAGCCCTGAGTGCCGGGAGATTCCTGCCAGGCACGGAATACCTGAGGGATGGTGCTGTTCTACTGGCCCCATCAATAATGAGCCTGAGCGTCCGACCGAAAGGCAAATGATGCAACTAGGAGTTATCCAGGGCAACACGCCTCCACCAGCACCTGCTTCCAGGAATGCTGGAATTCAGGGCAGATTGCAGTCCAGCTACTTTCACCCAAAGGCTGGTGCTGGGGCGGTGGTCACGTTACCTGTTGGGTTTCATTGGTTTAAAATACTGTAGCATTGTCTCTGAATGCTTTCTGTGGCCCCTGTATGAGTTAGTCTAGTGCAGCATTTCCCAATGCGGTCCTCGGGGACCCGTCCCTCCAATCTTCCTGCCAGAAAGTCCACTTTTTTGCACCCGGGAGCAGGGAGGAAGCAAAAATGTGGACTGTTTGTGAATCCCTGAGGACCGCCAGGTTGGGAAACACTGGTCTAGCATTTTGTGAAGTAAGGACTCCCTTTTTTGTATCAGGTACTGTTAAAACTGACTTCTGTCGACTGGTAGAAGTGACTCTATGGGTCTGGTTTCCATACACTAAGCTGATATCTGCATTGTAGGAAGCCCGTCCCGTTGTATAGAAGGTAATCAGACTGGACCCCGGTCCCAATCAGCCGCTGGAACGCAGAGGTCCCATAATCTGTTTTTAATTTGCTCTTTATGGAATAACACATGAATAATTTGTTCCAGCAAAGAGATATTAGTGGATTTGTGGGACTCAGAGGGTCAATCTGTCATATAATGATTAGACGTAAGGTTTGAATAGGCAGCCGCTCAGAGCTGCTATTGAATGTATCTGCTTTGTCCAGCTGGAAAAGGGAGTCCTGGTCTTATTCTCAGAAGGGGCCATTAATGGCTCAGAAGACGACTCACCCTGCTAATTGCATCATTTGTCCCACATTCATGTATCAGTGTCATTAATCATACTTATTAAGCCTGAGTGTCACTAGCTGCATGCTAGCCATTGGTTTGAATGGATTAGCAACAATTAGCTGCTACCTCGTGACGTGGCTTGCTGGTTCTGGGCCCATAAGCAGGTGTGATGTTTAAAAGCCTGTCGGGAAATCTTAAACGGTGGCCCATTTCAGATTCCTTCCGGGTCTGATTACATGCACAATTAAAATAGAATTAAATTCCCACAAAATACAGCCATTTCATTGATTGTTATACTATTTCATGTGTTGGACTATAATCACTCTGTGGGCGCTCTAGATAAAAATGTGCCATGGTTCCTACCTAAATCCTGTTATCGGAACCTGCTTTGACCTGCCATTTTGCCTAATCATCTGCCAAAGACAGCTCTGTTTTTTTTCACATTTCTGGCCTAGAATGACAGGAATGTGACGGGGTGTTTTGTGTTTTTTTATTATTATTATTTGTTCGACTGTTTGTTGAGTAAATTCATTAGCTGTCGGTTCTCAACTTGGCCCATTACATGCAGCTGGTGATAAGTGATCACAGCTTCCTGTGATTGTTTTTTACGGATCCAAACTCAGTGTCTCAGGCCTGACATCAGTTTAGATGTGTCTCAACGGAAGCTCAGTTTTCCTTTTTATATTTGTACGTTTTTTGTTTTTTTTTTTTAAGTAGAGCATTACCCTGGTTTAATTGTCTTGCGCAGACAGGTCTCCTGTTTCAAAGCTCCGTGATATTGCATTTTTACGTCCCAGTAGGAAAATGGCCTCCAGGTGTTTGGCATTAATTCTCTCCCCCATAAATAATGAATTTATGCAAATCGATAGGTAACCAAGACACAGTGGAAATATTCCCAGTAATGAAGGGAGGAGGATGCAAGATGCTCTGACGAGAGAAAAAAAATTGTCTTATTTTAAGATGTTAATGGTCCTGTGCACTCTGTGTAAAATACAGAACAATCAAGGTTGTTTTTATTTGTTCAGTAAATGCAGGGGGGGGGGGGCATGAATACTGTATTAGTTCTCCACTGGCATTTATTTTGAGGGATAATATTTCAATGGCAAGGGGCTGAATCCCCAGCAGGAGTAACCTGCCTGGCCGGTCGAATCCCCTCCTCCCATGAAAACAGGCCGGGCCCAAACCATGTCTCGTAAAAGACAGTCACAGCCAGAATCTTTATTGCCATGTGATGGCTGGGGGAAATTTCTGTTGGCAGAGCTTACTACTTTTAGAAACACCCCAACGATGAGCTAGCAATTACGACATGATGCCGAGATTAAATACAAGACGAAGGATACCCAACACAAGTAAATGTAAGACAAAAGATACCCAACACAAGTAAATGCAAGACGAAGGATACCCAACACAAGTAAATGCAAGACGAAGGATACCCAACACAAGTAAATGCAAGACGAAGGATACCCAACACAAGTAAATGCAAGACGAAGGATACCCAACACAAGTAAATGCAAGACGAAGGATACCCAACACAAGTAAATGCAAGACGAAGGATACCCAACACAAGTAAATGCAAGGCGAAGGATACCCAACACAAGTAAATGCAAGACGAAGGATACCCAACACAAGTAAATGCAAGGCATGTGGTAAATGCAGTCGTTTTCTGCCTCCACCTCTCCCAGAAATGTCTGAGTACAAACCCCACCCAGGGGGGGCCGTGCTGAACCCCCATACAGATGTGCCTTTGAGCAAAGGAGGAGGACGCAAGTGGCCAAGGGCCGAGAAAACGTGCTGAAAGCGCATGCCGACGCAATCCAGAGGCATTTTGAAGAATCCAGCTCACTGTTCTTTCTACACCAAACCTGTATTATAACACTTACGTGAAAAAGGCTTCCCTGGTCTGACTGGTTATTTTTCCTAAGAACCAGGCTGTTGCCTGTCTTGTTGGAGCCATTTATTTGTTTGCTTATGTATGCAAGTAACATATCGCATACTAACTCAATAAGGCAGAGCTATCGCATTTAATCGCTGCCATAAATCTTGCGGTTATTGCTCTTTGATAAGGACTTAAGTGTTTGGAAATTTGATTACCTACACCTCCCTACAGAGCTTTGTCGTGACGTGAAGTCTGTCAAATCTCAAGCCCGGCACACACGTAAAAGCTCCCTTTTTAATGAAGAGTTATTTACATCCTTTTGCTGTCCTATTCATGCCTGCCGCTGTGGTTAAATGACAGATGTAAAAACGCTCTAGCAGATTGCATGCAAACACAGCATTTTATCCTTTAATGTGGTGCAGCTGATAGATGAACTTCTCCCTGATGGGAGAGACTTTCCTGATTCCCTCGCAGGCCGCTGCGTTGCGCAGGATGTTGGAAACTGTGAATTTTAAGACACATGAATGTGCTTGACTATTGTTTGGTTATTATTCTCCTCCCTACGGCTAAACAGTGAGTTTTTTCCCCCCACCTGCACGTCTAGACTACACCCTCAGATGTTGTTTCAGGTCACCATGTCTGAAAGCATTTTGTAATGATGAAGATCTCTGTACTGCCCCATGAAGGCAAAACACCATAACTACACTGACACTGAAACTGAGAATAAGGACTTTGGAGTTTTTTTGACTGTCCACCCGCATGTGTAGTGGATAGGTAAACTATAGTGTTTACTTCAAAACCAAGCATAGCTAAACTAAGATTAAACGGATCCTAAGACATCCGATTTCAGTCATAATTCCATCCATCCATTCCTTGTGGGAATAGTAAATCAGGCCATTGAGGATGGAGTGCATCAAAATGTTTATTTTGATTGATGGTCACGTGAGATGGAGCTTAGGTGAGTCCCTGAATAATAATAATAATAATTGATACTTTATTGATCCCTGTCGGGAAATTCTCTTTTTGCCTCCCCCATCTTGCTCTCTTTAGGACCTGCAGACGTGCTGAGGCCTGGCTTGAATGTTCGACCTTCTGATCCCAGGCACAGAGCCTTAGCCCACTGAGCCACATGCTGCAATATCTAGACGAGTTTGAGTAGCACAGACACAGATGTTCCTTGTGTGTCAGTACGGTATTTTATTCTGGAAAGTCAGCACAAATGTGACCATTATAGCAAAATCCGTCACTCGAAAAGCGAATGCTTTTGACAGACTTTGCCCGGACCGCCATCCCAGACACAGAAGGGAGGAGGGGGGGGGGCATTTAATTCCCTCCCCATTGTGGTCAGATCCACGACAGGGCAATAGCCAAGCCATACTCATCGGTGGGGTGAGAGCGTGGGGCAGGGGGTAGTAACGAGAAATAGTGATCGTCAGCCTTCCTCCTCCTGACTGGGTAGTGGGAGGGTGGGCGGGTAGAGAGAGGGGGGGGGGGGATTCATTTGTTTGTGTCCCATGAAGAAATAATCTTTCAATCACTGGGTGTGTCATGATAAGTTGTGGGGGGAGGGGGTATTTTCTGGGTGTTTCTGTGGCTCCAGGCCTTCGAGATTAATTTAGTGCTTGGGGTGGGTGGGGGCGGGTAAACATCAGGCTACCCCATCAGCGCGGCTTCCGCACATGCTGTAGGGGGGGTGCGGCAGTAATCCGCCAGCTTGCATTTACTGGTGTGGTTTTCCACGGAGGTTCTCTCGCCAGGGCTGGGATGTTTTTCGGACGGTAGATACAGTGCTCGTTCCTTTCTATCCCACAGAAATTCAATGGAAAAACACGTCCCTGCTCAGGGCCTTAAGGCCTTAACTCGAACCATGATTCTGTGGGGTTTGTTTTTTTCTTCATGGAGGAACTAGGCCTTCTCATGACATGAGGTCAGAATGAGTAATCAGATGCTCTGTCCTTAAGGACGATTTTAAAGGGGCAGTTCACCCCAAAACTGAAAACAGATATGTTTTAATACTGATTGATACTTTATTGATTCTCGTGAGGAAATTCTCTTTACGCCTCCCCCCCTCACTTACTCTCGGTAGGTGAGAGCAAGCTGTCAGCGAAGGGCAGCCGCCCAGGGAGCTGGGGGTTAAGGGCCTTGCTCAAGGACCTGCAGACGTGCCGAGGCTCGAACCGGCGACCTCCTGCTCACCGACACAGAGGCTCAGACAGTGCTATCTGCTATCTCATTCTACTGGGAGTTGCTTAGTTTTGGAGATATCAGCCATTCAATGTAGGATTTTTTTTCCCTACCGAACACTACACACCAATTGAATCACTACGCAGATGATATCAGCACGAGCACCATGGTGATATCTTCTGCGCAGTGACAAGGTTTATGTGTGGAGAACCGGTAGAAGAAAATAGTTCCTACTAGGGATGGGCCAATCCACATTTTTTCAGTTCCGATCCGATTCAGATACACAGCTGCCGATACAGATTCCGATACAAGAGATGTTTTTACTTTATTATACTTTATATATAATATTAATTATATATAAGCTAGTAAATACAGATGGAAAAAAAGCATGACAAAAAATATTTCATCAGGCTACTACAAACATACATAACGTACTGTTCCACCTTGTTTGTACGTCTTGTTTTAAGCTTTTTTTGAGGCATTTGCAGTTCAATATTAATATCTTTAAAGCAAGTATACACAAGTGGCGAATGCTTAAAATTTGAATTTTTTTCTTCCATTGGCGTCAGCTCAGTTACACCTTGTTGCGATGGCAGCCCCTCTTGTATCACAAGCTGCAGCAAGTTCGCAAAACCAGGTTAGCGACTCCCAGATCATCCATTGCTTTTTTTTGTCTCACACAGTTGCGTGCGCTTTGTTAAGTGGCATTGTCCATTAAACGCTATTCCCACCTTTCAAAACTTTATTTTACAAAGATTGCAAATCGCTGTGCTACTGGTTTCTGTTAAAAGTGTAAAATACTCCCAGATCGTCACGTCTTATCTTACGCTCCTCGTACTGCGAAGGGTATGCGCATGACGTCACAGCAGGCGGACGTCACTGTACTCACACCCACTGAGTAGCAAAAAAGACTGAGGGGCAGCGATAGCGTTCGATTTGAATGTGTTGAAAAACACATGTAAAATGGGAAAGAGCTGTCGTGCGATTGATTGTACACATAGATTTAACACAAAATAGGAGCTGTCTTTTTAGAGATTGCCAAAAACTAAATAAGTAAGTATAGGACGTGGCTCGGTCACGCATGGCCGATACCCGATCTGTCAAATAGGTCTGGATCGGTGCCGATACCGATCCGAATATCGGTTCCTACAAAGTCTGTGGATTGTCATGAGTAACCAGGTCAAGATTTCTTGTAAGAGATGATGCTGTTGAGTTTTTTAAATGTATGGAAAAAATTAAGAGACCGCTCTATATTTTTAAACAAATCTGAATTTTTAAATCCTGGCTTAATCCTGGTTCTGCTGACAGAAGGCTATGCTGAGCAGCAGGCTGCTTCCAGGATCAGAGTTTCTAAGACAGCAGGACACAAGAACAAGGTGAAGCAGGAGACACTGGGAACGACCAGAAACCAGCCAGGTAAAGGACGGAAGCCACAGTCTAATGCCAGAGATGACTGTTAACTTATCCGGCAGCTTCTCATCAATCTGAGGATGACATCAAGTGACCTTCTAAAGGAATGGGAAACATTAAGTGCAGGTGTGAAGTGCACTGCTAGGACAGATTGTATCAGGCTCCTACAAGCAGGACTGAGGTCCCATAAAGCAAGGAAGGAGCCCTTCATTACTGAGAAACAGGGAAGAACCAGGCTGCAGTTTGCATAATATATATATATCATTATTCACAGATGAGAACCCATAAATTGAGAAATAAGTGAAACAAAAAAATTGTGCTGTGGTCTTAATTTTTTCTGTGGCTGTATTTTTCCGCCGCTTTAATCACCACAGAAATCATGCCATTCAGTCCCACTATATTCAAGAGAAGAACGACATTTCTGTGGCTGAATCTCCAAAACTAGGAAAGTCCCAGGAGAACAGCCTATATGGAGAGATACTATACCCCCTCCAAAACATATCTTTTTTCAGTTTTGGGGTACACTGCCCCTTTAAGGCTAAGAATGGCAGTGTTGGGGACAAGCCGGGTTAGTGAGGAAGCAGGGTGGTGGTGAGTGACACTACCCTGGCTCACCTGATGGGGGCCTCGCAGAAAGCGAGCCAGGAGGGGTTTCACAGAAGAGCCTCCCGGTAGTTTTTTCCATTACACTGGCGAGGGTGTGGAGCAGCGGTGACGCGCGGAGGTTTGGGTCCTGGTGTTGATCCCACCTTGGCAGTGATGGTCGTTGTGAAGGTGAACGCTGTGCGTTCATGAGTCTCGTAAAAAACGATGTTGGCCATGACGTGATTTACGCACCTCTTCTCAAAAGCGCTTTTCTGTCAAAAGACGTAAGACAAATCTATATGTGCAATTTCAGCAATTCATTCATTATTTACGAGGCCATTTTTCCTGTTAGCCCACAGAGATGTATGTCTCAGTTGATGTTTCCTTGCTTTAAGGTTACATGCATATACGTATATTTGCAGTTAAAAATTGAATCATCTTTGCCGTACACGTTTATATATTGCGTTTTGACCAGCACATTTACCCATACATAAATGCCATAGAGATATTTAAATTCCTGTATCAAGTTCCCTTGTATTGAGTAGTGCTCTGTTTACGTTTCACATGTTACTGGGTTGTCTGTTTTGTCATTAGGTATTACCGCAGAGCTCAGCTTGTTTTGGACATCATTTTATGGCCTGTCATGATTTCTGGGTTTACATGTTTCAACAAATTGCGGTTTGTGGATAAAATGACAATGTATTTATGAAAAGCTGCCAGTCTTATGCCATCAAAGCAGCGCATGGCTTCATAACAGTAAGCAGCCTTTCATATAAGCAGCACAACTGTAACATCTATGCTTTGACTTCCTGCTCTGACCAGCTCCTTCTTATATTGTCCCCTTAGATACCACAAGCTAAAACAGTTTGAGCTCCCACATCTCTCTGGAGGCAGTGTGACTTAATTTGAAGGTTGCTGGTTCAAATCCCACCGTCTGCAGAATGATGTCACCGATGGGCCCTTGAGCATCGTCCATAACCTCCAGTTGCTCCAGAGACTGCCTGACCCTGTCTTCTCCAAAGCAGACGTGGCTTTGGCTAAGAACGTTAGGCATAAATTTGACTGCGGTGGTAGATCGAGCAGCACTATCAAATCCTGATTTTGAGAGTTCTGCCTTAGCTGGGCTCTCTGAGCTGCCGGGTCGCTGGGTGTGATCTCCAGTGCTTGTCCAGTGTCATGACGCAGCTTCACCAGCAGCCTCAGAGCTGAGCCCGTCTCTGGGCAGACACACAAATATTTTACTCAAAGTGGGCTCTTCATCTCAAGGCTAAACCTCGCTTGGGCTCTGCGTTCCTGCATTTTGCAAACTTTCAGCTCACCTCGGCCATCCTGTCCGAGCCGCAGTTGTCATCTTCCTCGAGATGATCTGAGTGCGTCCTCTCAATGTAGCTCATTAACTGGCTCCGGCGCACCTGTGTTCCCCCGCCGTCACTCTCGCTAATTGCCCCAGGGCCTGTTTTGAGCCCTAAGCTCTCTGTGTGATATCTGTCAGGTCCCTTGTATAACAGTTTTTAATTAAATATCTGTATGTTATTCGACATGCCAGTACCCAGGAGGTTTAATTACAGTGGGGTTTACCGTCTTGTTTCGGCTGTCACTCAAGACGGTTTGGGGAAATAAGCACCTTGTTGTGAGCTTGCGAACGACGGGGCCAGACGGAGGCGCCGTCTGCTTCAGATGGACGTAAATTAGCTTTGCGAGAAGGAGACAAGAATTCAGAGACGTGTCGGGAGTCATGGAGGCTTCCAGTAACAGCGAGCGGGTATCCTGATGGTGGCTAATTCTCCCTGCATGTCGCCATGAGAATGAGATGACCTGCTCCACCCTTTCTTTCTTTGGGGCCAACATCCTCAGATTCTAATCCAGTCTTCTTTGCACTATAATGAAGGATTGTGTCCGGGAACTAAAATACCCTGCCATTTGGTCTTGAGTGCATATCATTAGTCTCCCAAGTAGTGCTGTGGGTCTTTAAAATAGCATGAGAAATCAGGGATTTTATTTATTACAAACACTGACAAGCTTGTTTCTCCTCAACAGGAAGCAGCCTTCAGTTATAAATAATGTTTAATATGCTGGTTTCAGTAACAATTTAGATTCCCTCGCATGAAGTCGATGTTCGAGAATCACGGTTGACATTTAACAGCGCACATAAAAAGTGGGTGTAATTTTCTAGTTGTGGAAAACTCCTCCATAACCAAGCCGAAGCAACGTAATGCTTTGGCTGCTGAATGGAACCGTGCTTTTGCTAATGGTATTCTTTATGGTCGGACCTCATGAGGTCCGAGGTTGGGCTCTGCGGGCTCCAGCCAGCCGTATCGTGAACTTTCCTCCCGTTTATAAACCGCACACCTGCCTACATAATCCTGTCAGTCTCTACACACTGATCATATGTTGGTGGGTGCATGCGATATTCAGGCAGGCTTAAGTGGTAACCCTATCCGAAGTTAATACGGCTGGACTGCTTAACTTTTTTTCCCCTCTGTCTTTCTATAGCCGTGCAATCAAAACGAACCAGGACCTGCTCCCAGAGACCCCCTGGATCAGCATCTTCTACAACGACTTCTGGGGGACCCTCCTCACCCACAGTGGCAGCCACAAGTCATACCGGCCCCTCTGCACACTCTCCTTCCGACTGAACTATGTCTTGGGAGGTTTGGATCCCTGGGGCTACCATTTGGTCAACGTGATGCTCCACTGCGTCGTCACCGGCCTCTTCGCCCGCCTCTGTCGCCCCCTGCTGGGCGGGGGCCTCTGGACACTGGTGGCCGGGTTGCTCTTTGCCTCGCACCCTGTACACACGGAAGCGGTGGCAGGCGTGGTGGGCCGGGCCGACGTGGGGGCAGCGCTGCTGTTCCTGCTGTCATTGCTGTGCTACGCTCGCCACTGCGCACTCAGGCTCGCCACAACGCGCTCCTGGGCCTGGTTCCTGGCCAGTCTGGCCTGTGCTGCCTTCAGCATGCTGTGGAAGGAGCAGGGTGTCACCGTGCTGGCCGTGGCCGCCCTCTACGATGTCTTCATCGTCCACCGTCTCAGCTTCCGGCAAATCATCACCCTCCTCTGCAAGGTAAACAATGTTTGGTTCATAATCTCTAATTTTCCTAATTCCCTTCTCCGCGGAACTGCCTCCAGAAATATATTTGTGCATTTTCACTTGTGTGTAAATTTGCATATGTGTTTCATTGGACTGTACAGATGCTTCTCGCTTTATGAAGGTTCGACTTAACAATGGTGTGATAGTGATGCACATTCAGTAGTCATCAAACTTTTAATTTTTATCTCTTGCCGGGCTAGTGATATGCCGTACGACACTCTCTGCTGATGCGAAGCGATAGCAGTGTCCACACAGCCACACTGTACGGTCTCTGCAGCGATTGCGAGCATAAACATCTCGTAGCGTTTTACACTGTATCGTATGGTGTTTTCTTCCTGTGTTTCATCAAATTTATGTCTGCTAACCACCCAAGTGTGTCTCCTAATTCTGGTGAGAAAAAAAGAGGAAAGCAATTACCTTGGAGACGAAACTTAAGATAATCACTCAGCATGAAGGCAGCAAGTCCGTACTGGCCGTATCATTATTTAGTTTCATATTTATCATATTCATATTTGACTTTCCTCACTGTAAGTCGAGGCACACCTGTGACCTCAAATGCATCTGTGGCATATGCCCAGCCTTATGGGGCTGGCTAAGCTTTTTTTACTCTGAATAATACAGAAAAGGTGGATGCGTTCGTATGTGTATATATGTACATATATATGCATATGTATATATTCATATGCAGAGGAACATGCAAGCTTGTGGTATGCAAATATATAAAACAGGGTATTATATATTAATTTGTTACTATATATTAATAACCAGTGGCCTGTAATGAAAACATCCAGGCTGTGAAGATTAATTGTCTGCTGCCTAATAACATGGCTGTATATTTTTAACGAGGAAATATTAAATGTGCCTCTTCTGGGTGTGGGTGTGTGTGTGTGTGTGTATGTGGATTATGTTTATATTACATTGTGGGGACCAAATGGCCAATGTGTTAAAAACCTGTTATTTTGACGTTGTGGGGACCATTTTTCAGGTCCACACAAAGATCTCTGAATGCAATCAAAAAGCTAAAAATGCCAAAAGTCTCATATTTTGTTCGGTTTCTTGTGGTTAAGGTTAGGGCTGGGTAGGGGTTAAGGTTGTCATGTTGTGATTATAGTTTCCCCCACGGAAATGAATGGAGAGTCCCTACAAAGATATAATTACAAACCTGTGTGTGTGTGTGTGTGTGTGTGTGTGTGTGATTTTAATCCGTGGTCAGCTGTCCTGGGCGCAGGCCAATCACATTCACCCATTTCTTATAAAAGGGGTGGGGCTTTTGCCAAGGGGTCATGCTCCATTGGACTCCGTCTGCCTCCCGCCCTGTGATTGATTCTTTTGCCTTTCAACCTGTCGGAAGGCCTGTCCTCCGGGGGGTGCACCACATGTGTTATGTGAGCAGACAGGCTTTTTATCAGCCTGTCGGCTGGGTATGAAGTGAGAGAGAGAGAGAGAGAGAGAGAGCAAGCGAGCAGAGGTGTGGTGGATGAAGCAGGTAATCCCTCATGTCTGACGGCCTCTGTGCTGACTGCACCTGACTGGCCAGCATCCCCTGCTGCCTCAATAGATCAGAAAGCAGAGAATAAACACGGACTCGTCAATTTTATTTTGCTGATTTATTTGCAGTTTATACCAACGCGTGTTTCTCTGCTCTGTCATTTATCTGGATCTTCACTGTAGCCAATTATCAAACACTCGTGTTTCTCATCGCCACCTTAAGGAGGCTTAAGTTCTGGAATGTTCCGCAGTAACTGGTCTGTGATGGCGTAAGAGAGAGTTTGATATTGGGGGTGACACCGCTTAATAATTTAAACGCAAAGGTCTGTTTACTAGGGGGATGATTGAAGCCAAATGAAATACCGGGTGGGGGGGGGGGACGGCCCCCTTCCCTCTACTTCCTACGCCCCTGCCGGTCGGCTCCCATTTAGCCTGGAGCCTTGGGCCCGGCAAACTCCCGCGTGGAATGGAGGCTCCTCAAACGTTAAACAAAGCAGGTGGACATGGCCGGCGGCAGCCAGACTCTCAGCTGAAATACGACCCACGGATACGAGTCAGCGGCGAGGCTGGCTGTCTGAGGGAAGCAGCCATTAACACGTCGTCCTTCGGGGTGTGTGTCCCTACGAGTTTGAGGTATATATAACAGTGCCCCACCTCGCCGGCGGTGAAACGTGGCCCATTCACGCCGGGCGACGGCAGCCCTCGGCTTCCCTGTGAAAGTGCGTGCAGCTAACGGAGGAGGAGACGGGGCTAATTGGTTTTTGATTTAAAAAAACAATGTTATATGGGTGTTAAGAGAAACTGTCCAATCCCGTTAATGTCCAGATGTCCTTTTCCGCTCCAGATGTGTTGAAGTCGGCTGTTTTAAGAAACAAAATGGCATTGGAATCTGTGAGCCTTTGTTATGTGCGTATCGAACAGGGTGTCTGATTTATCGTAATGTTGCAGAAGGCGTGCTATAGTAATTAAGCCATCCTGATTGGCCTCTTTGTTTCACTGGTAACTGGGAAACAGTGTGTGTGTTGGGGGGGGGGGTTAAATAAAATATCAGAAGACTATTCAGCCGCTGTCAGTGCCCCCCCATGCAGGATGCTTTTGTCCCTTCAGAGTCCTGATGGATTTCCAGCGACTGACACAGTGGGTCACGGCCAGATCAGGCCCAGCTCCTCTGCTTATTCTGCTCTTAATAAAGCCTTGTTCAGTGGTTTCTCTGGGAGCCCGGATTCGCTTTTGGCCATGCTGTGCCCCTGCACTCGCTCGCTCCGAGTTGTACCTCCTCCATTCACGCCGGAGACTTTCGGGCACCTGGTCTCGCTGACCCCCGCAGGCGGGGTCACCTGACCACACCTTGCGCCATCGCGCTGGTGACGCTGCGTCCTGATCCTCCTTCAGAGAAGCTGCCAGGAGGCAGAAGAGCGAGTCTGTTTCCCGTTTTCTTTTTGTTCGTTTTTGGTTTTGCTTAAGTGTCCTCACTGCTCTGGTGTCAGCCGGTTCGCCGACTCCCGGCCGGGTGCCGCGCAGCCTGGCGCTTTCGTAAGGCTGGCTTTCTGTCTCAGGTCCTCTGCCAGGGCCCTCCCTGTTCTCAGAGACAGGCATGGGTATGTGTGTGTGTGCCCGTGTGCCAGTGTGCCCGTGTGCCAGTGTGCCCGTGTGCCAGTGTGTGTGTGTGTCCAAAATGTGATAAAAACCTGCCATTTTGATGTTGTTGGGAACATTTTATTTCAGTCCCCACAAGGGGAAATTCAGTTTAATAAAAATCTGTGACTCCAATCAAAATGATATTTTGTTTGGTTACTTATGGTTAAGGTTAGGGCTGGGTAGGGGTTAAGGTCGTCATGTTGGGATTATGGTTTTGCTCATAGAAATGGATGGAGAGTCCCCAGAAAGATATGAGTACAGGTCTGTGAGTATGTGTGTGTGTGTCTGTGTGTGAGAGTTTGTGTGTGTGTGTCTGTGTGGAATAGGTTTATATTACATTGTGGGGAGCATATTCCAGGTCCCCACAAAGATCTGTTAATTCAATCAAAAAAGTAAAAATGCCAAATTTTGTTTGGTTACTGGGTTAGGGCTGGTTAGAGCTGGGTAGGGTTAAGGTTGTTATATCGTGATTACAGATTTCCTCATTCAAATGAATGGAGAGTCCCCACAAAGATATAATTGCAAACCTGTGTGTGTGTGTGAATTTGGTGGAAATTGATGGACCACACAGTCAGCTTAAGTCAACTTTTTCCCTCCCTAACCTCTCTGTTTTGCTAATTCCCTTCTTCTTATCCCAGTGTAAAAAAGAGAATACGGGTACCTATGTCTCTGAGTACCCCCCCCCCCCCAAATGGACGCTCCCTTCCAGATCCTCGCTTCAGTTTGGATAATTTGTCGGGGTGCCTATTCACATGCTAATGCTGCATTGATGCGAGCCAGCCACACATTCCCATCTCGCGGGGCACCGCTGACGCCCATCGTCGATTTGTGTTTTTATTACTCACTGTCAGCTGCGTCTGTCACAGACTGTGTTTCCCGATTCAGAGCGTGGCGGTCCGACACATTCACCAATCGCGCGGTGCTGAAAATCAGCTTTCTGTGCAGTGATAGCTATTTATAGACAACACTTTGTGTCGGCACTGAATAGATGATGGGACAGACAATAAGTACAATTAGGATTTTTTTAAACTGGCAGAGAATAACGTGTTTTTGATGATGGGCTCTGAAAGAATGTGGGGACAAATGTTTGGCATACGTTTCTAGAACATTCTATCTTGCCCTTAAATGGACATTCATTTTAAATAAGTTTTACTAATATTTCTGTGCCATCAGTTTGCCATTGTCATTGTCTGCTATATGTTGGTCACACTTTTTTTCTGCTCCATAGATGACTAGATATACATTGGCATGTTCTGTAATCGAGAAAACAAGTTTTTCTTTTTTAATCAATATTTAATAACTAATGCATATGGAGCCCTCAGCTGTTAAGCAGAATTAAGGATGGATGTACTAATGTAGATTCTTGGGACAAGTGTGCAGGATTTTCATTTTATTTTGCAAGTTTGTAACCTTACAGCTACGGTGAGTTTCCAAATAGCCGAGGGAGAGGTGTCTGAGGTCAGCCTGCTGTCTGTTGGCCTGTGGCCCCTCTTTCCGGAAAGTTCTTCTGAAGATGGCTGACTCCAGCATTCCCGGTGTGCGACGACGTAACTCATCTGACTCCGCTAAACATTTATTATGTTATGCTTTTGTTTAATTTGGCTCATTTGCTTTGACCTGCCACTGAGTGTCCATCAGCTGCATCACTGACAGTCTTGAGCTTCTAGAATCTTCTCCTCATGATCGCCGCTCTTTTCTGAGCAGTCACATTATGGCATGAAGTGAGTCTGGTTCAGTCCCGCGCAGTCCGGCGCAGTCCGGCGCAGTCCCGCGCAGTCCCACGCAGTCCAGCTCGTCTGCGGGTCCCAGAAGTGATGCTGACGATCAGGATGGGAATGACACTCTGATGAATTACCTTAAGCTGTTAAATTATCCACTTGGGGCTGCGTATGGGAAAGTGCTTATTTATCTCCGGCCTGTTTGTACATCTCTAGGAGAATAATCATGTCATCCGCTTTATTGATAACCGTTTGCATTTAAGACTCACGCCTAAATCTGACACAGAATAAAAGAATGAGGATGTTTAGTTAATTTCAGTTTGTGGAAATCTTGGTTTAAATTTCTTCAACTGCTGCCTCAACTAAAGACTGGTTTACTGTTACGTTTCTTGATAATAGGGGTATAGAATATATACATTCTGAGTGCATGGGGATTACATTTTAAAACATTATACTTTATGTAGAAATTTTGAGTGAGTGGGAGGCGGTGTGTGGCACAAAGGGTCAGGATGCTCTGATGGTGACTGGAAGGTTTCCAGTTTGAATCCCAGAACCAGAAGACTAAGGCCTCTGTTGGGCCCCTGACCGTGGCCCTTAACCCCCAGTCACGGACTGTCTGATCCTACTTTCACAAAAAATATATGTTGCTTTAGGTAAAAATGTCTGCTAAATAAATTAAATGTAAATTGCTGATTTACCAGAAGACCTCAGCTTGACATCTTTAGCAGTTAATCTGCATGTTGAGTGTTTGTGCAGTAAGGTCTGATCTGCTGACATGAGAGCCACAGTGGGAGTGCAGAACTCACACGCACCATCGTAATCGCATGCAGGCTCGTCTCTCTTGCCCATTTGCACTGTAATCACACCTCTCCCCATGTGAAATATCCATTTTACAGGCTTTTGTTTGCCATTTACGGGCCCATTTTGTATAACGTTACTAAAGACAGGTATGATTAGGGCACCTCTTTTGGCGAACAGAGTTTCATTAGAGCAGGCGTTTTACATATTTGTTTGTTAGAAGTTTGTCGTAAATGTCTAGTCCTGAGGACTTGGCTATTACAGTGTTTTTCCACAACAAAATTGCACCGTTGGTCGACTATTAAATTGAACATGTGGATGAGATTGGGACAAATAATATGGTCCAAAAGCTTAAAATTTATAAGAGACAGTAGAAGCATGGGCCTTTGCATTGTTATGGAACCTTTGCATTGTTATGGAACCTTTGCATTGTTTTTGAACCTTTTCTTTCTTATGGAACCTTCGCATTGTTATGGAACCTTTACATTGTTATGAAACGTTTGTGTTTTATGGAACCTTTGTGTTGTGTTGTTAGTGTCTCTAGGTCAGGTCTTTCCTTCACCAAGGAAAACACCTTTATATTAACAACCTACATACCAAAAATCTTTGCAGCAGAGATAAATACAGAGATGCAGCTCGTTTTAGTACAGTATTTTCTGTCTGAACATGAACTGGAGTTTAGAAGCAACTGCTATTCATCGTCATTATCTTCATCATCATCATAAAATACCTGGATGACCCTGGTAGCTTGCAGAGAAAGGGATGCAGGTGCAGAGATTTAAAGGTTCAGCCGAGCTGCACTCCCAGAGGGTTCCAAGGTAATCCTGACACACCTGAACAGGGAAACGCTCCTTAAATAGCTGCACACTTGTCCCAGCAGATCTCTGTCTGTGTGCCCTCTTAACGATTACACTGCATGAGGCGATAAGAGCAGCATGATGTTCTGGATTTGAATAGGATTTCAAGGACCATATGCTAAGTATGACGGTGAAGGAGTGTCTTCCCAGGAAGTACATCTGACCTTCTCTGATGAACCTGTTCAAGGTTGTTGTGGACCTCAGCACTCGAGCCCCCATGTGATGTCACACGGTGGCACCACGGACACCGAGGAGCCTGATTTATGTGCATTTTTATCCAAAACTGGAGTGTGGATCTACAGTTCAGTAGGGGGCAGACTGCAGAGGGTCAGTCCAAGGGTTGTTCCAAGGATAGACCAGAAGTCCTTATTGTTTATGTACCTCCCATCAGCACAGCAGCTGTTAGTCTGGGCCGAAATCATCAGCGGGGGGACGCTGGAACTGCAAACTGCTTTTGGTCTCCTAGCTGAAGGAGGCTGTGTTACCCTAAGCTAACATGTCGTATTGACATATTGACGCCCATCTTCTGCTGAATTACAAAATGCCAGGCCGGCTCTGCGTGTCTGAATAATGGTACCTGTCACGGTGTGACAGCGTGAGCCTGGAGTGATTGGGGTGGATGGAGCTTTTGGGTGGTCTTTGGGGGTCGAAGGCCTCTTTTCAGCTGCTCTGCTTGGTTACTGCCATTTCTTTAGTACCATACATCCACCTGGTGGTCTGAAACCTTCATGTACCTCCTGATGTCGTCAAATGTAACAAGACTGAAAAAAAGGTTCTTGAGAGATACCCTGTCTTCTACCAGTTAGATTACAGTGTTCTGCTCCAGCAGGCAGCACCAGTAACGGTCCTCTGCTGGAAGCTGGCAGGTAGCCAAGCGACCCCCCCAGCCCCTGTGACAGATGTCGTACTTAGGACCCCCCCCCCCCCCCACAACCCCCAGCTCTCCATCGTCTCTCTACTTGTGCTCAGAAAGGGAGCGGCAGTGAGTTGCCTTTGTGATTGAAGAGAATCACTGTGGTAGGCCCATACCAGACCGGCCTGTCGCGTCCTGCTCGGAGAGAATGCCGTTCACTGTGGTAGGCCCATACCAGACCGGCCTGTCGCGTCCTGCTCGGAGAGAATGCCGCTCACTGTGGTAGGCCCATACCAGACCGGCCTGTCGCGTCCTGCTCGGAGAGAATGCCGCTCACTGTGGTAGGCCCATACCAGACCGGCCTGTCGCGTCCTGCTCGGAGAGAATGCCGCTCACTGTGGTAGGCCCATACCAGACCGGCCTGTCGCGTCCTGCTCGGAGAGAATGCCGCTCACTGTGGTAGGCCCATACCAGACCGGCCTGTCGCGTCCTGCTCGGAGAGAATGCCGCTCACTGTGGTAGGCCCATACCAGACCGGCCTGTCGCGTCCTGCTCGGAGAGAATGCCGCTCACTGTGGTAGGCCCATACCAGACCGGCCCATCGTGTCCTGCTCAGTGCCTCCCCGACGTTGCCTGTGTGCCTCATTCATGTTGTTGCAGCCTCCCCCTGCTGTTCAACTGCTAATAAATGAGGGTAATTTTGGCTTTATCCAAGCCCTAAACATCTAGCCCAGTCTGGGAGTATTAAACTGCACCCAAAATGTTCCGCTTATTTTATTATAATGCATATAAGCTGGCGATTTTTACAGCATCCAGTAACTCAGCTCTTTATGATAGCTGTCCTCAATGGAATCTCTTTTATGTCAATATACAATGATGAGTAAAAATAGCTTGAATGTGTGAAGAGACAGACACTCTTTGTTGGGCAGTGATGTCCTTCCCACCGTCTGTAGCCCTGTGTTTAGTATTACACATGCCTCCCATCTCAGGCGCGACCCAATCGATTGTCTCCTGTCTTTTCCCCTGTGAATTTAACTTATTGCAGGATCCGTCGTAAGATATCAGAACATGACGAACACATGAGGGGAACGTGTGGCCGCATGATCAATGTGCGCCGCGCACAGCCTGTGAAGCCTGTCCTGCCTTATCTGCACGTACATCTGCTGCATTTTAGGTTTAATCGTGTGCCCCGTGGCCGTGTTTTAGGGGGCTTCGGGAAAATGCCCCCCATTGTGAAGTCATGGGTCAGTGCTTCATTAGGTCAGACGAGCTTCTACATTCACGTGTATCAAGGCCCTTTTATCAGCCATGTAAATGAGTTTCTCTCTTGCTGTTCATAGTGGCATTTTATTTCGTGTCCATTCATATCTGTAAAATATCAGCTGTGCTTGTAGATGCAAGAATCTGTTCTATGATTTTCAGCCCCAGATATACACTCACCTAAAGGATTATTAGGAACACCATACTAATACGGTGTTTGACCCCCTTTCGCCTTCAGAACTGCCTTAATTCTACGTGGCATTGATTCAACAAGGTGCTGAAAGCATTCTTTAGAAATGTTGGCCCATATTGATAGGATAGCATCTTGCAGTTGATGGAGATTTGTGGGATGCACATCCTGGGCACGAAGCTCCCGTTCCACCACATCCCAAAGATGCTCTATTGGGTTGAGATCTGGTGACTGTGGGGACCATTGTAGTACAGTGAACTCATTGTCATGTTCAAGAAACCAATTTGAAATGATTCGAGCTTTGTGACATAGTGCATTATCCTGCTGGAAGTAGCCATCAGAGGATGGGTACATGGTGGTCATAAAGGGATGGACATGGTCAGAAACAATGCTCAGGTAGGCCGTGGCATTTAAACGATGCCCAACTGGCACTAAGGGGCCTAAAGTGTGCCAAGAAAACATCCCCCACACCATTACACCACCACCAGCAGCCTGCACAGTGGTAACAAGGCATGATAGATCCATGTTCTCATTCTGTTTACGCCAAATTCTGACTCTACCATTTGAATGTCTCAACAGAAATCGAGACTCATCAGACCAGGCAACATTTTTCCAGTCTTCAACTGTCCAATTTTGGTGAGCTCGTGCAAATTGTAGCCTCTTTTTCCTATTTGTAGTGGAGATGAGTGGTACCCGGTGGCGTCTTCTGCTGTTGTAGCCCATCCACCTCAAGGTTGTGCGTGTTGTGGCTTCACAAATGCTTTGCTGCATACCTCGGTTGTAACGAGTGGTTATTTCAGTCAAAGTTGCTCTTCTATCAGCTTGAATCAGTCGGCCCATTCTCCTCTGACCTCTAGCATCAACAAGGCATTTTCGCCCACAGGACTGCCGCATACTGGATGTTTTTCCCTTTGCACACCATACTTTGTAAACCCTAGAAATGGTTGTGCGTGAAAATCCCAGTAACTGAGCAGATTGTGAAATACTCAGACCGGCCCGTCTGGCACCAACAACCATGCCACGCTCAATATTGCTTAAATCACCTTTCTTTCGCATTCTGACATTCAGTTTGGAGTTCAGGAGATTGTCTTGACCAGGACCACACCCCTAAATGCATTGAAGCAACTGCCATGTGATTGGTTGATTAGATAATTGCATTAATGAGAAATTGAACAGGTGTTCCTAATAATCCTTTAGGTGAGTGTATAATAGCATAAAATCAAAAGCTATTTCTTGCTGCACGATGCACCTTATTTACCGTTAAATATGCGTGGTCCCCTGATTCTAATTCTGGCCCTTGTCGAGCGCTTCTTACAGCGTTTTGAACTTTGATAAAAGCTTTGTAGCTCTGCCGACTGCGGACCCTCCTTCTCCAGGGTGAACGGAGGTCATTTTCTGCCTGGCTTTTGTTCCGTCTTGAACAAGCAGGAGACCACAAAGCCTTCCTGTTCTTCACGGCATCCCTGATGGATACCTGTACGGGGTTTGTCGTTGCGTCTGTTGCGTTCTCTTTCTATTTAAAGAGCTTGAAGTTTCAGGTTCAGTAAGTGCAAATCCAGGCCAAGATTTCGTTTCAACCATTTGTACTTTCTGGACCTGAACTTCCCACCTCTGTGATATTCCAGCTTCCCTGTTCCCAGTAAGGATTTGACAGCTGAATTAGCACAACGAGCTAATTAACACCAGATCCATAACACAGTGGGGCTTCAGCGCAAACAGATATGTATCTTTCTGCCTATTAACTACGGCTGGAAAGCCCAAATCACCCCCACTTCTGCTTTTTCGCTCTGAGTGGTTTGGTTTCAGAACTACCTAATGTCTGTTAATGTCTAGCTCCTGTTTTAGCGATGTTTTTTTGCCCCAAAGCAATCACCCATTTCCCCCTTGGACGATTATCTCAGCAGTGTAACAAAGCCACGTCGGCATAAACCAGCAGTAAAAACTGAGAGTGCGCATTAATACGGAGAAAATACCCAGCAATGAATGGAAATCTGGGGGCCGCCGTCCCAGCCGTGCTGTAGGAGTGCGCCTCCCGTTATGTAAGTGTACACTGTAATACTTGGATCGCTCTGTTTCGCTCTTTCAGAGTATGTAGCCGTAGGGAGATTCTTGGCCCCACTTAACAGAATTATATTTACCACCCATAATAAACCATAAATAGCACCTTCACTTCTTGTATTTGTTACTCTGTCATTCCGGCTTTGAACCCATATTGTAATTTATGTTGTCGAACAGTATGTTGGTGTTGAAGGCCACTGCCGTGTGTCCCAGTGCTTTTCAAAATCAGAAGGCAGTTCAGCCAGAGATAGGAATGGAATCACTTAGAGTAATTACTCGAGAAACATTAAAGAAACATTTTAATCAAGCGTCCCGCTGTTGTGTGAGCCGTCGGCGCTGGAGTCAGACCGACGCCTGAGGATGATTTATAGCTCGCTCTGTGGTCCATGGTCATCAGACGGAGGTTGAGTCCCCTTGGACGTGCCCCATCCATTGATGGAACCATAAACACCAACAACGTACCTGGAGACCCCTCATAGATGCCAGTGCCAGAACATATGGAAGTCTCATTAGGCTTAGTATTTACCATGATCCTCTTTTATTATTTTATTATTATTATTTTATTATGATGATCAGCAGCAAATAGGGACCGCTGACAATAATTGCAGTTTAAGGGTTTCTGCAGCAAATAGGGACCGCTGGCAATTACTGCAGTTTAAGGGTTGCTGCAGCAAATAGAGACCGGTGACAATTATTGCAGTTTAAGGGTTTCTGCAGCAAATAGGGACCGCTGACAATTATTGCAGTTTAAGGGTTTCTGCAGCAAATAGGGACCGCTGACAATTATTGCAGTTTAAGTATTTGTCTGTGTGAAGATTTTGTGATACCAAGAACAGTCTATTTATGATAAATTTTGATTCCCCAGTGCTGTATATTTTCCCATTTTCCACAGGAGCCCAGTCTCAGCCTCTCACTCTATTAGTTTGTCCAGAGGTACCATGATGCCAAAAATCGTTCATCTTTTCAGGTTCAGGGTTTTTCTCAGGTGTCTGGAAATACAACAAAAGAAAGCAGAATTTCTTTCACACATTGAACCCGAGGCCGCAAAAGGTTGGCATTGACAACGATGTCAGCAGTTCCTTGGAGGGAGGGAACATTTCAAGAGTCTGACAGTTCTGGCCCCCTTCCACTGAGCGTGGACAATGGCGTGAGCACACAATGGAAGCTAACAGTAAGTGATTGAATATGCAAAATTAAAATTCAGTGAATCGAGATGCACCTGTTGTAACTCTTTACATGAACCTCAGTTGACTTTAGTTGCCATGGAGACCTGTGAGCCATTTGATTGGCAGCCTTAGAGATGGTATACTCCTGCCATACATACCAAACACATCCTTAGACCTTCACTCTCTACAACAGCAGTTTCCTCCAGAAACACATCTTAAAATTCATGGCATTCCTTATCTGATGCTTGGTTTGTGAGGTCTGGCCTTGCATGAGCTACTGGCTTTTTGTATGATTATGTTTGAATTTTATGTTTTGCTTCCTAATACAAATAGAGATGTTTTTCATCCATTTCCCATTCTTAAAAAATATGTGTCTGTTCACTACTGCAGGAACAATGTTCTGATTTTCATATACATTTTTACCTTTATTTTTTGTAAGAAGTTTCTGTCTTAACTTTGCTGCTGGGTGTAACATAAATGATTTTTTCATGTAGCCACTGGCACCAAACGACAGGCTGTTCCAATTCGCCATCGACCAATCACGGGCCGGTGAAAGACCGGGGCATCTTACCGGAAAGCCCTGCTAGAAGAGTAAAAACAGTTTCATTTCATCTTCCTCCTGCGCATTTTCCACTCCAGCTGTTCGGGAGAATGGACACCGCAGTCCTGAAAGCATACGTAATTGGTCCGTTTCCACCTCATCTCCTGCAGCATTCGCCTCGCATGTCTGCCTCATAAAGGCACAGACTCAGCGCTAAAGTGAATTCGAAAGAGCAGAATGAGGCCCTTTATGCCTCCCGCTGGCTTGTGTTAAACTACTTATTAAGCGAAAATGGATTATAGACACAGAGACAAAGCCCCCGGTCCTTCGCCTCCCACACTGCAGAGCGCGGACAGGGAACTCCATGCTGCGCTGTAATTAAACGTATACTTCGGGATGACAGGCATGTGAGCTGCTCATGTTTGTTTGCTCAGGAGATAATGGTGATGGCTGCCATGTTTGCCAGAAGTCTGTTGGATATATCTGAAAAGTCAGTGGATGTGTTTGAAAATGTCAGTGGATCATTGGGTATGTTTCTAAAAAGTCGGCGGATATATCTTTAAAATTTACTGAGCATATTCAAAAAGTTATTTAAAAAAAAAAAAAAGATTAGATGTACATGTTAACTATAATATCATACAAACTCACAGCACAGACTTAGTCAATCATAATATTTGTGTATTTATTCATTCATTCATGGCGTGTGCCTTAAGTTGTCTATGTGTAAAACAGTTTTTGAAGTCTTAGACAAACACTGCTTCATTTTATTGATTGATGTAAGAGGTCAGTAGATAGTAAGGTTTAAAAAACGTTGCTGGATATACATTTAAAAAATCTACGGAGCAGTAGGCCAAAACCCAGGGGGAAATTCAATTCCCTCAGCACTGAGGCCACGCTATCCTGAGAAAACGTTCTTCTTTATTGCATGTGTCTTGAAATGACTCTCAGCACTAGACAATATTTCAGCGTCTTTGCCACATTCAGTAGTATCTTGAGTTCCCAGCTGGCCAGCAGTTCTGGACACAAAGGCCTGATTCCAGGATCCCGTTTATTCGTTTGCTTGTTTTTAATATCGTGGATGAAGGTGAGGGGCTCTTTGATCTGACAGGATCACTAATCTTACTCTAGGCAGGTGCTGTCTATCCCGCGAGTCATAGCTCTGGTATGAGCCCTGCCTCTCGTGGAAGCCGATCTGATTCGTCGATAACGGCACCTGCACACATTCCAGAATATCGCCATGTGCTGACATCAGTGTGCAGTTTTATTTCTTTTTTTTTCCTTCGGAAAACTGATTAAAGGCTTTTTCCTGATTAGGTTATTAGATAAATGAATGGCAAGTTATCGTTGGCACTGCTAGAAGTTGGTTTTCCAGAAGTGCTTGATTGTCGTTTCAAAAGACAACGGGAAACATGCTCGTAGCTAAATGCTAATTGTAGCCTCCTAGTATGGAAATTTAGCTAGCTTGATTACCTGAGTCTCTCTCTACCTAAAATAGATGAAAAATGATTGTTATCCATTGAGCTAGCTTGGGTGTAACAATAAGGCCACTTTTTAATGCCCTCTGAAGAATGACCTCAGCGATTTTGACAGTTAAGTGTTAATTTTCCAGCCATTTTCCAGCATCTGACGGAATGCTGAAAATATGGGCCTGGAGCCAGAACAACCTTAGGCTCCTCCCAGTTTCTGAGCTGTGGTTTTGCTTATATTGCTTTTTCCGTGTAATTAGCAGAACACTAAATATAGGAGCATTAACAGGCTAAGTAGCTGGTGTGCTATTTATACACAGGTCTTATATTTTTAGACAGAGATTTGCTGTTTTATTTTGGTATATATTAAAGTGCTTGTTCCCACATGTCTATGATATCAGCAGCAGTCTGTAATGGCGTTCCAATCAAAGAAACATACTAGTTAATGAGTTAAAAGGTTATGCTCTGAATAGCCAAGTTAAGATTTACATACAGGCTAGCCCTTTGACTTGAGTGGGAGTGATGCATCATGGGAAACCACTTTAAAGTGTGACGACTGTGACAGCATGTGACTATTTTAATGAAACTGTCCGATGGTTCATTTAGTTTTAAATTTCTATCTTTGCCTCTAGTACATTTCCCCCTTTTTACGCTGAAATCCCATTTGTGTTAAACCACTGAACTTAATAATGCAACTGTACTCTATATCAATACTCCATTATGTATGATGGGCTGGAACAGACACTGTCCCTCCAGTTAGATTTCCCTGGAGAATGCACGCTCTCACTGGATTGGACCGATACTACAAGATAGGCGGAAGATCAGTCGCATGCCTCCTAGCCATGAAGATATAAAGTGCAATTGTTTTGTCACAGGTAGTGTCAACATCACCTCCTGTTTGTTTAAAAAACGATTACCATGCCTTTGTATTAGTCTCAGTGGAAAGCAAACCTGAAAGGTAAAAGCTGAACGAGTTCTGCTCTGTTTATCTGAGGAGATGCTGCAGCACGAGGTGACCATCGTGCTGGCTATACCCCGTCTGCGAACCTCCTCTACAACAGTGACGTCCATTTAAGAGGAAGAAGATGGACTTCTGTCCTTGCTTATGGACATGATCACTTGGCACATGCTAGCTGTTTTGATAGCTTCTCTTAGCGACGATCTTGACTCTCAGACGAGATTAATTGCAGTCCTTCGAATTCTCTAACAATTCCGTCGTCGGAGGCGTCAAGCTCTCAGCTGTTAATTATATTACCATTATTAATTAACGCGCTTGCCAACACGTGTCCCACCCCCACTGGTCAAATACGAAAGCACTTCTGTCGAGCTAACGAGCTTTCCGGAGGATAATCGTAGCAAACGCTGAAACCTGGCAAATTAAGTGTGCAGTTATATGTTAAGTTACACTTACGCATGTAATGTCTCTCGCACATCAGAAATACACTGATTTTCTTTTAATAATGAGCTATTATCTACTCAGCAGATATAAATGGAACTAATTGAGCAATTTTGTTCTTGGCTGCGTATAGCCCTGTGTAATTATGCTGTCCCATGCATCCAGTATACACAGAAACCACTACATACACTTAGAGTAAACATTTGCTTTTACATCTGCTGTTGTTGCTAGGATGAGGGAGAGTTTGGGATGTGCAGAGCATCCAAAAGACCTCAATCCCCTGCACTCGCCTTTTTTATATGTTAAAACATTTAATATTACCCCCACTACTGATACATCTATAGATGAAATTCTGTGGCGTTGCATTGTCTGTGTACTGCAGTATTTGCACAATAACTTATTTGCTCCTTGTAGTTTATATACTTTCATTTACAGGGTCCTCGTAGCCCAGGTTTTGCGCAAGTGTGGTTTACATCTTTAAATGACACTTGACAGGTGCTCACTTGTCCATGTGGCCCTGGATAAGGTCACAATGTCACTGTCCCTTTAGAAGATGGGGCCTGAATTTGCTGCTTGTTTCTGAGGCCTAGGAAGACTTTGTGATTCATTTGATTCTTTTTCCTTTGCAGAGGAATAACGTGGCTCTTCTGCGCAGCCTGATTCTGCTGGCAGTCTGGGGGGCTGTTCTGCTGGTGACCCGCCTGCACTGGATGGGCAGCACGCCGCCCAACTTCTCCAACTCGGACAACCCAGCAGCCGACTCTCCCAGCTTCCTGACCAGGACCCTGACCTTCCTCTACCTGCCAGCAGCCAACGCGTGGCTGTTGCTGTGCCCAGACACCCTGAGCTTTGATTGGTCGATGGACACCCTGCCCCTCCTCACCAGTACTTCTGATTGGAGGAATCTGCATACTGTGGCATTCTATCTAGGATTACTGCTCCTAGCTCGGTTTGGCCTTCGAGGTCCTGCCGTGGCCAAGGAGGCCAACGGCAAAGCCCTCATCTCAAATGGCAAGTCCAGCGCCAACGGGCACAGTTGCCAGGTCGATTCGGAGCACATCAACTCAAACCCAGCACCTCTAAACAGTACAGAGAATGGCACAGAACCCAACTGTGCGACACCGAACCTCCTGCCCAGCACAGAAAACGTTGTGATGTTCTCCCTGGGCCTGATGTCCGTCCCCTTCCTCCCCGCCACTAACCTTTTCTTCTACGTGGGCTTCGTGATTGCCGAGCGGGTCCTCTACATACCCAGCATGGGTTCCTGCCTTCTGCTGACTTTGGCCATGAGGTCCCTGCAAGTCCGCCTATGGAAGACGTCCTCCAAGACCATAGTGCTGTACTGCAGCGCCAGCTTGGTCATATTCTACGGGGTCAAAACCGTCTTGAGAAACCAGGATTGGCACAATGAGGAGATGCTGTATAGGTCAGGGATCACTGTAAACCCTGCCAAAGGTAAAGCGAGCTTCATTCAACTGTAGAGGTTAATCTGACCCTTTGACTTAATTGTAACTCTGTCAAAAATCTTAACAGCCCTACCATACTGCTCAGTAATGTTAATTCACTGCTTAGTTTAGCATTTTTACTTGTGACATCAGAAACATTTACAATCTGCTGACTGCAAATTAAATTCCGCCTGTTAAAATTGTACATAAGCAAAATATCTTCAAGCAAAAAATGATCGGCACTGCAAGATGTTCTGTTGCGTGTGTCACCTTTGTGTTTTGGAAAGCCAAGGTCAGAATGTCTGTGATGTTGTTTTTTGCTGTTACTCTCTTACTTGCTTATTTGCCAAGATAGGAAGACAGAATTTGGACTCTATCCCGCACCCTGATGGGTTCGAGGTCCCCAAACTACTTCTGATAATGAGATTTTAAAATCCTGTCTTTGCATATTTACATTCACGTCATCGACTTGCTGCTGACGCTCGGCGGTTGAAAGTTTAAACACCTAAACTATCAGATGTGCTCTCAATATATTACAGTCTGCCAGCTTTTCTTAAGCCTGTGTGATGAGTCAGCATGAGGCATTTAAATCATTACCGATTGTGTAAAGGCATCAAAATGACTCTAAAGGTTAGGGAGAGCCACACTAGGAGAGGGGAACATCTACACGGACATGTCTGTCCTCATGACACAATATCAGGACAGGCATCAGGTGGTGCAGGAGCTGCAGATAATTTGAAACGTCTCCCCAATCAGCTTCAGGTCCAGCAGAAGAGAGTGATGTGGAGTCGATGACGCTTTTGCCTGACTGCATGCTGATGAGCCCTGACATGTTGGGTGGACTTGAGCTGCAGTTTCCGTTCGATGCGTCCCGATCGAAGTGCAGGCCGATTGTCCCCACCCCTTCCTTATTGACACCAGGGCGTCCGGAAGGCAGAGCCGTTAGCAGTGGAGGCTCTGCAGTCTGCCCCGTCCCGGATTTCATTCTCCGGCGCTCCAGGGAGTGCTGAATGGATGGATTGCTGCCGGCTGCAGCCTTGAATGAGACGTTTGGAGGAAGCTTTGATGCTCGGTGGCACATTGAGGCCGTGTGGGCCCCCATTGGCAAGAGAGACCACAGAATGCCCCAGGATTCAGTTAGAAACATAGAGGAAATGGAGGAATATTTCCTGAGCTTATATGATTAGTTATTCGTGCCTTGTGATTTGTTCTCTCTGCTGGCTCGAGTCATACTCATGGATGGTTTTGTTTTATTTATGTCAGTATTGACTGCCCCTTTTAAGGTCACGTCAGCTAGTCTGTGTGGTGATTTTCGAAGGACGTGAGAATCGATGTGCATTTGAATCTGGAACTTCCTCTCGAGACGTTCTGGATGCCGCCCTTATGTCAGTCGAGCTGGCATCGCAGAGCTGAACCTGAGACGCCAGTCAGTAACCTGCGATCTTCCACCTCGCCAGCTTGGGGGAACCTCGGGAACGTCCTGAAGAACCAGGGCAAGACCGCGGAGGCCGAGCAGGCCTACAGGAACGCCCTCTACTGCCGGAGGAACATGGCGGACATGCTGTATAATCTGTGAGTGCCGCCCGCTTGCTATCGATTGCTGGCGCCTTCGGAGAGAGGATGGATAATAGTGACTCTGGGGATTGCATTTCTACAGCAATCCTCTTATTAATCAATCTCTGGAAGCCTGATGCCGCATTAACCCCAGCTGTCAGGGGTGCTGAACTGCAGAGATGTGTCCCACTTAACATTAATATTCTCTTCTTTTTACAAAGTGTGCCGCCTGTTAATTTAATCCATCTTTACTCCTGTACTGCTGAAGTAGTCTCCCTGTATGCAGTTTGCAATTATAATGCACATTGCAAGCAGAAATAAGAGCGTAATGCTGATCTTAGCTAAACTAACAGCTGTACATGGACTGATATTTTAACTCCAGATCCACAGCTAGTTGACCGTAATAAATCCAGCCAGCGAATTGGTTTCGTTCAGTTACATAGTGAACTAAAATTTGTTCTTCGGTAAAACTTTACTTGCATTTGGTTTTGCGTTTGCCATACGATCAGTTCAAAGCCACTGCCTTTCCCTACATGTTATGCAACTCAAACGCAAATCCATCATTCTGTCTTTGTAGTGCGTCGTGAATATTCAGATCACTAGGAATCAGCACAACTCCTCAAACCAGCACACTGCATATTTCTGATCTCCCATGAACAGGCAGCTCGGGAGAAAGAGGTTTCTACAGGGGTGGGGCCATAGGGGAACTGGCCCCAGCTGAATTCTGATTGGCCCCTGGAGTGCCTCCTCCCTGTCACTCACACTTTCAAAAAGTATCATTGGCTACTGATAACGTTGGCCACTGTTATGCCACCTAACTAAACTAAAGTTGTACTGGAATCTCCCCTGAAAGGCAGTGACTGCAATAGGTGCTTGAAGAGGCCTTGGTATTAAATCCACTCCATCCTTCTTTTCAAGGGGTTTGCTGCTACAAGAAAACAACAGATTTTCTGAGGCGCTACATTACTACAGGCTGGCTGTCGGGAGCAGGCCGACTCTGGCTTGTAAGTATGGATCTGCCTTTTACTGGCGTATGGATTTGTTTTCTGCTGATTTATGGATCTGCTCCTAGTTCATTTGTGGATTTGCTTTTCTGTTTGAACTCCCCTGAGATTTTGCAGGCAACTTAAAGAAGCCTAGTTTTTAAAAAAAGCTTGTTTGCCACATTGTAGCTCTACTCAGTGCTATAGTTCGTTTTGAATTCAGGTCACAGGTTTTAAAGTTCTCTAATGCAATTATAAAATTAGCGATCAGCTTCCATTGTTGGACATGTAAAATTTTAAGAAAAGACCAAAAAAATTTCTTCTGAAAGTACTTAGTTTTTATCATAATGAGAATTCTCTACCTTCAGAAACTGTCATACGATGGCCTTTAATGTCCCTCCTCCCACAGCTGCTTACTTGAACACAGGAATCATCCTGATGAACCAAGGCCACCTAGACGAAGCTAGGAGAACGTTCCTCACATGTGCCGACATCCCTGATGAGAACCTGAAGGATCCTCATGCTCACAGGAGCTCCGTGACCAGCTGCCTCTACAACCTGGGCAAACTTCTCCATGAACAGGGCCATCAGGAGGTACTCACCCCGCCCGTGACTAGTCAAATTAGTAGTGTTGACTTAGAAAGGTCATCTTCTATCCCCAAAAGACCCCTGTTGGTGGACCTAGTACTTGAATAATGGAACCAACCTCCGTATAAATGTGTGAGTAGCTTGGGACAAAAACATGTTCTAAGAATGGTTCTGAGAAGCTCCGACGGAAGTTTAATAACAGAACTAAAAAGATCAAGAATAAAATCATGATATGAAAGCAACAAACCAACCACAAATTATCCAAATTCAAATGTGCAGAAACAGCTCTAAGCTTTTCCATCTCTCTCAGTCCATGAAGTTCAATTTGTCGTCTAAATTGCTTGCAAGAGCTTTCGCCTCTGAGACGCACTGAATCATAGCTGTAGCCTATTGACAGTTGTCTCAGCGAGTGGCCAGCAGACCCAGGGCCGTCCGTGTCGGCCTTTCCCATTGGCTGTTCCATGGATGACAAATTCCTTTCAGCACTGGTCAAAGTAAACAAGTACCTCTCTCCCCCCACCCCCCTCTTTTAGGGACTGTGGTGTGGAACAGTAACTCTCCTCGCTGATGAATGACCCAGTCTTGCTTTATCCGTAGGAGGCCCTGTTGGTCTACAAAGAGGCAATACAGAAAATGCCAAGGCAATTTGCACCTCAGAGCCTGTACAATATGATGGGTAAGTGACATTTCACACCGTCGCTGGTGGGAGATATCCAATCAGTAATCTCCGGGTCTCAAATCACATTTAAATGCCAGCAAAGCTGTCAGACTGCTTCATGTTAAATCCTTGCTGTTTATGCTTTATTCCTGCTGCTGTGGGCCGTCATAATCACTCACATTGAGCTTCATATGCTGCCGTCAGACCAAGGCCTGCTATTTATGACAGATTAAGTGGAGTTCTCGATGTTCAAGGTCTTTCATAGCTTTCCTATATATACATTAGAATGAAATTTGGATTGCATAAATTAGGATTTTGCCATCTTGCCCATTTGACTTCCTCTGCCGGCCCCTGAAGGATGGGCTCCCCCTTTGAGTCTGGTTCCTCCCAAGGTTTCTTCCTTCTAGGGAGTTTGTCCTTGCCACTGTCATCTCTGGCTGCTCACTGGGGGATTACAGCAGGGATAATGTAAAGAGCTTTGAGAGATGTTGTGAAAATGCACTATACAAATAAAACTGATTGATTGATTGATTGATTGATGAGTGCTTATAGGTCCAAGATGGGATAGAAATATCCTAAGAGCTCTATCTGTACATGATGCTCCTTCACTGTACACATTTGCATTCCTTATAAAATAGGGAAAACGTTTCTCTCTGGGGGAGTCTCCTCATGCTCTTACCCCCTGCTACCAGTTAAAGCTCCAACATCGCAATTGCACCTTCATTTCGAGTCCCTAGTAGAGTGACCCCTCTGATTAATGAACAGAGCCACTGGGGATCCGTGTGAATGTATCAGAAAGCCTCCACAGTCGTTGCCCATCTTCTGAGCTCCGGCCTCTGAGCTGGAGTCAGTGAGGTTTCTGTGAACGACGGCATTCCTTGGGCCTCTGCTCTGGTGTCACGTAAACGGTCATTTCGGCTGGGTATCTACCCCAAGCCCAGGGCGCATTGGACCCTTTCATCTCATATGACAGGCTGGACTGGTTTCTGAAACAAGTACGCAAACATGCAGCGAGTTATGAAGCTCGGGGTTGAAGCATTTAGATGAACCGTGTCATTTTATAACAAACACATCACCAGCACTGAATGCCTGTCTTCTGGTTTGCTTTGTAAGTTGAGAACTTGTTGGATCCTTCCATGACCTCATGGGTAAAAGCTGAGCTGATGTGACAAGCCTCAAAGCCTCAAAGCATGATGTCAGATGACGTCGCTCTGCGTTTAGAATCTTCTTGAGCCACCGCATTATTTAATCATCTCCCTCTCGCCTGCTGATCCCAGTCCAACCCGTTCCGGGTCTGAAGCCTGCATCCTACCGGAACCGAAGGATCTACTATATGTCTGATTGCGCTGCGGCTCACAGCATCTGCATTTATACATGAGAATCCTTCTATGACCCCCAGCTGACTGGAAAACAAAGACCTCCCAACCTAGAACAGCAACATTAATTCCTAGAAAATGTAAATAACTGTCAAAGCAACTGCTCACGTGTCACAGGGTGGCCACTGCGATGGGGCGACAGTTATTCCTGCCCATCATTGCAGTACACTGCCAACCTTGTTTATCCACCTTTGTGGTTCTGTAACCCCTGACATCTGAACCTCCCCACATCCCACCCACAATGTCTTCAGGAGAGGCCTACATGAGGCTGAACCGACTGCCCGAGGCCGAACACTGGTACAGGGAGTCTCTGAGGGTCAAGCCCGACCACATCCCTGCCCACCTGACCTACGGGAAGCTCTTGGCGCTCATGGTAAGGCACGCTCCCACACTCCTGCTTTCTCATGGTTCAGTAACGAGGTGGGGGGCAAATGGATTAGAACCAGGCGGGCTGGTGGTCCCACTCAGCTGGCAGCAGGACTGGAAGCTGATAGCTGAATCCCAAGAGGAATATCAACAATGGAATTATGTTTATGCTAATTATGTGACAGTCCCAGAGAATGCTGGGAAAAATCACTCTCCACAAATACTCCCATTGTGACTTATTTTCAAATAAAATGTTTTTATTTATTGGTGTAATAATCATTTAATCCATCAATGAAAAGGAACTAGAAAGTAAGAAATTAAAAGACACCCATGCTAATTAAATCCGACTGGAAGGTTCTCTCGGCAGTAAGTCGTACAGGGGAGCTGGACATGCAGAATGGATGCCTGGGTGGGTGGATGTGTAGGTGGGTGGATACCTGGATGTGTGGGTGGGTGGATGGATGGACCCGGCATCAGGTTTCCTGTCCAGTTGCCAGTGGTGGTGAGATGGCTTCAGCATCGAGAGGAGCCCTGTGATGGGATTCAGATGGGAAAATGGGCAAATAAAACTGACTGGAAATGAACTGGTTTAGATTATTAAAATGACTGGATAGCTTTGCGTTTTCAGCACTAATGTAAGCACTTGCAGTGTAGGTATGGTCTAATATTTATATATGTGTTAAATTTCCCAGCGGTCGTTTCTACTGTATATCCACTCCGGAGATCTAAAGACTGCCAGGGGATTTCATTAAGGGAAGCAGCCTTTGAGTCGTTGGAAGTCTGCCGAACATTCTGCATCCTACACAAGAAAAGATACTGAATGCTGGCACCTCTACTCTCTGGATGGTATCTCGGGTGGGAGAATTTATGTAGTATGAGGAATAGCACGTCACGCAAACAGAACTACGACATATTTTCTTTCCTTTAGCAAATGAATTTTGAGATGTTAAGAAATTGCCCTGCTCATTCTGGTAACTAATTAATATCTTGATGCAAAAGCTAATAGGAAGTCAGGAGCTTTTAAAGAAAAGTTTAGAAACGTTTTTATGTCTGGGCACAAAGTGCTATTCATCTACCCACAATGCTAAGCAAAAATAGCAGGTGGCTATTATGCCTGTAATAGCAGGTACGAAGTCATCCTCGGGCGTAAGGAAAGCCACCTCGAGGATGGTGACTGATAGCTCTACTGGGACAGCCCAACTCATCGCTCCTCGACCTTGGCGGGAGACGGAGATTTTATCTGGGTATGAGTAAGAATGGAGAATGGATCGGGATACCAGGGTCTGGTGAGGTCAGGGTCCTCTCTGGGGTTTTCCCCAACATCATTGTGAAAGTAACACTTCTAATGAGGGCTAAGATCGCTCTTCAGCCTTCTTGTCTTCCTCAGACCAAATGTACAACAACAAAGTGCCTCTAGATCCCATCACAGACAGCAATGATTGCACTGGGTCAAAGATCTTAGCTAATGAGACACACACCTATCATCTGAACCGTTCAGCTTAACAGGGTGGAGGCTGGGGGTGGTGTGGGAGGCTGGGGGTCATGACCTCCTGAAACCTAAGGGGCCCAGCATACCCCGGGGCTTAAGGATGTGTTCCTAAATTCAGTCATTTCCTCGCATAATCAGATTTAAATCCCATTCACAATTACCCCAGCAATAAGCAGTACAGCTGCTGGGTGTCTGATGTCATAGCGGGACGAGGATATCGTGCTGCACCAGGGCGTTTCACAGCAGGATATTGTTCCCCCGTTTGGGCATGAGCCGAATCGGGCTCTAATCTGTTTAATAACCAATTTTAAGAAGCTAATGAACCTTGTGCATTACAAGGGCCATTCTGTCACATTATATAGGACACGAAGGCAGGAGCAAATGCCTCAGAGGTGACATCACGGGCACATGTGACACCGGAGAACTCTCGGATAAATCTACACAGTGCGCCCCCCATGCTCTCCCTTAATGAGAAAGCCTTGCACTCCATGTAACCATGGAAATCCAGGAGTGGGCCATGTGCAACGCACCAGTATCAGAGCAGCATAGCCCTCCCAGCTGGTCTGCTTGTTCTGTTGGATGCATAGCATGGTGCCTGAGCAGACTGGCAGAAGATGCGCCGTAGTTTGAGACGATCAAAGAAAGTGTTAGTGGAATGAGCCAGCAGGGCTGGGCTGCTCCCCTCAGAAGGTTTTTATGCATCCAGGCCAGTTGCATCATCTCCATTGTGGATGCGTCCAGCCTGCTCGGGTCTACAGGGCAATCTGCTCCACTGGATCTCCGCTCCTCTCGCTTGTGTCTGCCGTCTGGCCTTTGGAAGCCGCTCTTTACCCTTTAATGCTTGGCTGGTTCCTGCTCCAGAGCAGCTGTGGCGTTTGAGTGGCATCTCACTGTGCCTCAACAAAGAAAGCGAGAACCTGAGGCAGACCTCAGGGAGAACCTGTCACTGTTTGGTGGCCGCTCACGGTGCCTCTGATGTAAGACACAGATGGAGGTTAAGGAGCAGGACTTGTGATTAGCCGTGTGCCGGTAGGGGAATGTAACTATTCCCTGCTGTATGAACAGGTAAACATCCGAGCTAGCACTAACGTGGTGGTGTTGGTCTCTCTGCTAAAACAACGTAGCAATGTGCTCCTGCAGGGCTGCCGTCTGTCTGCACTTGCTCGCCATGTCCTCAGGGCCGATCTGTCAGCACCAGATTGTGGCTCTGCACTGCCGCTGCCCTGTCAGGGAAGGCGAGGATGAAGGACAGCGGCAAGGATCTGCGAGGCCGAGGGGGCCGTGGGGGCACTCCTTGTCGTTTCCCCAGTAGCTGTCGCATGACCTACAGCGACTGTTGCCACGGCAGCCATATGACATCATAATGGGAAGCTGCGAGTACTGGGCATGCCTGCTAGATGACTCCCTCCTTAACTGTTCTAAGAAAAATATTGTAGCAGCACAGTAACACAGTGAAGACCCGCACAGAAATGCTATTTATTTTTAATGCCCTGTAAGAAGCGTTACAGCAATGCAGTGTCTTGAGTGTAGGAATCACCCGAGAGCGTTTGTTTATGCAGAAAAAAAAGTAAAAAGTCTGAGAAAGTCACAGACCCTGGAGCAGCAGTAAGAAGAGCAGTAGGAGCACAGATGGTATCCTCAGGGTTTGGAGCCAAACCTGTACCGGGGTCCACACCGGTGTGACTGCAGGTAGAGTCCGATTCCGCGTTCTTTTGGCTCGGATGATGATAGGCTGGTGATGAGGCGCCAGCTGGCCACTCTGCTCAATCTGCTGGATATCACTCCGTCTGGCCCGGCTCAGAACCAAAATGAAACGCAAACTTATAAATGTAGTGTTTGCCGGGCAGCTGAGCATCACTGACTTTCTGACATTATAGAAGTTATAGAGGAATAAAGGCTGACAGCGTGCGTCTATTTTCACTCCTAGGGACAGAAGGTGGAGGCAGAAAGGTACTTTCTGAAGGCTGTTCAGCTGGACCCAGCTAAAGGGAGCTGCTACATGCATTATGGTGAGTACAGGTCACGCAGAGACATGCTCAATGCTCTCTTTATTTGTTACTACTGTAGCTGTATGGAGTACAGGTCACGCAGAGACACGCTCAATGCTCTCTTTATTTGTTACTAGCTGTATGGAGTACAGGTCATGCAGAGACATGCTCCATGCTCTCTTTATTTGTTACTAGCTGTATGGAGTACAGGTCACGCAGAGACACGCTCAATGCTCTCTTTATTTGTTACTAGCTGTATGGAGTACAGGTCACGCAGAGACACGCTCAATACTCTCTTTATTTGTTACTAGCTGTATGGAGTACAGGTCACGCAGAGACACGCTCAATACTCTCTTTATTTGTTACTAGCTGTATGGAGTACAGGTCACGCAGAGACACGCTCAATGCTCTCTTTATTTGTTACTAGCTGTATGGAGTACAGGTCACGGCAGAGACACGCTCAATGCTCTCTTTATTTGTTACTAGCTGTATGGAGTACAGGTCACGCAGAGACACGCTCCATGCTCTCTTTATTTGTTACTTGCTGTATGGAGTACAGGTCACGCAGAGACACGCTCAATACTCTCTTTATTTGTTACTAGCTGTATGGAGTACAGGTCACGCAGAGACACGCTCAATACTCTCTTTATTTGTTACTAGCTTTATGGAGTACAGGTCACGCAGAGACATGCTCAGTGCTCTCTTTATTTGTTACTAGCTGTATGGAGTACAGGTCACGGCAGAGACACGCTCAATGCTCTCTTTATTTGTTACTAGCTTTATGGAGTACAGGTCACGCAGAGACACGCTCAATACTCTCTTTATTTGTTACTAGCTTTATGGAGTACAGGTCACGCAGAGACATGCTCAGTGCTCTCTTTATTTGTTACTAGCTGTATGGAGTACAGGTCACGGCAGAGACACGCTCAATGCTCTCTTTATTTGTTACTAGCTGTATGGAGTACAGGTCACGCAGAGACACGCTCAATGCTCTCTTTATTTGTTACTAGCTGTATGGAGTACAGGTCACGCAGAGACACGCTCAATACTCTCTTTATTTGTTACTAGCTGTATGGAGTACAGGTCACGGCAGAGACACGCTCAATGCTCTCTTTATTTGTTACTAGCTTTATGGAGTACAGGTCACGCAGAGACACGCTCAGTGCTCTCTTTATTTGTTACTAGCTGTATGGAGTACAGGTCACGGCAGAGACACGCTCAATGCTCTCTTTATTTGTTACTAGCTGTATGGAGTACAGGTCACGGCAGAGACACGCTCAATGCTCTCTTTATTTGTTACTAGCTGTATGGAGTACAGGTCACGCAGAGACACGCTCAATGCTCTCTTTATTTGTTACTAGCTGTATGGAGTACAGGTCACGCAGAGACACGCTCAATGCTCTCTTTATTTGTTACTAGCTGTATGGAGTACAGGTCACTGCAGAGACACGCTCAATGCTCTCTTTATTTGTTACTAGCTTTATGGAGTACAGGTCACTGCAGAGACACTCTCAATGCTCTCTTTATTTGTTACTAGCTGTATGGAGTACAGGTCACGCAGAGACACGCTCAATACTCTCTTTATTTGTTACTAGCTGTATGGAGTACAGGTCACGCAGAGACACGCTCAATACTCTCTTTATTTGTTACTAGCTGTATGGAGTACAGGTCACTTTTTAAGAGAAAGTTTACAAAAATCAGTATCACAGAGTTGCCACTGGAACCAAGACATCCTGTTTGCATGAATGTTTATCATTGTGGGACTGATTGTTAGATAAAATTTTATTACCCCTGTGTGTCACTTTCCAGTTGCTATAAAAATTTGCCCCGTTTCCTCTTTGTGACCGACCACCAGGCCAGTTTCTTCTAGAAGAGTCTCGGCTGGCCGAGGCCGCGGAGATGGCTGAGATGGCCGCCCAGCTGGAGAGCAGCGAGTTCGATGTGGTCTTCAACGCGGCCCACATGCTCAGGTGGGTGGAGCTCCAATCGCGTTTCTCTGACCTCTGACCTCAGATGGTTAAGGTGCAAAATAATTCCTGCGTAATGTTTTATAAGGCACTTCACCCGATGGGGAATTATGAATGTGTCTGTTGTTTATCTAGCTGACAAATTGGGAGACTATCCTTAGTGCAACAAAGAAAAAAGTCAGGAAGGTTACAAATACAGAAAACAATAAGATGAACAGAATATAAAATAAACAAATACACACCGGAATGGGCTCCGGGCCCCCAACCCTGAACTGGACATTGGCTACTGAAAATGGATGGATGGATGGATGGTCTTATAAATCATTTGTTCAGTAATCAGACCCAGCAAATTAAGTCACTAATTGTTCAGAATGTGGATCATTGCTTTTCACTGTTGTTGTTGCATACAAAATCCCTAATTAAATCACCCAGCTATGTATACAGAGTGTCTTATAGCGCACTTTTATGGCACGGAGCTCCAGAGGCAAACGTCCTTGACACCGTCCTTGACCCTCAATGTTACAACTCACTAAGATGACTGCTTAAATTAATGCAGGCTGTTAAGAGAAACACTAACAGTTTGGCTCAATGCTCACAAGCAGATAAATTATAACTAGTGTAACTTTTCGATGACAGTATAAGTTGATATTTAGTCTTCTGCTGTTTATTATAGTCACTGCTGACAGAAGTATTTTTGTTCTTTTGAGACGTGCAGAGTAATGATTTTTGCAGATTTTTTTCCCCAGTCTTTTGAAATGTATTTGAAGAGCATCGTTGATAAATTGCAGAGGGTGGAGCTGGACAGAGTAGCTTAGTGTTGCCACTAAACACCGAATCGTGAAGACTGCACAGCACGTCACCTTGCTCTCCCTTCTTCTGTGATCGTCTTGTTCCTCTGGGTTAAATAATTATCTTCTGGGACTTTGAGAGTATTTTACTTTCAGATCTTAATTGGCAAATATGCCTGAAGCTATTTTAATCAAGCACTGATACAATTGATGGAATGCATTAGAAAGTTTTGACTGCAAGGCCTGCTCTGATTCCTATTAATTATTCCCTCAGACCCCTGTGCTGGACTTGTTAAATCAGAGTGTGTGACCATTTTCCATCTGTCTGTGAGAAGTCAGTGATGCTGGTGAATCTGCAGGTTCTTCTGTGGCACATGGATAGTTGCCACCCAGTTTCATCACTTGTAATAGTTTTCACAAGAAAATGACCAATCTGTATGTTTTATTACAACTTCCATAATTATGATCCCTGATATATACTGAAGAGTGAGGGGGGAGAGATAAAATTATGGGGCTTTTTATAAAAATCATTTGTGATTAATTCCACTTGTGATAAATTGAATTGCAAATTAGACATTTGGTGTAAGGGGATAATTGCCCTAGTTAAGATGCAGAATTTAACTGTAATTGTATCAATTATTAGTTGCTTATGTCTACAAGTGTATGGTTAGAGGTATTGAAGCAGTATCATAGCGTTCCATCACTCTATCCATCAGTATTGGAGAGAGCCTATGAAATAAAGTAGCTGTCATCATTCAGGCTGATTTATAGAAGAGAAAAACTATAAAATGTGATAATGCAGCAGGTCGTCATTCCCTAGGGAGTGATTATAATAATAAGATTTAATGATTCTTTAAGGGATACACTGTAGCATCTTGGCTGTTTTAAACCAAGAGCTGATGCTGATGTAGGACGTGAACTTCAGCATCTCGTTCTTGCTTGCATTGTGTCTTACGGTCTCTTATGCCTGTTGACTGTAATAAAGGTCATGTAAAGGTCACTGATGTCAGCTTGTTGGTTTGAAGGTCGTAAGCTGCAGAGCTAGGAGTTAGTGAGACTGTCCAGGAGGATGTGAGAAGCTTACGGAGTGCAGACCGGGCTCCTCTGGTGTCTCCAGACAGACCTTTGTGTGTCCAGGATACTAGCCAAAGGTTATTATTGTCACGGTTGCACGAAGGCACGGACCGCGGAAGCAGAGGCAGGACTCAGGGTATAGAGGCAAACACGGAACAGGCAGACACGATACGACATTAATGAGAGAACTGGGGAAACATACTCAAACGCAGACTTAAATACATCAGACTAATTAAGAACGAGAAACAGCTGGTAACATGGGGATTCCACATGAGGTAGCAAGGGGGGCGTGGCTTAAGGCATGTTAAGGGCTTTAAGCTGGGGTCGCGACATACCAGCCCGGAACATGCATTTTAATCATCATTAAATTAGGACTGCCAATCGATCAACCACTTTCCATAGAGAATAAGAAATGAATCAGTTGCGGTAAAATTTACCCGCACGAAGCTAATGAATTTTAGTGCCACTACCCCAAGATCTCCGGTCAGCAAATTTTACCACTGTGTTACTGCTGGATGTTTTCCTGATTATCTGTATAATGTTTAAAATACTGTGCTCCCTGGGGAGGTGTTGGGGTATGCCCAGTCGGGAGGAGACCCTGGGGCAGACCCAGGACACACTGGGGAGATTACATCTCTGGGCTGGCCTGGGAATGCCCTGGTATTCCCCTGGTGGAGCTGGAAGAGGTGGCTGGGGAGAAGGAGGTCTAGATGGATGGATGGATGCATGAATGGATGGATGTTTTTAAAGAAAAAAAACCTGAGTGACCCACTTGAGCTGAAGCCCTCCTAGTCAGTGAGCTCCGGGCTATTTGGGCTTGGGGTACTTTTATGTTGGTGCTGAAGGGCTCAGTTTGCTGGCTTTGAGGAATATTGTGGAAAGAGTATCTCTCAGTCCTGGGGTGGTGAGTCGTGTTCCTAAATGACATAATTATCGTTTTTTTTATGAATTACATGATTATTGATTTTCTAATGTAAGTCTGGATATTATTGATGTCTTCATAATTATAGAATTAAGCATTTTGAAATATGTTTTCATTGGTAATATAATTATTGGTGTTTGCGGGTATGTGTGACCATGCCCTCTCTGTGTTTTTCTCCTTCACAGGCAGGCGAGTCTCCATCATACCGCTGAGAAGTATTATGGCCTTGCAGCAAGCCTGAGGCCAGACGTAAGTAGAGGATCGGACGGCCGCCTCGAGTGCAGTATGGCAGAGTGCTCCTACTTTCATTCATCGTCACTTATTCCATCAAGCTGTCTGAACATAGTGACAGGAAAACTTTAATTGTGTAGCTTCAGCTGAAGGTTACAGGCTCTCATTAATGAATGATCATATATGATCTTTTACTATAGTTAAAAAACAATAATTGACATCTATTTACAATGTTTGGTAATGCTTTACGTTAACCGTTATAATGCATTCATAATTTATTCATAGATCATTCAGTGCACCTTCATAATGCATTCATAGAACATTCAGTGCACCTTCATAATGCATTCATAGAACATTCAGTGCATCTTCATAATGCATTCATAGAACATTCAGTGTACCTTCATAATGCATTCATAGAACATTCAGTGTACCTTCAAAATGCATTCATAGAACATTCAGTGCACCTTCATAATGCATTCATAGAACATTCAGTGCATCTTCATAATGCATTCATAGAACATTCAGTGCACCTTCATAATGCTTTTATAATGTATTCATGGAACATTCATAAGCAGCATGTAAGCATCCAATGACAAACTAACATCCCTAAACAGCTTTAATATACATTAATAACAAACACTATATGATTATACAATAAAATGTTTGTTATTATCATATAATGTTTGTTATTCATGTATTTACAGCTGTCATCTGACTATAAGGTACAGTTAATGTAAAGTGTTACCCAGTGTTTGTAATATACACACGCACACAAACACACATACACACACACACACACACACAGCCATTAGCCGAAACATTATGACCAGCTCCATGTGAAGCAAATAACTATCCCATAAAAATGGTGCATGTCAAGGTTGCGGATACATTAGATGGCAAGCTAACATTTGGCGCTTGTAGTGGACGTGTTTAGTGCTGAAGAAATGGGCAGGAATAAAGATATGAGTGACTCTGGCAAGGGTCATCATCATGGCCAGGTGACTGGGACAGAGCATCTCCGAAACAGCTTGCAGTTAGCTGTGGTCAGTACCTGCTGAGGGGGGGTCCTAGGAGGGAAAAGCCACAAGTGTTATTTACTGGGGGGGATGAATGAATCCAAATTAAATATTGGGCGGTACACATTCACCCATTTCCTACACCCATGTTTATGACATTACAAACCTGTGAAAGGTTCGCACCATTTATTGGCAATCAGCATAAGAATACAATGCTTCACTGCGATTATGGTGGCTTGGCATTGTTTCCTGGCTGGTTTTCTTCTAGAACATTCCGTGGGGTGCCCATTATACACAGTCAATGGAATGAAAATCCATTAAATCAGGATGTGTATTCTGGGACACGTATCCTTAACAGTCTGTTTATAGGCCAGATCTTCCAGCTGGTTTCCTGCGGGTCAGCTCTTAGCTGTCCTCAGATGTGACTTGTGGTCCATCCTGTCACACATGACGGCCAAAGTGCCACCTATAAGCTTAAATATAGCATTGATCTCCATCTAAAAAGGAAGTTTCAGAATGAGCGAGTTTCCCGTGTGAGGCTCGAGGTCGCATAGGCGTAGCTGAATCCTGTTTTGGAAGTAGGCAAGAGGCATCCATCACCCTTTCAGTTTTTCCCACTTGGTTGGTGAAGCCACATGGTCGTAAATATGTAAAGGCAACTGTGGCACGGCTCACACGTGCCACATGACCCTGTCGGGTCTCTGTGCTGTGATTCGTAAACTCTCTTAGTGCAGTGTTTCTCATCCTATCATCCTCGGGGACGGTCCACATTTTTGCTTCCTCCCAGCTCTGGGTAGCAAAAGCGTGGAGTGTCGATGGGTCCCTGAGGATGGGTCTGAGAATCACTGGCGCCCTGAGGCACTCTGAGTTGCTAAAGCTGCATCCTGCCTCGATGCTGCACCGTTCTGTCTGGTGCACGACCTTCTGGAGGCGACAGCTTTTCCTACGGAGCAGAAAAGCACATGGATGTGGTTTGAGACACCCCCCCCCCCCTCCCCAACAATCTGGAAGTCAGGCTACTGCCAGGATACAGTGGCATTTAAAACATTCTTAGTCAACCTGCAGCCAGTAAAGTGTTTTTTTTTTTTAACTCAAGTCCTATTCGCCGGGCATCGGACACTTTTATGGTTTCTGGTTCCACTTCCTGCTTGGCCTTCAAAGCGGCTGTTTCCTCTGAAGCCTTCTGATTGGTTATGCATCTGGCGGGGTTCCGCCACTACTTTCCGGGGCCGGGGTGGTGTGTTTGGGGGCGTTCTTCTGGAAAACCAGAAGTTTCCCGCCGCTCAGTCCTGGAAGTCGCTGGATCCATTACCATGGACTCGGCCATAAAACCGGCTTCAGATGCCAGGAAGGATGGCTGGCTACGTTTTTTCACCATAGAACGTGGAGGTAGTACCTCCCTCTGGTCACTTGTAATGGACATCCCATCTGGGGTGTCCCCCACCTAGTACCCTGTAATGGACATCCCATCCGGGGTGTCCCCCGCCTCGTACCCTGTAATGGACATCCCATCCGGGGTGTCCCCCGCCTCGTACCCTGTAATGGACATCCCATCCGGGGTGTCCCCCGCCTCGTACCCTGTAATGGACATCCCATCCGGGGTGTCCCCCGCCTCGTACCCTGTAATGGACATCCCATCCGGGGTGTCCCCTGCCTCATGCCCTCTTCTTCCTAATATGGGCTACAGGCTCTACATGGAAATTCCAGGACCACTGTTGAAATGTCCCTTCCTGTCTGAACTTCAGTGGTGGTGGAGGAGGAACTTATATTACATGCTGCACCGGTTGATGTTAAACGTTACATTTGCATCTTTCCTTACTTTTGGAAATTTTATCTTTATTTTTTTAAACTTAATACCTGAGCTATTGAAGTGTCTGCTACTGTCATCTTTGAAGTTTGTGTTCTGTTGATGGATATTTAACATTCATCCATTAGCTTAGAAAATATTAATATCAACATTTACATCAAAATCAGGAGTTGCTGAAAAATCGGTTAAAGCAGAAGCAGGATGAAAGTCCAAACTTTATTCACGGAGAATGAAAAACCAAAGTATTTGTTTTGCCAAAGTGGCTCAGAAATGCATTAGGAGGAAATCCTGAATGCAGAGTGTTTCTCGCACGTTGGTGGAGGTAAGAATCCACGTCATGCCTGTCCTTCAGTCACAGAAATGAATGTGTTTCTTACGTCAAGGCACTGCCGAGGCCAAATCAGAGACAGTAGGATTATTCCAGCAGCAATTTGATGCTTTTGTGGATTGACTTCCCCTGCAGCAGCAAAGTCACTGGACATAGTGTTTGCAGTGAGCTTCTCAAGCAGAAGCTTCCTTACCTTCACACCACTGAACAAGCAACGAATGATTGTAGCACCCAGCAGAGAACATTCTGTCACACTCCTTCCAACTTGCTCCAGAACGTACAGTACTGGTTGTTTTGCAGAGATGTTGTCAGCCTTTCAGCGTAATTACTGATTAAGTTAATGATTGAGCGCTGTGTGTTTTTAGAGTTCATTAAAATGTTAATGCCTGGAGATTAGATAGATGACTGTATTGATGGTTTCCTTCATCCTGAAGGTCATTGTATGTGTCATTGCTTAGCTGATAGTTTTATTTAGCACAACTTCCTTTAGTTATTAGTTTATATCTGCCTGCCGGCCCTCAGAGCTCACTCTGCCTTCGGGTAGTGCTTTTCCCACAGGCCGGTGACATATTCTAAGGCTTTCTCATCATTTCATCCTCATTCTTCTGTTTTACATTAAAATATTGCGTTTTCGACTAAAGCAAACCTCAGTGTCAGACCGCTTGACACCCTGTTTACCGTTTTGCAAAGACTTGTCATCCTGAAGGAAAGATTCAGCCGTTACCTGAGAAACGCTGAGCCTGGGTCGTATGTCGTCTTCAGTGCCTGATGAATTAGCCAAGTTAAAGCATTGAGTTGAGCGACAACAAGTTATTTTAAAAAAAGTTTTTTAAGTGGTTATTTCCTTCATGTATGATGCTTCACATGGAGGGTCCAGAGAGCTGCAACACATGTGCCTCTGAAGACAGGAAGTTCAGAAATGTCACCAATTACCCCAGTAACCAATTACACAGCCGCCCATCCAGCATTTTCGCATCACACTGATATAATTATTCAGATACATTCAGATGTAAACAATATCCATCATTTGCTACAATTAATTTACATTATCTATCCTGTTTCCCTGGAAGCCGTGTCTGTGAATTACTTGTGTCTGTAGATTATTATCTAATCATTACATTATGATTTTAGAAACATGGAGATTTTGTTGTTTTAATTGTAAATGCATGACAGAATTGTGATCTGAATGTTTTACTACGCGTGTCAAAGATCGTTTGAATGACACCCTTTCTCCCCGTTAACGAGATGAACTTGTCAAAGAGCTGCATGTTTCTGCTCCTGTGGCTGTTTGTAAACTTGCATTTAATGTGTGAAAATTAGTGTGACCTAGTGATATGTGTAATTACTGTCTCTTGTACAATTTAGATTGTAGAATAGAATAGAATAGAATGTGGCTTGGAACAGAGTAGAACAGAATGGCCTGTATATTTAGGAGAATATCTCTGTGTACACGTGCGTTGCTCTAATTGTCTGAATGCTGTGTCCCCTTAGTATCCAGCAGCCTTAATGAACCTGGGCGCGATTCTCCACCTCAATGGGAAGCTCCAGGAGGCCGAGGCCAATTATCTCAGAGCCCTCCAGTTGAAGCCAGATGACACCATCACGCAGTCCAACCTGCGAAAGCTGTGGAACATTATGGAGAAGCAAGGCCTGAAGACCAGGGGCTCCTTGCCATGAGCTGTATCGAGCCCCGTGGGACGCAAGCTGCTGAAGACGTCAGACTGTTCCTCAGACAGACCGGTGGGCCGCGCCATTCAGAGCCTAACGCTCCTCTGACGTTCAGCACTAGACTTGGAATGGGCCCTGTGTTTGTGGCCGGTCCTCTGATGAGCTTGATTTGATTACTACTTCTTTTGAATTACTAATTTCATTTTTATTCTCTGCTGATTTTGACCATGGGCGATGCATTAAAGACTGAGAAATCAATTATATAGATGTACAATTATACAGGGTTTGAGTTTATAACCAGGGTTAATCGCTTTGTAAGTTGAAACGAAATCAAGTTAGTCAAACTGAAGCGTTTCTCAAATTTTGATTGTGTTTGACATCTGCCACTGTTGTCTTAGGTTAAGGGTACTTCTGCAGAAAGCTCAAAAAACCAAAAAGGTTTGAGAGAAATGTCAAATCTGACAAATTATTTCCTCGTCTAGCTTTTCCGGTGTGACATTATACACGAATTGTAGATACAGTGAGATAAAGTGCTTGGATTTTGGCAAAGTAAGGTAGCGACATACTGAAGGTATTCAGATGATTACGCATGTAAACATCTGCAGCCTGGATTCCGACAGCCTGCCCGGAACGCATCCTGGAAACGATTGAGTGTCACTGCGCGCGTGGAGAGCAGGTGACGTGTCGCATGTCCTGGTAGGACAAACAGCATTTCAGAGAGCAACTGTCAGCAAAGTCAAGTGACTGAATAGGACTTAATCTTAATCATTTCAGGTCGTACGTCGATCATGAGAAACACATATAAGTATTAAGGAAGCTGGGAACATGTTGAGTAGCCGGATGCAGATTTTTGTGACACCGTGTCAGGCAGAGGGGACCATTGACAGCTGTAGCCACGCCCACCAGCGTTCTGCTCTGTCCTCCTCCATCCTCAACGATGCTGAAAATTCCCCCACCCCCCCAGCGATCCAGGCCAGGCTACCAACCCCCGCCATTAAATGTGGAGGTTTAGAACACAAGACGCTTCCTCTCAATCACTGATATGTTCTAAGTAATGCGTGTCAAACAGGAGCTTGTTAGCGTCTTAGGCTGTGGCGGACAATTCCCATAACCAAACAGACCTACGCTATAACTGTTGCACTCTTAACAATGCACAACCACAGAGTTTTTTCCTATTTATGGATACTTAAATATGTAGCATATTTTGCTATATTTGTTTAAGTGTCTAAGTCCTCGTATTGTTCGTATATACTTTTAATATATTAAGCTGTTGCTTTAAGCAAGGGTGAAGTACAGACTAGCAAGGAAAGAACGTAAAGAAGGTTGTTTTGATGTGATAATTTATGACTGTCATTTTTTGTTCTGCATTATTTTGTTCTGTTAGGGTGTAATATTTTGTTGAATTGATGGTGAAAATAATCTTTGATAATTGTAACATTGTCCTGAAATTTGTTTGTCTTCTTGCCATCGCAAAGCTGTTCTTGAGATGCAGGCAGTTATATGACTGACATTTAGTTTGTTTCCTGTTCGTTTAAGGTTGTTTAAATTATTGCAGTGTGTGCGTGTTTGTGTGTGTGAGAGAGAGCGTGTTACCTTAGCTAGTAAACCAGCTGGCACTGTGTTGTAAAAAGGTTTTATCTGAAGGAGCCACTGACATATTGCTTTTGTAGATATCGGTGGAAACAGGAATCTGCAGGATTTACTATGTGGAGGCTGTGTATTAACATAAGGCAGTGCTGTGAAAAAGATACTTGGCAAACAAATTATAACCAGGTTCACCACATTTTGTTAGTCTGACGTATTCATTTGCCACCATAGGAAAAATAATAGTAACAACTGAATTATTTTGAAACACATCAAAATGAGTGTGAATGATTATGTATGTAAACAGGCTTAGTTTAATCAACGGTACATCAACCAGTCATCCTGTTTGAAACTGAAAGGTGAAATTCTGGTTTGGTTTTCAATATTTAGTCAGTACTTACAACTTGATTCATTAAATGCCAGTGTACAGATGTAAGAAATGTACAAAAATGTTGAACTTCCTTCCATGAAAGAGTGAGTACTGCCTAGCAGATGGTATTGTATATGATTGGCGATGAGTGTTCAAAACGCATTCGTGTTTCGCAGTGTTTTCTTGGGTCAGTTCTACACAGTACATGACCTCACTTGTTTTTCACTGCAGCACTGCAGAGGTCTGAATGACATGTGACACAGCAAACGCTGGCAGCGTGGTTTCACTAAGGCTTGTTGCCATGGTGTCTGTACAAGATTATTCAGTTTGGCCACAAAGGACACCATGCTTAGACAGTACTGTGTGTATAATTTACTTGTTCTTCATGTGTAAAAACTGTTTAAAAAGCTAGTAAAAAATGGAAAAAAAAATCTTTTAAAGAAATGTGTCATTATGTGTCTGCTCAGGGATTTAAGTCTGGGTGTTCAGAATCGTGCTGACGTGGAAATGTTAACACGCTGGCATGAGTTTATTAAATTAAAGGTTTTATTTTTTGAAAACGGTTGTATTTGTATAAATTATCAAAATTTGTAGCCATTTTTTGTAATACAAAAGGCATTTGTTTGCCAGACTAGGCTCTCCAAAATGTTTTTTTCACCAATAAAATAATAGTAACATGGATTAATGGTTTGGTTTACCTGTCTTACTTTATATGGGGGCGGTGGGGCTTGTTTTTCTACCCTAGAAATTTCCCTGAGATGCACAAAGTATATATATGAATGTTTTTCATGATATATTAAAACATTTTCTATTTTCACTTAGTAAGAATATCTACCCATTGCATAATATAGAGCCAAGAAGGCCAATGTTTTATACCTATGATGAAGAGGTGTTTTAACACAGAGGTCCAGATGTTCTAGAGACCCAGTGCCTTATTTCAGATCCCAAAGCATCACGCTGCCGTTGACTGTGCCTTTCAGGGCATCCACCATACGGTTCAAAGTGTTACGACTCACCGTCTCCTCTGAAACACAGCAGCGAAATGTATTCTCAGGACATTTTCCAGAGCTTAAAAATTTCCCGTATACCTCTTAACACCTTAAGTGTTTATGTGCCGGTTGTAAATCTTTTTTTGAATATATTTTAAGGCAAAATAACCAAGGCTGCGATGTGCAGGCATCTAAAGTGCTTTTCCAAATGGTTTGAAAAGGCAAAGTCCTCTCACTACTCATTCTCCTGCCTGGACTGCCATGGTTACCTCTATGGTTACCTCTATGCTGGCCAGTAAGGGCTATGTAACCGGAAAGATGAGAAATTACTAGAAGGATGATGCCTAATATCTGTAGGCTGGAAGATCGACATGAGATGGGTCGCGCTAAGACACTTACATTCCCTTAGTCGACGCACATGATCAGTATGACGCAGAATCAGGGCGCTTGGGGTCGGCTGCGGTTTCCCAGCCCTGAACATTCCCAGATGCCTCCGTTGTCGGGCTCCTGCTTCCTGGTGTCATATTGATGGCGGGAGATGGGAGCTTCACACTTACATTCTCATAAGAGTTACGTGGAAAACCTTCCAGCTCCTCTCAAGCTTTGTTTGGAATCCAGGGCCAGTGTTAACTGGGATTTGAAATCCCGACGTTGCCGTCTGGGAATCCAGAGCTGGCGCGTTGCATCACGCGTGTCCAGTGTGGTGCGTGAGGGAGGAAAAACCTTTTCCCCTGGACCTAATCGTCACTGTTATTATTTAACAGAAGCGGCATTATGATGAAGATTATGTAGCAATACCAGACTCTGCACCGGAATATTCTCCAGTCCTGCTCACTGATTCTTATTACACTCGATTTCCTTTGAGGAAATTAGACTTTCATTTCTTCGCTGCTGTTATAGTAGATGGCTGTGGTTGGTGCTGAAGGAGAGTGTCTCCTCCAAGCCTGCGGGATTTTAACTTTGGAGATTTCAGGTCAGAAGAGTCCGTGTTCAGGCAAAGAACCGTGTTCGGTTCTCCATAAGAAATGTTCTGTTGGGTCTGAGGAATTTATGGTTGACTCAATATATTTGTTGAAATAATTTTATACAATACAATTTTGTTTTGAATTCTAATAGCCAGTAATCCATACCTACAGCAGAAGCCAACTTGGTTCACCTCCCCTGTCAGTCTGAATGCTTGTAGTGTGAGATGCACAAACTAGTCTAGTTTAGAAGAAGGCAAATTATAAGACTTGTGGTAAAATAAATCATGCACTGTAGGTTTTCCAAGCTTGCCTTTTATTTGTAAATAACTATTCATGTCGGTTAATAAAAGGTTAAATTCACAGGAGGAAGGCAGACTTGATTCTGGTTTCACTGAAACTCCAGCCTAATAAGACACAGAGTTTTGAAATAGCTTAAGTTGGCTGAAGCCCCTCCAATAAAATAATGCCCCAGAGGACTTTTCTGAAAGGTAAATCACTCCTTTCATATTTGTAGGTTCTTAAGGATATGTCTGAATCGCTAGTGTTTATCTATTCAGTGTTTAAAGGTATGTTTGCAGGAAGAAAAATCTTCTGAGCAGTTATTGTACCGTGTGTGTGAGTGTGTGTGTGTGTGTGTATACGTAGGGCCAGATATTCATTTCATTGTGGGGACCAAATGTCCCCACAATGTCTTAAAAACCTATTTTGATGCTGTGGGGACCATTTTTTCAGTGCCCACAAGGGGAAATTCAATTTTATAAAAATCTGTGACTGCAATCAAAAAAACGAAAAATGCCAAAAGACTGATATTTTGTTTGGTTACTTATGGTTAAAGTTAGGACTGGGTAGGGGTTAAGGTCGTCATGTTGGGATTAGAGATTTCCCAAGAGAAATGAATGAAGAGTCCCCACAAAGACCGGTAGAAGAGCCCCGGGAAGTGTGGCCAAGTACCCCTAAGAAGAGGAATACAAAGAGCGGATGATTTAGCATTGTAGTGGCACCTGGCTGGCAAATCTGCAGAAGACCATCTCAAGTGTCATTCCATAGCATAAGAGTTCCATACGAAGCCATCACTCTGTTCTTTTCTTAAATATTTGACCATAGTGTAGCTCAATATGTCATGTACTACAAATATATATATACTATGTACAGTATATGTGTGTGTGTGTGTGTGTGTGTGCTCACTCCATAATAAACTGTAAAGGATATGAAGTTTACATTGTACCAGATTCTAACTAATAATGTATAAAATAAATTATTAGATTATCAATTCAATTCTTCTAGAGTAAGTGATCAGTTCCATTCTGACAATACCACTATATGGCTGGAGTCTTTGAAAATGGAAACAGTCACTTTTCAGCCAAATCAGATCTGGATGTTAAATCCACCTTTATCAGCAGCATTACAAGCTGCACCATGAAAGCAGAACATTCCTGGCTACTTAGTGGCGTCGTTGGACAACATTAACTTACAAAGTAACTTTCAGTGCCTGTCAGCATGAATTTCTACTCAAAAAGGATGCAGGGCAAACCTTAGTGTTACTGACAGTGTATCACAGTATAGATACTGATATACAGTGATCGCAGAAAGTCTTGGGACAAACGCTCCATTCTGTAAAAATGTTGCAAATTGACTGGCTTCTCAAACAATGTTTAACATTATTTGTCCCTGTCTTCTGCACAGACATTTTTGTTTTTATTAAGCGTCATCATTTTTTGACTGAGTCATTCAGTTTGATATTAATTGCAATTCCAAAGGGATATTAAACATAAATATTTGGTGTTTTGTGTTACAGCAAAGGTGTCACTAATTAAAAAGCCCATAATGCTTGTCAATGAACTTTTTCTAAATATAATTTGGGTTTCAATTCAGTACCAGTTGAAATATTTCAAATATGATATATATTTTTGTTAAATAATTTTTTTTTATTAAACCAGTAAATTGGTGATATTTTTACTCAATGAAGCATCTCAACACATAATTGAGTTTCTGTTGAAAATGGGCCGCCAGCTGGGTCTGCCGTGTGGGAGATGTCACTCAGGGACCTCAGTGTACTGAACTGGGATGTTTCTGCCCCCCCAGAGAGACCCATTACAGTGACCCAGCAGCTCCAGACCTCTCCCCTCATCCATCATCGGTATCTGTGGCCCCCCCTCCAGCGAGTCGGCTCCGGCGCCTGTTTAATTACAACGTTGTGTCAGAATTCAGCAGGAAGAGCAGAGAACTAGTGTGGGAGGCGAAGATGGACAGCAAGCTCACCGAGGAGCATGCCACATCTAACCGGACTGAAGAGTTTTACACGTTACAGAAAATTTTTGGATTTGAATAGTTTTATTTTATTTGTTTCGCCTAATGTTTATAGATAGTGTTTCATGTTTTGTTAATTTGCATGTATCTGCTGATATTGATTGTTACTGATTATTGAAATTGCTAATTCAATTTTATTTATAGTCTGGCTATTATTTATTTATAGTCTGCTAATTTGTGGGTCTTGTGAAGTGATGTGAAGTGTTTTCATGAAGGTATTTCACAGATTGAGCACTATGAGGGGCTCTTTAAAGTCGTGCCACTGTCATAAGTGCAATGTTTACAGGTAAAGACCACGGGGTAGATCTGAAGCAGTCTGTGTGGGAAATGAGCGCTGTGCCTGTGTCGGAAGCAGACCGTCAGTGCAAGCGGTCGGTGCTTAGCCCCCCTTCTGTCGCTCCTCCAGGAGAGAGCAGGCGTACGGCCTGGGAATCCGCACCACGCCAAGAGCTCTCTGATTTATGATGTTAGGAAGCTTTGTAATGGGAAAATGCACCGTTTGATTTAAATTTATAACACCAGATGCAGACCAATATGCTTAATTTCAAATTTATGTTTTTTTCAGATTTGGGTCAAGATTTCCAGAGAACAAAAATCTAACTTTTAATGAATGACTGTGGATTTTTCATGGCACAAATTTATTGAATAATTTATTTCAGCCATATTTATGAGTATGTTTGCAGTCCGACGGTTTATCCTGAAATGTTTTTGATGTACACATCTCTGTTTAACCTCATCCTTGGACTGAGTTCTAACACGTCATATTTTATTTATGAGTTTGTGTTGCGTTCTGCCAAACTGCTATACGTTTCTCTTTTAGTTTCATAAATATACTTTAAATTTGGGCTCTCATCCATCATTGTAGCTGGTACTGGTGTCTCCATACAGCCATTCAACTGAAGACGGGGGAAACATTTTCCATAAATACGACATTTATGTATTTATTTGTTAGTTTGTTCATTTATTTGTTTGTTTTAAAAAAATACAGTTTATCTTTTCATCTAATAGGAAGACAAACCATTGTGAAACTTGGCATTTCCCTCACGCACCAAGGACTAATTTATTATCGGGAAGCCGGTGTTTATGTTTTGTGGCTTCATTATTTTTTATTTTTTTATTTTATTGTTCTCCTAGTGAAGGAAGGTGATGACAGCAGAGTGAACATTTCCATACAAATTGCATAGATTTTCCCAAACACTCAAATACATTCAACAAAAAATTCATCACTCATATATGAAAATTGTGGCAGCCTAAAACGTCTGCCATTTAATTAATCTTTTTCTTCAATGGATTATATGCCTACAGTGTTTGTGTCACTAACTTTATTCCTCAGTGAGTCACAAGCCAGGCAAGGGAAAGTTTTCCCAGCCCTGTAATTACACTCTTCCATTACATTCTATTACATTTTCAATAAATCACATCAGGATCCGGATGATCTAGAACTTACCATGTAAAGAAGACGGTGTGAGCAGGTGGGCTGCCAGTCCGTCACTTGACATGTACGCATGTCTTTCCTTACAAAGTGACGAAGGTGGAGCACCTGACTGGTTGCAGGTGGTGTGAAAAACACCCCTATAGCTGGTCTGGAGAGGAGCAGGAGAACCGTACAGCTGTACTCAGACGTTCACTGGAAGCTCAACCTCGCTGCAATTATGCCTAGTCGACTCCTTGACAGCAAATATGGTTGTAATGTGCTATTTACCTCTCTGGACGAATGTGTCTGTTAAACATGTAAATGCAACCGGTAAGGAACACGGCAGAAACACAGCAACGAAACTCAGTGTAGTCTGGTGCCACGTTCCGAGCAGTGCGGCGCGGCGACCCGCCGAGCTGCGGCGCTGCCCAATGTTAGTAATTGCTCGGGATTAATAAATCTTGACCCCCATTTTTTTGGTGCGCATATCTGGAAATACTCAAAACAAGTTGGTCTGTTTTCCAAAATATGTCTTGGGTTGCGGTCCACATAAAACAATCCGGAGCTCAGAATCTTGGCTCACGGTCGAGTCCTCGTTCCCCCGGCCATTAAGCCGTCACTCGGAGCAGGTGATATTTCATCATTAGCCCAGGAAAGCGAAAAGGTGCTTTATGGGCCATGAAGGCCTTTTACCCACCATGGTAGAAGGAACCCAAATGTTTGCCCTCTCTATAAGCCACTAGGTTCTCTTTGTCTGCAACTGCCGATCCAAATGACTGAGAATTATTTACAGCGCGCCGTTGCGGAGGGTGGCACAGCGCGCCGTTGCGGAGGGTGGCACAGCGCCCATCAAGCTCATTCTTTTGAGTGTGAGCCATGAAATGCAATTTATATTTATCATTGACACATGGCTTTCAACAGTGACAGAAGTTGACGGCATGGTTAAGTGCCCCCCCCCCAGTTTTCCGCATGCTTGCTGGCCCCCAACAAAGCTTCTTCTGGGGCATCGTTGGCATTTGACGACCTCAGATCAACAGGTCTAATGGTTCTAGACAGTATCTAGAAGGTGTCTTGACCAAATCAGGCGCAAGGCTTCTTGTAGCACATCTGCCAAACATCTGCCATCCAAGTCAGTACCATGACGGCGGTCTCAGAAACATTCCAGCAGCTTTCCCTCCTTTGTTGCGACGAGAGCACACTCTCTGCGACCCTGTTTCTAATCATTTTCATTAGCTCGCTTCCGTTCCATGTATACCTACTGCCAACACCTGGGCACAAAGACCAGTCTGGCTTTGGTGCTGCTTTAAGGAACCTCCCAGTTGGAGTAACTCATGTAACTCTCTCGCCAGATTGTCCCCTCCGTAATAAGCACTTGGGTTTCTTCTGCAAGCTCATTATGACAATCCGGCTTTTACACAAGGGAAGCTTGGCAGATAAGCCGCTATTTAGGCAGAAGTTTGCAGGGAGGTGGGCCGGCCAAGTGTCATTAACGACGCAACCCAGCGATCTTAAGGTTTCCGCCATCACTGCACAAAGCCAAGACTTCGCTGTGACTCTCGGACCTCGAGCCCTGGCACTCTGAGAAACCCCAATTGTAGTCTACATGTTTTCTTTTTCGGTCACGACTGACACATCATAGAGCTTGTGACTAATATTAGTGTCATGGAGCCGGTCACATTTAAAAATGTATTTAGGGAGAGTTTTCCACAGCTGAAGAGTCTCCTGGGAAAGGACTCATGCTGGCAGCGTTTGATGGCATTTAATTAAGGTCATGGCTTATGAAACAGCACTGCGAGGAGTCAGGGCAAAGGCGTCTCACAGTTGGATGTTTCTTGCTCATGGAGTGTGTGAAATGCACTGGTCATATCTGGCAACCCATCCAAATGGTGTATGCTTGAAAAAGATGGTTTTTCATTGGATTTTGAAGGTTTAAATGCGGGTTTTAGACATTACTTTTTTGTATTCTACATCACATTATGTTAGATGCCATTTTTGTGGCATTCCCAGTGAAGAGAAGTGAAAATACCTGTCGCTGACATCACAGACAAGCCTGTGAAAGAAGGAGAAGTGCCAGGGTCACACATTTGGCGCTTTGATGTGTGATGGAATCTGTTCATTAAACAGATATTGGTTCTGATTCATCAAAAGCCATAAGATCTTATTATTGATTATAAAAGTTACAGTGAAATCACATTCTATTTTTACAGCTTCTATGAAACTGGAAATCTCCTTGGGTCAGGAATAAAAATGCCGTAGATGTGATTCATTTTATTTAATAGCAGGACACACACCCCTACCTGCGCTATTGGGGTGGGGGGCAGGGCTTGGGAGGTGGATGGGTGAAGGGGCTTAATCCATAGAAGAAAAAAAATTAAATATCACATCTCGTTTTCCCCAAAACAATTAAGATTATAACGAAAATGCAATAAAAATCTGTTTTAGAGCCAGATAATGTGCCCGGGACGATCTGGAGTTTGTAGTTCTAAATGCTGCAGTCTCACAAAGAAACCCTGCACTGTCCGTGAGCCTGAATAAACATCACTGAATGAGGTGCATGTGATTATGAAGATTATGACACCTCTGTCTTAATAGCGTGCTTCACAGCACAAAGCAGAATTACAGCACAGTGTCCCATCATATTATGCAAGGTTACTGGGCTCACAGCTCATCATTTTTCTGTAAAACAGCTTCAGACTTTCAAACCTAGTGATTTGCTATGTAAATGCCTGTGATTTGGTGTGTAAATAATCATTAAAACTTCACACATTCAGACACGAGCCAGCTGCAAATTCACATTTTCTACATTTTTTCCGCCAATACATGTACATACTTTGCTGTGAGGTGCCATTCAAATGTGTGTAGATGACAAAAATGTAATTAAAAATCGCTTCTAGTGAGGGTCTGACATCTAACTTGTCAATTGCAGTAATAGGTGTCGGACATTCTGTTGTCCAGCTATTCTGTTGTTCGGCAGCTGTCAGCTTTTCTTCATTCAAAATTTCTGTATAATCAGCTGGTTAGTAGATATAGTTGTATCCTGTGAGCTTTAGTTGTAGCCTATAGATAAATTATAGATATATTAAGTTAAAACTTGAAAAATGTCATTAAGTAACGGCAGGCCTGTTGATTTGCACTTTGTGATACATCTCGACTCATCTAAATCTACAGTAATTATAGATACTGTATATCCCAAAGTTCCACAGTAGCAAAAGCAGGGCGGGTATTTGCAGTACATTTACACTGGGGGCAGCTGTATGTATTTTCTTGCTGTTGAGAGGTTGTTCCTCTGTGCTGACCCAGCTTCAGTCGAGCTCCGACCCGAACCTCCGCTGCAAACTGCAAACTCGCTCCCATCTCAGCGATATATTCCCGACTCTGTGCCTTTTATCCCGCTGTCATGCTTAATTATTCCCAGTGTCAGTGCCAGTTACGGAAACCTCACCAAACCTGTGGTGTCCCTTCCCGAACTCGCGATCCGAGCGCCTTACCATTTGGCGTGACATACATCATACACATTTCAGCTTGTGAATAACCCGGATTAGTGACCTTTACGACTGCATGGGAAACCGAAAGGCTCCCGTGGTGTTTATGTGGAGAAACTGGCCTCATGCTATGCATAGGGTCAGAGCCTCTGGCTTTCACACACAGATGCATAGATGGTAGGTGTTTGATGCAGAAACGTGTAAATCCTGCCTCATCATTAGTTGAGGTTAAGGTGGGGCCCACTTCCAGGTTTGAATGGCTGGGTGAGCAAAACAATTATTTAAAGGACTGGGGGTAAAATTTGCCAAGGGGGGGTGCCTGTATTAAAAGTGACAGAGTAGGGGGCAGGGAGTTAGTGTGGTTATATGGATCTCTGGACCAAATTTGACATGTGTAACAGTTTCATTATTCCAGGGGAGAGGCAGGTGGGCCAAGCTTATGATTGGGTGGGCAAATCCACCCCTAGCCCCGCCTCCAGAGCTGGGCCTAGCTGAGAGATGAAGACCAGATAGATGTCAGGGCCAGTATCAGAGTACTGCTCTTTGTGCACCATTTAAAGCTATTTTATTGAGATTTCAATAAAAGCCGGTGATGCGGCGAGTTATACTCTGTTTCTGTTTTTCGATATTCTGAATAGCTTTATGTGGCAGCTGAAGTTGGGCGAGGCTTGATACTATCTGTAATAAACTGACCTTTCACGCTAGGAGTGTTTGACTATAAATGGAAAAACCATGATGTAAATATTAAGGCTTCAAGGAAAATCTAAACTGGTCTGTATGAGGACCCAGTGAAGAAAGGCAATAAAAATTTCTTGGACGGTCAGTGTGCTTCCTCCTGTGGACGGTCAGTGTGCTTCCTCCTGTGGACGGTCAGTGTGCTTCCTCCTGTGGGCGGTCAGTGTGCTTCCTCCTCTGAGCGGTCAGTGTGCTTCCTCCTGTGGGCGGTCAGTGTGCTTTCTCCTGTGGACGGTCAGTGTGCTGTGGATGGTCAGTGTGCTTCCTCCTGTGGGCGGTCAGTGTGCTTCCTCCTGTGGACGGTCAGTGTGCTTCCTCCTTTGTTGTCTGAAACTTCTTGGTTATCGTCTAAGCTTCTGCCAAGGTGGGGGCTGAGAGGTCGTTTGATGATCACTGTACGGGGGCTTAACGTGCAGGGCTGCCAACATCATCAGCTGGCGGGAGTGAGATTTCCGAATTCGAGACAAGACTGCACACACATGCACAAACATTTACATGTATGTAACAGTTTTATTATGCTTTTGATGTAGATAATTTTAAGTATATAATGGAATAATACAGATTTGAATGTCTGCGTTTCTGAGATGTAGCTGCGCTGTGACCATCAACAAGAAAGTACATTACTGACAGACGTATGTGCTCCCATCAGAGGTAATACCTCACTCCGGGAAGGATCAGGCGATTGCATCGTTAGCAGAAAGGCTACACGGGCCATCTGCATTTCCACAGGAACAAACGAGGAACAACCTCAGCTGCATATTGCCAACACCTGTGGCGCGACATTCAATATCCGCCACGTCTGATCACTCACTGTGAGGAACAGTACTGGTTTTTTTTATTAACACAAATGGCCAATTACTGTGAAGCCGCTGGTCGCCCATGGTAACGCGCGAGTGCAAAGCGCCTTCATCATTTACAAGCACATGCTGCGAGTCGCACGCACACTGCACCCGTTCAAGAAGCCACTGGGAAAGACCTTGCTTTAAAGATTCATTTTCCTCTTTTAAGATTCATTTTCCTCTTTGTCTTCTTTGAAGGTAAACAAACATGCGTTACGTATATTGTGCAGCGTTTTGAGTTACGAGGGCAAAAAGACACCGGAGGCTTTCAGATCTTCGTTAGCCAAGCACAACACCCGGTCTAATGTCGTCAGAGAGCTCACCGCAGCCTCCACTCATTTGTGTACATTTTACGCTTCCTGGACCTTCTCAAAAACAATAGATCCTCTTGGGTCACTTAGCTACAACACTTGAGTCAACAGTACTCCAGCACCGAGACCCCCTCCCCCTGCTTTTCCAAGGGAACATCTGCGATCCAAATCATTAAATGCAGTTGCTGCGGAACACATGTAAATCCCACTGAGGTAACACGTAGCAGGTGAAGGCGGCCATTCCGTGCGAGAGGTGGTCGTTAGGGGTAAATGGAAACCGGGAAGGACACAGCCGCCCGCCATTGCAGGGGTCGGGATAAGCCGGCACGTTTCAGTGCAGAAATTCTCATGACAATAACCTGTACATTGCATATGCTGTCACACACGCCACCATCACAGAGCCAGACCGTCCCCGGAGCAGTTGGGGTGTAGGGGCCCTGCCCAGGTGCCCACAGGTGAAGCCATTCTAGGATTTGAACCAGCAACCTTCCGATCACAGACGCAGCATCCGAAGCCATCGAGCCGCACACACCTCCCCCATCACACACAGCTTCACCCATTTATCTCTGGCAGCATGCTGAACCATCATGGAGCATCTGCGCAGTCACATGCTCTAAATCTTAAAAGGGGGGGGGGCTGGAGATGGGGGGTGCGGCCCTGTAAAGCGACCCAGCCATCTGTCACAACAGCTGCTGCTCTTCCAGATGTGACTTTGGTTTATATGACAAATAAACCGATTATTGCAAGATCTGCCACAGGCCAAGAACCCAGGAACTGTCTCTGTGCGCAAAAGCTGGAAATGATGTCAAACTTTTCATCAGATCACGTCAGCTATGTCTGTGATTACAGGGCTTTCCTTACGGAACCAATCCGTGTTATTGTAGCGTGATTCTGATTTCATTTTAATACAATCAGCATGTAGCAATCTGATTGGGGATTACAGTACAAAAAAAGCTTTGTTTTTGTATTCACAAGTTGATTTTGTTTATACATTTAATTAGGCCTCTGCCTGCCATTTTTGGAGAGAGTAAATTTAAGACTGAGGTGCCTGCGATAGAGACACTGAGTGGTAGTGAAATAGAGATGTGCTATTCACACAGAACACACAGTACGCGGATGTTAGAGATGTGCTATTCACACAGAACACACAGTACGCGGATGTTAGAGATGTGCTATTCACACAGAACACACACAGTACGCGGATGTTAGAGATGTGCTATTCACACAGAGCACACAGTACGCGGATGTTAGAGATGTGCTATTCACACAGAGCACACAGTACGCGGATGTTAGAGATGTGCTATTCACACAGAACACACAGTACGCGGATGTTAGAGATGTGCTATTCACACAGAACACACAGTACGCGGATGTTAGAGATGTGCTATTCACACAGAACACACACAGTACGCGGATGTTAGAGATGTGCTATTCACACAGAGCACACAGTACGCGGATGTTAGAGATGTGCTATTCACACAGAGCACACAGTACGCGGATGTTAGAGATGTGCTATTCACACAGAGCACACAGTACGCGGATGTTAGAGATGTGCTATTCACACAGAACACACAGTACGCGGATGTTAGAGATGTGCTATTCACACAGAACACACAGTACGCGGATGTTAGAGATGTGCTATTCACACAGAACACACAGTACGCGGATGTTAGAGATGTGCTATTCACACATAACACACAGTACGCGGATGTTAGAGATGTGCTATTCACACAGAACACACAGTACGCGGATGTTAGAGATGTGCTATTCACACAGAGCACACAGTACGCGGATGTTAGAGATGTGCTATTCACACAGAACACACAGTACGCGGATGTTAGAGATGTGCTATTCACACAGAACACACAGTACGCGGATGTTAGAGATGTGCTATTCACACAGAACACACAGTACGCGGATGTTAGAGATGTGCTATTCACACAGAACACACAGTACGCGGATGTTAGAGATGTGCTATTCACACAGAACACACAGTACGCGGATGTTAGAGATGTGCTATTCACACATAACACACAGTACGCGGATGTTAGAGATGTGCTATTCACACAGAACACACAGTACGCGGATGTTAGAGATGTGCTATTCACACAGAACACACAGTACGCGGATGTTAGAGATGTGCTATTCACACAGAACACACAGTACGCGGATGTTAGAGATGTGCTATTCACACATAACACACAGTACACGGATGTTAGAGATGTGCTATTCACACAGAACACACAGTACGCGGATGTTAGAGATGTGCTATTCACACAGAACACACAGTACGCGGATGTTAGAGATGTGCTATTCACACAGAACACACAGTACGCGGATGTTAGAGATGTGCTATTCACACAGAACACACAGTACGCGGATGTTAGAGATGTGCTATTCACACAGAACACACAGTACGCGGATGTTAGAGATGTGCTATTCACACAGAGCACACAGTACGCGGATGTTAGAGATGTGCTATTCACACAGAGCACACAGTACGCGGATGTTAGAGATGTGCTATTCACACAGAGCACACAGTACGCGGATGTTAGAGATGTGCTATTCACACATAACACACAGTACGCGGATGTTAGAGATGTGCTATTCACACAGAGCACACAGTACGCGGATGTTAGAGATGTGCTATTCACACAGAACACACAGTACGCGGATGTTAGAGATGTGCTATTCACACAGAGCACACAGTACGCGGATGTTAGAGATGTGCTATTCACACAGAACACACAGTACGCGGATGTTAGAGATGTGCTATTCACACAGAACACACAGTACGCGGATGTTAGAGATGTGCTATTCACACAGAGCACACAGTACGCGGATGTTAGAGATGTGCTATTCACACAGAGCACACAGTACGCGGATGTTAGAGATGTGCTATTCACACAGAACACACAGTACGCGGATGTTAGAGATGTGCTATTCACACAGAACACACAGTACGCGGATGTTAGAGATGTGCTATTCACACAGAACACACAGTACGCGGATGTTAGAGATGTGCTATTCACACATAACACACAGTACGCGGATGTTAGAGATGTGCTATTCACACAGAACACACAGTACGCGGATGTTAGAGATGTGCTATTCACACAGAGCACACAGTACGCGGATGTTAGAGATGTGCTATTCACACAGAACACACAGTACGCGGATGTTAGAGATGTGCTATTCACACAGAACACACAGTACGCGGATGTTAGAGATGTGCTATTCACACAGAACACACAGTACGCGGATGTTAGAGATGTGCTATTCACACAGAACACACAGTACGCGGATGTTAGAGATGTGCTATTCACACAGAACACACAGTACGCGGATGTTAGAGATGTGCTATTCACACATAACACACAGTACGTGGATGTTAGAGATGTGCTATTCACACAGAACACACAGTACGCGGATGTTAGAGATGTGCTATTCACACAGAACACACAGTACGCGGATGTTAGAGATGTGCTATTCACACAGAACACACAGTACGCGGATGTTAGAGATGTGCTATTCACACAGAACACACAGTACGCGGATGTTAGAGATGTGCTATTCACACAGAACACACAGTACGCGGATGTTAGAGATGTGCTATTCACACATAACACACAGTACGCGGATGTTAGAGATGTGCTATTCACACAGAACACACAGTACGCGGATGTTAGAGATGTGCTATTCACACAGAACACACAGTACGCGGATGTTAGAGATGTGCTATTCACACAGAACACACAGTACGCGGATGTTAGAGATGTGCTATTCACACAGAACACACAGTACGCGGATGTTAGAGATGTGCTATTCACACAGAACACACAGTACGCGGATGTTAGAGATGTGCTATTCACACAGAGCACACAGTACGCGGATGTTAGAGATGTGCTATTCACACAGAGCACACAGTACGCGGATGTTAGAGATGTGCTATTCACACAGAGCACACAGTACGCGGATGTTAGAGATGTGCTATTCACACATAACACACAGTACGCGGATGTTAGAGATGTGCTATTCACACAGAACACACAGTACGCGGATGTTAGAGATGTGCTATTCACACAGAACACACAGTACGCGGATGTTAGAGATGTGCTATTCACACAGAACACACAGTACGCGGATGTTAGAGATGTGCTATTCACACAGAACACACAGTACGCGGATGTTAGAGATGTGCTATTCACACAGAACACACAGTACGCGGATGTTAGAGATGTGCTATTCACACAGAACACACAGTACGCGGATGTTAGAGATGTGCTATTCACACAGAGCACACAGTACGCGGATGTTAGAGATGTGCTATTCACACAGAACACACAGTACGCGGATGTTAGAGATGTGCTATTCACACAGAGCACACAGTACGCGGATGTTAGAGATGTGCTATTCACACAGAGCACACAGTACGCGGATGTTAGACATGTGCTATTCACACAGAACACACAGTACGCGGATGTTAGAAATGTGTTACACATAAGCTGCTTTCATACAACCTTTGAGAAATATAGTAAACAATCATAATCCCAAAAATCAGGGCTTATGGCTCATTTCACCTCCATTTTAATCAGTTTTACAGTAAAGTAGATACCAATACAAATCTTCCTTAAAGTGATTGACTGTAATCAAGCCTTTGGATTTCATTTGGATGTCGGTGGCTGTTCCAGCCTTGATCTACAGCAGTTCCCAACCCTTGAGCCCTCACCTATATCTTTAGTAATGTCCTATAATTTATATAAAACCGAAACAGATAAATGATCTTAATTTTCTTGAATTTGACCCTCGGCCACCTGAGGAAATATGGGACGCCCCCCCCCCCCCCCATGTCCCCCATGATGATGTTTGCCAAGTGGGGGGTATGAAATTTATACAAATCACAAAATGACTTCAGAATAATTATTTTTCAGGCGGGCTGAGACAAAAACAGGGGGCGTGAAACCTCTTTAAATATGGTCCAGAACCGCCTAGTGGTATAACAAGCTTTGGAGAATAAAATAAGCATCGACTAAATAAAAGTAAATGTAAAGTCTAAGTGTTTAATAAAAGCATCATGGTTCAAGTTATGATGACAGGATTCACCAGATTAAATACTGATGACTCTGTCTGTGGTAATCAATCCTGCACCATAAGATTCAAGCGGTGGTGATTTTGTGGTGAGCTATCATCTCCGTCCGTCTTTGCTTTGTATGAAAAGCGGGAGACGAGTGGCTGACCAGAATTCCTGCTTTTACTCTCTCAATCCTCTCCGAGATCCATTAACAGATTTGCTATGTGGGCTCAAGTCCCAAAGGTCACCAGGCCACGTGAAGTCGCCATCACAAAGCTCATCCATTCGGTTTGCACCGGGATTCAGGAGATCACGGAACCTTCAGAGGGAACGATTGTCAGGTTCTTCTCACATGGTGCTTCTCTACATGGAAGCCCCTTTCCCTTGGATCACCCACATCAGTCGGTTTCTGTTTCACACCGTTCAGCTGTGCTTAATAAGTGAATTGGGAAAATAGTGAATTTATGAACAAACACTCATAAATAATAAAAAAAAAACACACAACTTAATTCAACACAGATTTTTAAAAATTGTTTCACGTCTGAGGACTGGCTGTTTTGGATTTCAGATTTAAGGGTAACTTTAAGGAAAAGGTTTTCGCTGGGTGAATGTGAACTATGAACACTTCATTCTTCTGGTTACTTATAAACACTTAATTACTGAAACTCCTTTGAGGATTTTTTTAATCATAGCAGGAGAGTGAGTGTTCTCTGCAAAATTTTCCTAGTCCATTAATTACTGGTAGTGCACGCAACAGGAAGGATAGCAGGTTGTAGATGAAATTTAAAAAGGCTTACTTTGTGTATTTTGGTTCCTTAGGAAGAAGTTCTTTCTGGAGTCCGGTCCTGCTGTGCCTAGGACCTTAGTTAAATCAAATTTCCCCTGGAGTGAGTTTGAGCAAAGAGAAGGCGATGCTTTCTTTGGCGCACAAATTGTGTTGTGCGGAGAGAATAATCACAGAACATTCCAGCCCCGACGCGGCTCTACAGAGGCCAAATTCATGTCCGTCACCCATCTCTGCGTATTTGATCACTGGCTGTAGGGACAGTCCACAAAAATCTGTGTGCTGCCAACCATCTGACAGTAACCCAAACCCTGAAACTACGGCCTCAGCCTTGCAGACCGTGGCACAAGTACTTACAGAGAGATATAAATCAAGCAACGATTGCCAGTAATAAAGAGCCGTGGAGTCTGAGATTATGACATCATTATGCCTTTTTTAAATGTATGAGGTTATGACTTGTTGGTCCATATTTTTTTATTAACTTTTTATTTGCCATCGGTTCGGAAATTTGGGATGAAAAGACGATAATGTATCAAAGACCAGGAATCGCTGAATCCGGTCGGCTCTCATCCCCGTCTGCCGGATGCGATTCCCATTTGATGGAGAGGGACGCAAACAAAGAGGCGACCGTTTTTACGAACGCCGAGGTGCCGCTTGGACATGGAGCAGACACAGGACACGTTGTTCTGCTTTCAGGCCTTGGCTCTTCATAACACGTAAGAAAGCATAAAGCATTAAAGAAACGGCGCTTTTTGAGAGTGATGTAGGACGGCCGCCAAAAAGTAAATACACACATAAACAAAACACAGATGTGTCTAGTTAGCAGGATGAGTGCTGTACTCGTAATTACAAAATCTGTTATGAGCGCGCTCTATGGTGTGGGTCAACGGCATATTTCGTATATCTGCGGTCAGTTTGTTTTACCAAAGTAGGAGTAAAGACTAAACATCATTCAAGGAGGTTATTAGTGATTTTAAAACACTTCACAGAAATATTTATTTTTAGATACTGTGTCACAGTGATTTTTACCACTTCGCTGTCAGCAGTAATTGATTTCTATTGGAGCATGTACTGAAGGGTTCCAGTTTAGCTTTTAATTAGCAAAATATGCGTTGAAATGTGGGTTATACGTAATTTATACACAAAAATAAATTATTTCTTTGAACTGGTGGTCTTAGTCATAAACTGAAATCTTGCAGGGCACTTTATAAAGTACTAGATTAGCTGGTTATTACCTCAAATTATCTGGCTACTACCTCAAAAGTACCTTTTTGCTGTTTGCACTCAAAAGTAATAAAACAAATCCAAATTTGTTTTTCTTTCACAGAGTGGCAAACCTTCAGAGCACCACAATGTAGGCCGAAGCTCTTCATGATGTTAACAAAGATGATGGAGAGGCCTGTTTTTAAACTGCACCCAGATCTCGCTCCCAGGTACACAGCACTTGCTCCACCTCACCACTGTCATCTCCGTTTGCTATTTTCACGTCCAGTAGTGGGCGGTAGCGGCTGCTACAGTCCTCCAGGGACTCAAAGCCAAAGATGGCTACTTAAGAGTGCACAAGCATTCATTTGCAGTAAAGCATGTACATTTTAATATTACTGAATCATGTAGTACTTAGTTATATACATAATATTCTGAATATAGATTATGTTAGCTACACTTATAATAAATCGAAAATAACATTTTTATTACATTAATGTCTCTAATGACAGTCATTTAAATAAGAGACATGGACGTTCGATGGCATAGGTTAGCTTGGCGTGTGACATAGCTGTCACACTGCATTAGATGTTACAGTTTTGTTCCTTTGTCATCTGCGTGGAGTGCAGATCTGCCTGAGGAGGCCGTCCTCGGCATTACGCCTTCTGCTTGCAGGGGGGGGGGACTGGCGTGACTATTCAGTCCAGCTGTATCCCTACTGAGGTCCCAGAAGGCCTCAGACATCCGATTGTTAGCCGTTTACAGTAAAACACCTCGAATGAACCAATGTGATTTCATAATAACAAAGTGTTATACCAGCTATATAAATGAAAACATCTGCAATCCATCTCCCTTTTATTTTATTCCGAGGCCATGGATTGTACCATGACACCAGAGTGTTTTTTTCACATTGTTAAAATGGAAGAGGTTCTAAAAAAGGTGTGATGTCATTTCAGTACTCAGTTACATTATGATCTGCTTTTATTAAAATACTGGTTTAGGAGTGAAGGCTACTAGATTAAGTCCCAGTTAACAGTGAGTAAAACCTTAAGTTGCTTGGGATGAAAGAGGCACGCAATTAACCGTAAATGTTATTATTAGAAATGGGGGGGGGACATGATTTTTGGCATGAGCCCTCCGCAATTCAGGGACACAGATGATCAACAAACCTGTATTATTCATAAATCATTAACCATTCAGACTGAGCTTCTCTCAGCCCAATCATAATCACCTCTCTGCTTGGCAGCCATCGTCTTCGGCTGTGTTCGTACCCACGTCTCTTAATCGTTTTCCCACAAGCACCAAGTGCCATCTCATTAGGGTGTCTAATTAAGCTGTTTCCTTGGCAACCAACCCAACCTCTCACACTCACTCTGCCTGTCAATTCCTTGTTAGTTTGTAACAATGCTTTTAAGAAGCACCAGTCTGAGTTAAACACTGTGAATTTTTTTTCAGGGACCTGCTGATTAAGCAGATAATTATAATAAAAAACAATAGGGTTCCAGCACCACGCGCCTGGACCCCTAAAAATCACAGGCCATTTAATATTAACGTCATGGCATTGCAGGTTCTGAAATTACTAAAGGTTCTCACATTATCTTGATGTTTTGCAACCTTACATCAAAAGCATGTTATTAAATGAAGGGTGAAAACATCAGAATGTGGTACATTGGAGGGACACCTATCATTACGAAAAATGACATTGAGTGACTAATTAATATGTTAACTTATTTCAGTTACTGATACATCCCCTTACTGCCCAATGGTAAATTAACATGACTAAATGCTAAAATATATCACCCAGGGATCCTTCACAGGGTACCTGGTTATCCAATAACAATGTAGCACAAACGCATGTTCTCACACACACAAGAGCTTATTTTAGAACATGCATTTTCAGATGTTAGATTATAAAACATTTAACCATACATATACACATTGGTGAACCTCTCAGCCTTACCTTCTCATAATTATGCTGGACAACTTATGCTGCATAGCTGATTTTCCAGAATGGTAATTGGTTAATTAAACATTCCCCAGAGGATCTGTTTTGTTCTTATCGATGATAAGACTCATGGTGTCACCACCATTTGTGTGATGATTATTAGTGTACTCTTACCATATGTGTTAAAACATACTGTAGAGGGATGTGTCTCTGAAAGATTAAAAAGCGTAAAGCCAGTGGCAAACGTGAAGCAGTCTCTCTAGACTCCATCCGCCTGAGGTAGGAGATCCAGGTCTCATTAATTATCAAGGCTAATGGATACCTTTTCCAAAACCCAGCTTCCCTGGGGCTTAAATCTCGTGGTGTGATATGCAGGTCCCACACTCGCTGTGATCCTGCACTGATATAAGATGAATGGTTGGCTATTGCATCTTTACAGAACATCAGTTGGTTATAAATAAACTTGTGAAAGATAGAAGCATAGAAAAAATGTACATATACGCAAACTACACCAGCGTGTAGCCTAACAGGTTCTCTACATTCAATTTCCCAAAGCATTTCATGTAGTTTCATGATGCATGAAAGAATGCTGGCTGGAGACTCTGGAACTTTGGTCAGAAGCCTTTGAGGTCATCGCATCTGTCTGTGGTAAAATAAATACTTGCAGCTGGCAGCAGAGTTTAACTTGGCTGCGTGAAGTCAGAGATGCTGGAGGAGAAAGAAAAAAAAATAAAATCACACAGCAGGGTCAGAAGCAGTAAATATGATTTAAAAAACTTACAAAGGCAATGAAAGCCAATGCAAATCTTAGACTGTCAAACCTAAATAAGTGTTAGATAAGTATTAAATAGCCTGTAATGTATCACAGGGGATCATCCAGGAAAATAAAATATGCTTATTCATAGACATCATGAAGATGATCATGTTTAAGATGATTTAGCCAGAGAGTTTTGAGTATTTAAACTGGCGAAAGAAGGGAGGAAATGAAACAATGTCCATAATAGGCAAAAGATTTTGTATCGCTTCATGTATTTTATGTTGGATCAGCGGAGGAATAACAGCGAAGTGTCAGGAAGCGCAGCAAGGACAGCATCGCCGTCACACAACGCTTGTATTTCAGAAACGATCACAATCCATCTATTCGAATGAAAGCAAAACTGCAAGGCCTGATCTCCAGGGATCACTTGGGTTTTGGTACCTTGGTTACCGACTGAAAGGTCCTCCGCAGACTGCAGCTCCAGCAAGGGCAGGTCTTCCACACACGTGCTTTAGTTTTTTTGCTAACTGCTGTATCCATATACCTGCTTTTCTTTGTTTATTCTGAAATGGTCTCTGTTTTAGACAGAGCTTCCATTCTCCTGACGGTATTCAGCTTTAATTTTGCCCACGACTCCGGGGGTGAAAAGTTTCTGTTTACATTTGCACTTTATCTTTAAGCTACACATAAACATTAATGTTGTCAAAATGACATCTACAATCCCAAAGCTCTACTCGGATACAGTTTATTTAATGTATATCTTGTGGGGTACAGTGCAATGTTTGATTTCAGTCTTAACTTGACCTGGTAAGTGCTATCAATCTAAGGGTTACCGTGTCGTCGCCAACAAAAACTCTAATCGAGCGAGAAATCTCAGTGCAAATTCCTAGCAGCTGCAGCAGAAACACTGATACTGTGTTGATGAAGCGAACTGCGAGCGGCCCTGTGCCAAACCTCTACTCTGAAACCTGCCGTGTCGTATTCTCAGGTACGGTTTCGCTTTGCCCCTGCAGAAAAATGCCGGAGAAAATTCACAGGCTGGATTCTGCTAAATCTCACAGGAGAGACCTTATGCTGGTTTGTTTTTAATTAACCAAAAGATTATTGTTGAGTCCTAGTTAGGTGTTTGACAAACTACTAGTAAATTACAGTAAATTATTGATCACCATGTGTGATTATGCATGAGATATCAATACTGTTTTCAAATATAATTTCGTTCAAAAGTTCAAAAGCATGTATACGACATACACATACTGTAGCACTCTTTAGTGTGGAGGGATAACCTTAAAAATCAGTTGTTAAGCTCAGCCAACACGGTGAATATGTACACATTCTCTGTAAGTGCCAGTCCGTCGTGATTTTTACATCTAATTCCAGACTCTGCAGAAGTTTCCACTTGGAAAGGGTTGGATTTGCACTACGCTAGCCTGGTGCTCTGGCCGCTGACAGCGTCCGAAACTCTTAGGAATGTTTCTTCTAACCATGTATTGATTTCTTGGGAGCTCAGCCATGGAAACAAGTGGGTGAATGAAACGGAGGGAGAGGAATGAGCTCCTGCCTGGTAACTTAAGTACTCAGCGGGCTGTCTACCTGCGTAGGGTTTTTAAGCTACGTAGGACGTATGTGTGGACGCTATTCGGAGCCAACATAACCAAACAGGTCTCCCGAATACCGTCATGCAGCACACAGACAGAACGGTAGCTATCAAAGTCCATAAATGTGCTTTTTTGGGTATTTTTGTATTTGAATATCATTAGGTAGCTATTTAGCTAGCCGCTGGGTTCTCAGACGTTGTGCTAAGACTCGGATTGCATCACTCACCCAGGGATGGGGCGTCTCACGTTCGGAGGGAGGTGTAGCGTCGCGCTTAACACAATCCCTATAACAGGAGGCTACCAGCCGCCGTTTCTTCAAGTGAAAGAGAACGACAATTAATGGCGTGATTATGCTAATCTCATTTTTTTTGTGCTGGTTGTTGTTTTTCTCATCGCAGGGGCCCAGTTAGAGGGAAGAATCGCACAGAGTGAAAAGAGCTTCTTTGACGTTGAAGCGAGCATTCACCCATACCACAGGGGGCGTGCTTTAAATCTGTTGTGAGAATTTCAGACGGGGGAAAAAGAAAAAAGTGGTTGAGTGTAGCACCTATTCAGGAAATCAGCACAATTCCCATTTTCCTAAGTTCCTCCTCACACCTTATTTTCCAGATGTCAAATTTCATCTTGAACCCAAAGGTAATTTTAGCATGTAATTATATAAAAATACTTTTAACGTTTAAAGAGAATGCATGTTGATTAAATGCAGCAGGAATTCTGTGCATGCAACATGGAAAGCCGTTAATGAATTAAAGCCCAATTACCATATGTGTTCAGGCGCTGTAGGGACGACTCCCACAAGCAACAAATTCAAATGGGATTTAATTCATACGGCAGCGTTAACCCCTTTGTGGGAGTTTCCTTTTCAGGCATAATTTCTGGGTTCAGTCAGTACAACTAAATGACCTCGCCATCTTTAATGTGAACTCAAAAAAGGGCATTTTTATGTATTGCTCAAAACAGCCCAGCACAGCTTACTGATAGGATTCTTGCTTGGAAGCTCACTGACATAGAAACACATCATTATCAACAGCCCCGAACGTCTGGCATCGCCTGTGTATAAAAATGTGATTCCAGGGCAGTATAACGGGCAAACTAGCACAGAATAAAGAGCGTTTACATGGAGCACGTCAGCGGAGATCAGCATCGTTTGGATGTGGATTATTCACTGGATTGGAGAAGATGATGACTGTGTGTTTTTAAAATGAATTCTCCATACCCATAATTTAGAAAATGTTAAACAATGTCAGAAATGAAAATGTGGTAATACCAGCCCACTGTCAAACCAGCTAGTCTTTCACTGTCTGAATTATCGCTAAAATATTTTGGACTTTTGTTTAAAAAACATTAAACGGTGCATGAATAAATGGTGAGCTTCAGTGCGACAGGCCTTCCACAGGGTCTTCCTTTGTCACCATGATATGACTAGACTGTAAAACACTGTCAATCAATACAGGAATGTATAGAAATACATATATTTTCAAAGATGTTGTCTTCTATCCATAATGAAACTTAATTATTGATTAGAGAGCCTAAAATACAGATTTGTACTCTTATCAGTTAAATGAACCTTCTCATGTTCTTTTCCCTTATGCCTCCATTCCTGCCTCTGGATACCAAAGAGGCTTTACCTTTCTTTACCTTTCTTTACCTTTCTCTTGAATTTTGCAACAAAGCATAAAGATAGGCCTGGGAAACGGTGACAATGAAAAAATATAAAATTATTTAAGTTACTTAGCTTTTAATTGTTTTTTTACTATATGATGAATATCGTATTTATTGTTTTTTTTGACTATCCATCCACCCATCCATCCATCCATCCACCCATCCATCCATCCATCCATCCGCTGTCCTATGCAGGGACACTTTTTTGGTTAGTACCAATGATATGGCCACCAGAATGAAACCAAAAATAAGCCGGGTCCAGCCCAGAGAGCGACACTGAGCAGGGGTACAGGCCGGAGCAGCACCAGAAATTTTGATGAAAGTCCTGCTGGAGTGGAGACGTGGAGCCTCATGGAGTCTGAGTTTCCGCATGTTCTTCTAAGGTGCCGATGAGTTGTGCCACTTATGAACGTCACTGCCCCCCCCCGGTCTGAAGCTGTGCAATCATTGTGGACACGCTTTGGGGTGAGTCCACGGAGAAAACCATCCTCCCCAGTGGGTCAGGATCACAGTCCCCTAAACCCGGGCTACAGGACAGCAGAGTACGTTACACTCCACCATGGAGGGGTGTCTTCAGCCTGTTAGACCTTCCTGAGGGCAGGAGAGTCTGCAGATTCCCACACTCCAAAAAGATTTCCAGGCGACTGGAGAAAATTATTGCAAGGATTCTTTCAATATCTGATTTTTTTAAGCTGTAAACATACTGACACTTTCAGTTTATCTTTGGCCTGATATCTTGATGTAATTCTGTAAGCTTTGTAGGATAATGGGAACAGTGTGTGTGCTTACATTTAAAAAATATGTTTTAGTTTTATTATTGTTAATGATTGCCCTTGACGTCAAAATCCGCTTGTTCCCAGAGTGAACTGGAAAACATGAGAACGACGAGGTCAGCAAACTTCTTTTGGATTCGTGGGCTTGCAGTATCCTACCTAGAACCCTTATAGAGGCAAAGCCACGGATCACTGCTGCCTAAATGGACCTCTTTTGGCTCTGACACTGTAAATGAAGTGGAATAAGTTATGTGTAATTCTACATCCTGCAGTTCGCTCATGACAAATGCTGGAGAGCCGCCGTTCACACAAATTCCCATTTACCTTGTATTCTGGGCAGCGTGTTGAGAGAGACGCTGTTTATATCCATATTGCAGACCCTGAATTGTGACCTTTTTAAAGCCTATTTTTAAACCTCATTTGACGTTGGGAAGGGAAATTAAACACTACAACTGTCTGGGGGAGGTGGCCTTGTCTTGGATATGAGAGTTTGAGGAGGAGGAGACTTGGTGGGGGGTGCAGAGCCACGGTAGGCTGCATTCATCATCTCATTTCTGAGTTTATTACACCCATGGGGGGTGTTGTCAAGGAGCACCTCCATCCCAACTCCCTGTTTTTGCCAACTTGGCTACAATCACCTCCTTTTCTCTGCTTTTATTTATTCTGTTTATCCAGGAAGGTTTCTTACTCAGCCGTGCTGTAAATTGTTGAGTTAGTCTAATAAAAAGCTGCCAGACGCTGCTATTTACTGCTGACTTCTGGGTTGGCTTTTTGGTGCCACGATGGAGCGTTTGCCGATGGCCGTTCTCTATCACCGCTGACTCTTACAGCTAATGCACACATTTGTGCCTCGAATCCTCAACGGCAAATGCTTACAAGAGGGACTTTAGAAGCATCATAGGACATTAAGTTGACTGCGACTGATTTGAGAGACTCCAGAGCCTGTCAGACCTTTAGATCGCACGTGTTATTACACGACCCTAGCTGTTACCAACATAACCATGCCTGCAGATTTCATCAGTATTTATTTATTCGTTTATTTGATTAATTTGTGCATAACATTGCGTCCATTTGCCACTGCAAATACTGGTCCACCCTTCAGCTAAATCGCTTATCCAGTACAGATATCAGAGTGCAATAAACATCTGCACAATCTCCATGTCATTACCTTAGTATGTATAGAAAGATAACACATAATGACTCCCCCTGTATTCACAGCAGTGTCAGGTCAGCTGAACGTGACCTTGGCCGACTAATGAGCTTTATAATACGGCCATCATCTTTGTGTTGCCTTAGATTCAGGAAGAATGAGCACTGGAGGGTCAGTCAATGGCCTCTGGGGTGGGTCTCCCTGCTTACTGGAAGCCCCTTCTGGTCGTTGGGGTCTGTGAATTAATGTTTCACAATGGGGCCAATTATAACCAAGGAATCTAAGAGAGTCTAGCAGTGAAAGGCCGCTGTCACACAAAGGTCCATTCTCTGGGATTTCTTCTTGCAGGCTGAAGTAGCTCATTGATTGACACACTGTATTAAATGCTAGCATTTCATTATTTTTCTGTGGACTTGTGGGTAATGGCCATTGTTTCGGTCACATGGGTTTTCTATTTATTTTTCCCCTCTGATTTTTACAGCTGAATCACTCCACAAAGGTAAATCGCTCTTTTTGCTGTACCGCAGGGCTCATCCGTGGACTTTCAGAGAACAATACTGTAAGAGTTCCTCAGCTGTGGAATCAAGGGCCAAGTTTAAGATTTAACACAATAAAACAGAAAGTAGAATCAAGTAGAATAAAAATCCAAGGGCATATTCTAAAAATGAAAGGACCTTACAAGAAAAAGACCATAATTTGACATCATTGTAGTTTGGATTTTTTAATTTTTTGGCATGACTGGATCCTGGTATTTGCCACTTTGTTTCTGAAATATTTAAACTGAAATATTTTCCAGGAGCTCTATAAAGAAAATGTGGTTGGACAAAAGACATCATTAGTTGGCTTTCTTTGGTGTACAGAAGGACAGATGACATCATTAGCTGGGTTTCATTGGTGTACAGTATGACAGATGACATCACTACATAAGAACATAAGAACATAAGAAATTTACAAACGAGAGGAGGCCATTCGGCCCATCAAGCTCGTTTGGGGAGAACTTAGCTAATAGCTCAGAGTTGTTAAAATCTTATCCAGCTCTGATTTAAAGGAACCCATGGTTTTAGCTTCCACTACAATAGCAGGAAGACTATTCCATACTCTGACTACACGCTGTGTAAAGAAGTGCTTCCTCAAATTTGTTTTAAAATGTTCTCCCGCTAATTTCCACTTATGGCCACGAGTTCTAGTATTTAGACTAATATTGAAATAGTCATTTGGCTGAACAGCATCCAGACCCGTTAGAATCTTATAGACCTGAATCATATCCCCCCTTAGTCTCCTTTGCTCAAGGCTGAACAGATTCAGTTCCGCTAACCTCTCCTCGTAAGACATTCCTCTAAGACCAGGAATCATTCTCGTAGCTCTTCGTTGCACCTTTTCTAAGGCAGCAATGTCCTTCTTGAGGTGTGGTGACCAAACCTGCACACAGTATTCTAGGTGGGGTCTTACCAAGGAATTATATAAGTGTAACATCACCTCCCTTGACTTAAACTCCACACATCTAGAGATATAACCCAACATTCTGTTCGCCTTTTTTATTGCTTCCCCACATTGGCGAGAGTGGGACATGGAAGCATCAACATACATACCGAGATCTTTCTCGTAATCAGCTACCTTTATTTCAGTGGAACCCATAAAATATCTGTACTGTATATTTCTGCTCCCTGCATGGATTACCTTACATTTATCTGTGTTAAATTTCATCTGCCAAGTATCAGCCCATTCGCTAATTAAATCCAGATCCCGTTGAAGCCTCTCTGCTGCTAGATTAGTATCTGCTACCCCGCCCACCTTAGTGTCGTCTGCAAATTTAACCAGTTTACTGTATGTATTCGTGTCAATATCATTAATGTAAATTAGGAACAATAGTGGTCCTAAAATTGAACCCTGCGGTACCCCACTATAAACGGAGGCCCACTGTGACATAGTGCCTCTAATAACTACTCGCTGCTTCCTATCAGTTAGCCAGTTTTTGATCCAAGCTGCCACAGTTCCTAAAATTCCTGCAGCTTTAAGCTTTAACAAGAGCCGTTTGTGGGGGACAACATCAAAGGCTTTCTGGAAATCTAAGTAAATCACATCATAGGCCTTTTTGTGATCAATTTCACTTGTAGCTTCCTCAAAGAATTCAAGCAGATTCGTTAAGCAGGATCTACCTCTCCTAAATCCATGTTGGCTATCCTTTATAATGTTATTTGCATCTAGGTAATCTACCATTTTCACTTGAATTATAGCTTCCATTATTTTTCCAGTAATGCTAGTTAAACTGATTGGCCTATAGTTTGCTGGATTACTTCTATCCCCTTTTTTGAATATGGGTGTTATATTAGCATGCTTCCAATCTGATGGTACCACACCGGCAGATAACGATTTCTGGAATATTAAAGTCAAAGGTTGGCTAATAATATCCCTCATCTCTTTCAAGACTATAGGTAAGATGCCATCAGGCCCCTGCGATTTATTTATTTTGAGTTTAGCTAGGCTTAGTATCACATCAACCTCAGTTATACATATATTGGTCATAGACGATGCTGTATTTGTATTAATTGGTGGCAAGTTACTTGTGTTCTCTATTGTGAACACCCTTGAAAAATAATCATTAAACTCGTTTACCATATCAATTTCGTTATCAATTATAAGGCCCTTACTATCCTGCAAATTAGTGATTTCAGCTTTTAGTGCTCTCTTGGAGTTAAAATATTGGAAGAAACCTTTACTGTCATGCTTAGGTGGCTTTCTTTGGTGTACAGAAGGACAGATGACATCACTAGCTGGGTTTCTTTGGTGTACAGTATGACAGATGACATCACTAGGTGGCTTTCTTTGGTGTACAGAAGGACAGATGACATCACTAGCTGGGTTTCATTGGTGTACAGTATGACAGATGATATCACTAGGTGGCTTTCTTTGGTGTACAGAAGGACAAATAACATCACTAGGTGGCTTTCTTCGGTGTACAGAAGGACAGATGACATCACTAGCTGGCTATCTTCAGTGTACAGATGGTCCTGGGCCCTCATTCTCCACCCTATCCCAAACCCCGGAGGTATTAAACTCCTTTTAGTCCATTTGCTACATCCTGTGCATGTTTTACAGTCGCCTGTGTCAAGCAAATAAAGAACATCTTGTGTGTGTGTGTGTGTGTGTGGGGGGGGGCACTTTAAAATATTCAGTAAACAAAGGCTGGAAAAAAGCAGCATTCACCTGCATCTGTACTCCATGTGCTGGTATGTGAAAATTCTGCCATCAATCAAACAAGCCTTTTGCTCTATAGGTGTCCTTGTTAATGCCTGCTGCGAGAGACAGAGAGAGAGAGGGAGAGAGAGTTCACAATAACGGGGAAAGCCCGAAATTTCTGCATTATCATTGCATTATGAAATCAGAACATCACTTCCTCATAAATGCATGTGCTCACTGTCCTGTCACTCAGAACACCATCCCTCCAGGGACTGGCGTTCCGTAAAAAAGCAAGAATTAATGAATGAATGAATGAATATGCACCATAGAACAGTAGGTGTAGCAACATTAGATATCTTAAGCACATTGAATATTATATTCTAGCTTGCAGTTGAATCTTACACACAAATAAAATCTGAGGTGAAACGTTTCAACAGACAGCATCGATGTCAATACTGGAGTCGGTCCAACAGTCTGTTTTCTATGTGGATTGATTTCAAGCATGAATTAAAATCTGAATTTGATTTATAGAAAGCCTTACTGGAAAGGATGTGCCAGTGCACCTCACACCACAATTATCCCAAAGACTTTTGTTTTCAACCACAGGTTAACAAAATCCACACGAGAGATGTGTCCTCCATTCCTTATTGAAACCTGCTCGCAATTTCCAAGGTGTATTCAAGTTTCAACTTAGTCAGTAACATGAACTTAAGATATGGTTTGAAATACAACAGAAGACATGATTTAAGCTGTTACCCCAGGAATACCTTAGGAGTATTTGATTTGTTCTTACAATAGCGCCCTCTGTGGGAAGACCATGCATGAGCTCCTGACACTAATTAATCAAAATGGCTGGGTTGACGGAGGTTTTGAGAAAGAAAAACCTTCCAATCGTGGGATCAAGTGTTCTTTATTTGTAGTCAGTTCCCTGCAAAGTGTTGCTAGCAACTGAATTCATTCCACCTTCTGTGAGTTTTGCACCCCGGTGGGGCACTGAGATGCTCGTCTGTAGTGCTGACTTGGTCATGGAGATGCATGAGCAGGGTTATGGTTACAATGGTACAGAGGGAAGGGACATCAGTGACACCTGAGCCCTCGAGCCACACGACACGCTAACCCACTAAGCTTCACTGACTCTGCTAACAGACGGCTGGACAAAAGGGCCGCCATCCCAGGTCGAAAAGCACATTTATGTGTGACTTTTATAAGCTTAACATGCCCAAGGGAAGAAGGCCGCCCCCCCGCGGGCCGTTAATTCCCCTTATTCAGACATTCTCTGGCGACTTCATTTACCAACTCATCCCTGCTGAAAAAAACAACAGAGACCAACATGATTTTCATGGTTTGGTGCTGGTTAGTGTTGGTTTGCTGCTGGTGTAGCTCGTGCACCAGCATAGCTGTGCTGGTCTACCTACACATGAAGGTAGAGCAATATTTCATTAATGGTTCTGGTCCACTGCAGGACCAAAACACAGCACATGCTGGTTTAACCAGTATGCATTATGCTGGTCATGCTGGTAACCAGATATGCTGGTCTATGCTGGTTTTCTCAGCAGGGATAACTCATATTGTCATCCTATGAGCCTCCAACCATCCATCCATCCACTACCGCTTGTCCGGGGTTCGGGTCGCGGGGGTAGCAGCTTCAGGAGAGATACACAGACCTTCCTCTCCGCAGCTACCTCTACCAGCTCCTCGGGGAGGACGCCGAGGCGTTCCCAGGCCAGCCGAGAGATAGAATCCCTCCAGCGTGTCCTGGGTCTGCCCCGGGGCCTCCTCCCTGTAGGACCTGCACGGAAACCCTAACCCTAACCTCATTTCGGCAGCCTGTATTTGCGATCTCATTGTATCGGTCATTACCCATAGCTCATGACCATAGGTGAGGGTAGGGATGACGATGGACCAATAGATTGAGAGCTTTGCTTCCTGGCTCAGTTCTTTCTTAGTCACGGCGGACCGGTTAAGCGCCTGCAAAACTATAAACGCCGCTCCGATTCATCTGTCCAGCTCCCTATCTCACCTACCCTCACTCGTGAACAAGACCCCGAGATACTTGAACTCCTCCACTCTTACAGTACCTCTTCCCTGACCTGAAGAGGGCAATCCACCAGTTTCCGGCTGAGAACTATGGTCTCGGATTTGGAGGTGCTAATCCTCATCCCTGCCACTTCGCACTCGGCTTTGAACCGCCCCAGTGCATGCTGGAGATCCCCAGCAGATGAAGCCAACAGGACGACATCATCTGCAAAAAGCAGCGAGGCAATCCTGAGGCCACCAAACTGGACACCCTCAACACCCTGGCTGCGCCTAGAAATCCTGTCCATAAATATTATAAACAGGACCGATGACAAAGGGCAGCCCTGGTGGAGCCCAACACGCACCGGGAACACGTCCGACTTATTACCGGCAATGCGGACCAAGCTTCTGCTCCGTTCGTACAGGGACCGAATCGCCCACAATAGCGGACCCCGGACCACATACTCCCAAAGCACCCCCCACAGAGCACCTCGGGGTACCCGGTCGTAAGCCTTTTCAAAACCCACAAAACACATGTAGACTGGATAGGCAAACTCCCAAGCCCCCTCCAGTACCCTTGCAAGGGTATAAAGTTGGTCCAGTGTTCCATGGCCAGGACGAAATCCGCATTGTTCCTCCTGAATCCGAGATTCGACTATCGATCTCACCCTCCTCTCCAGTACCCTGGAATAGACTTTCCCAGGGAGGCTGAGAAGTGTGATCCCCCTGTAGTTGGAACACACCCTCCGGTCCCCCTTCTTAAATAAGGGGACCACCACCCCGGTCTGCCAATCCAGCGGCACCGTCCCTGACCTCCACGCACTGTTGAGAAGGCGTGTCAGCCACAACATCCAGAGCCTTCAGGTACTCTGGGCGGAACTCGTCCACCCCCGGGACCCGACCACCACGTAGCTTCCAACCAAATTTATTTTTGTATAGCGCATTATCACAACATTACATCGTCTCAAAGCGCTTTACAGCATCCCCACCCAAAGCCCCCAGTGAGTAAGCCATAGGCGACAGTGGCAAGGAAAAACTCCCTAGAAGGAAGAAACCTTGGGAGGGACCAGACTCAAAGGGGGAGCCCATCCTCCAGGGGCCAGCAGGGAGAGTCAAATACAGTAAATTTTGAGACACAAACGGGGAGCAGGGGGGAGATGGCAAGCCGGTGCCAACGCTCCCTCCAATCGCCAGGCAACCAGAAGGCAGGGAACGGGTCATACATGGAAGATGACACAGGCAGAACGGCAAGCTGGATGCACGGACGTCATTGGTAGAGGCGACGTCACATGTAGCAGGGTGTGCTGGACATCTTGATAGATTGAGGGCTCCAGGCTCCACAGCTTAATGCACCGAGCTGTGGGGCCACCAGTAGCCCCACCCCAGTCCGGCGTCGCTCACCTGCCTCAACTCCAGAAGAAAAGAGCGTCCAGCCCCTCTCCAGGAGATTGGTTCCAGAACCCACGCTATGCGTTGAGGTGAGCCCGACTATATCTAGTCGATATCGCTCAACCTCACGCACAGGCTCCTTCCCCACCAGAGGTGACATTCCATGTCCCGAAAGCCAGTTTTGTCAGCCGGGGATCGGATCGCCAGGGCCTCCCTTGGCCGCCATCCGATCCACAATGTACCGAACCCCTGACATTCCCCTTGCGGGTGGTGGGCCCACCTGGCGATCCTATGAGCCTGTTCTTGTTAAATCTTCGTTAATGTTTTGAACGATGATGCGTTTCTGTGTGGGACTGCTCGTGTTCTGCAGTCTGTAATGCACGGTGTGCTTCATGATAGGCAACAAGATTTATTAACCATGAATGTGTTTCGTTTGATTATACTTCACAATCTTCCCCAGTGTGGACTGGGAGGAAAGTTTTCCTGTTGGAATGACGTCCAAGTTCCTGTCCCAAAGAGGATTAGGAGGCAGCAGCGGATAAAGGAGCGGATCACATTTCCCAGTGCCATGTCTTGGAGGAGTTTGCCTACCACACGTCTGCCAGGGTCCAAAATAAGGAGATGGGCGGCAGCTGTAAGTGTCATTGAAATTACAGTAAAAGCCTCCTTCCATGCCAGTCACAGATCGCAGAGCTGGAGTGAAGCCAGGGGGTGAAGCCAGGGGGCGCTCCAAGGCTGGGGCTTGTGACGCAGGAAGCCGGTGTGCGGTCAGGCCTGCTGAGGCCGCGGGACGGTCAGCAAAGCCCGTTACGTCGTGTCATATGTCATCTTCTCCATTTGTTACTCTAATGGCTTCCTGTGTAATCCTATAATGCTAATGTACCTACCCATCAGTCCAAATCACTGACAGCTCAATTTCTACAGCAATTTCCCCCATACAGAAGGCAGGCAGGAGTGGTTAAAGGATTTAGACTTGAAGGTTAACTCTCCGAGTCTGCAAAAGGAGAGTTCTGCCGTTACTCTCCTGAAAGGTATGGGTTAAACACAACCAGAAAACACAGATAAATAATCTTCATAATCTCAGGCAGATTTAGGACCCAGGGGATACTACAAAGGTGTCTTGCTGGCTCTGATTGGCTGATTGTCTATCCTCTATCTGCCTGCACTTCTCCTTTTACACTGAATCAATATGGCAGAACAGGAAATGGAACAAAACAGAGCTGGGAAGAGCTCAGTGGTTATAGCAACATGGTAATAAATGCAGTCTGTTTTTTCTATAACACAATATGCAATTTGTTTAACAGACTTCCTCATTCAAAGGTGATTTACATAGCCGACCTTGTCGTATTTTACTTACTTAAACAACTAGACTTTTTTTTCAGCTGGTTAGTTTTTTGAAAGGCCCATTCAGCACCTTCCAAACCCTCACATCACGGTTCATTTTAGTCCTTTCCGTATTTTTGAAAAAACACCGTCCAGGCTCTTAGCCAATCCTGAAGGCCGAGACCAAACTGGGAAAACTGTGTGTTTATTTAATGTTCACCACAGTATACCTGCACAGAGCTTTATAAAAGGTTTATAAGTGATTTTTTTGGAAAAACCGTTAATTGATTTGAGAATGGAATTATTGCAGGGAGCAGAAATTCCACCTCACAGGCCATGAACACATGCAGCCGGCCCGCAGAGCTTTTCTGCAGAAAAATCTAAACCACATGTCCAAATTACAAAGGCAGAAATAGAGAGAATTCCTCCAGCTTTGACGATCCATGTCAAACCCAGCAACACAGTCACCATGTCGCCGCCCGCCTACAACCGGTCACCATCCAAGCCGCCGATCACTTCTGATCTCATAAAGTCTCTCGGCGTAGACGACGACACAATAAAAGTGAATAAAGCTTAGGGTTAGTGTCAAGCGGGAGCGCCGGTGAAGTGAGCTGCTCATGAAGGGGAATCAGCTGCAGCAGTGTAGCGAATAACAGCATCCACGGCGATGTCACTGTTTGGGGGCCATTTTTAAATTATTAAATGTGCCGTAAAATTAAATATAACATTCCACCAATTACACTTCACTATAGTTATGTATGCATTATGAGACATCCTTGTGTGATTTAGGACTATATATAACATTTTTGTTTTTCTGTAAGTTCCTCTGTTCCTGGTTCCCATATGGGAAAACTCTATTTTACAAAAATCTGTGACCGCAATGAAAAAGCTAAAAATGCAGAAACTCTTGTATTTTGTTTGGTTACTTATGGTTATGGTTAGGGCTGGGTAGGGGTTAAGGTTGTCATAGTTAGCATTAGCATTTTTCCCATAGAAATGAATGAATGAATCCCCAAAAAGATATGATTAGATGACTGTGTTTGTGTGTGTATGTGTGTGTGGGTTTGCATAGATCACATTTGGGGACCAAAATGTCCCCAAAGTGCAGTAAAACCTGAAACTTTCTTACTTTTGGGGACAAATCTGTGAATGCAATCAAAAAAGTTAAAGTTCCAAAAGTCTTGTATTTCGGGTGGTTACTTACTGTATGGTTAAGGTTAGGGATGGGTAGGGTTAAGGGTGTCGTGATTGGTATTAGGGTTTTTACCATAGAAATGAATGGATGGTCCCAGTTTAGATAGGTAGACCAACTTATGTGCACGTGCGTGTGTTTTTGTTGGGAATGTTGTAGCAGAGAACATATGTTCTTTAAGAGCAGAGAAGAAAAGAATGAAAATGATGTAAGTGTGCAACTTTCTACAGCTTCTTAACCACTCAAGCACTTTGAACTCCCAGGGCGATGTCTTCAACAGAAGGCTTCTAGATGTTTCTGTGTGCACTGACACGTGTAGACCAGGATCAAAACATATTGTACAGAACAGCTGGAGGCTCGATTGAGACTTTAGATATTCTCTTGGATCATAACATAGGAAATCGAAACATTTGCTGTACGTGTATAATATCCGCATCTCTTGAGAGCAGTGTTGGAGTATTGGAGAAGCAGGCTCTGCCATACTGTCACAACTGACCAGAGGCTCTTGCTCAGTTCTTCACCAAAAACACCCAACTAAAGCAATTGATTTTGAATAAATAATGTTCTGTTATTTTTGCAATAGCACCAAGGTTTTATAGATTATAGTTTTGGGGTACTATACGCTGCCCCAACATAACACAGATTATACAGTACACTGACTACCAGATAAATTTGGTTGTTAAAACAGTTTCTTTCCACTCTTTCCAAGATTAGGACCATTCTCTCACCAGCTGATCTGGAAAAGGTTATTCATGAATTCGTGACCTCTAGACTACTAGTTTGCTGTATCTTGAAATTAATCAGCCTCTTTTAACTAGGACACTATCACATCACCCTGACCCAGGCCTCTCTTCACTGGCTACCTATTAGAAATAGAATTAACTTCAAGATTTTGCTGCTGGTGTTGGAAGCCCTGCATAGACTGGCCCCATCATACCTTTCATATCTTCTGTCTCTCTTCACCATCACACTCTCTTAGATCATCCCACTAGTTATTAATTTCTCCCTGGTCTAGGGGGAAAAGGGGGTGATCACACGTTAGCAGTAGCTGCTCCAGAACAAGCTGTCGTTGCATGTTAGCTCTGTCTCCTCTGTTAGTCTCTTTAAGAGTAAGATAAAAACACACCTGTTCTCTGTGGCTTTTTGCTAAGTAATCTTATATGATTGTTTTGTTTTTGTGTGTTTTTTTTTCTGGAAAGCACTTTGGTGTCTGGAAATAAGTAAAGATTAAGTTGAGTTGAGCTGAGTTGAGCTGAGCCAAGTTGAGCTCACTTAGCCGAGCCGAGCTAAGTTGAGCTGAGTTGAGTTGAGTGCAGTTGAGCCGAGTTGAGCTGAGTTGAGTTGAGTGCAGTTGAGTTGAGTGGAGTTTTGTGCAGCTGAGTTGAGTGCAGATGAGTTGAGCTGAGCCATGTTGTGTTGTGTTGAGTTGAGTTGAGTTGAGCTGAGTTGAGCAGAGTTGAGCTGAGCTGAGTTGAGCATAGTTTAGCTGAGCTGAGTTGAGCTGAGCCAAGTACACTCACCGCCCATGGTATCTCTCTACCTCCTATCATACCATTTCCCCATTATAATGGCCCATCAGATGCGAAAAGGATGTGATTCGGCTCTTCCAGAAACAGAAAACCAGGAAAACACCGGGCCCAGATGGTGTCTCTCCCTCCTGTCTCAAAGTCTGTGCCGACCAACTGGCAACAGTCTTCATGCAGATCTTCAGCAGATCCCTGGAGTTGTGTGAGGTCCCCTCCTGCTTCAAAAGCTCCACTCTCATTCCAGTCCCCAAGAAACCCTCCATCAAATGAATGAATAGCTACAGGCCTGTCGCCCTGACGTCTCTAGTCATAAAGTCGTTTGAACGACTGGTGCTAGTCCACCTGAAGAACACCACTGACCACCTGCTCGATCCCCAACAGTTTGCCTACCAGACAAACAGGTCAGTGGACGACTCAATCAACATGGGTCTGCACTTGATCCTGAAACACCTGGACTACCCAGGGGCTCATCCACGGATCCTGTTTGTGGACTTCAGCTCGGCTTTTAAAACAATCATCCCCGAAATCCTTTCCTCCAAACTCTCACAACTCCACATTTCCCCTGCCATCTGCAAGTGGATCACCAGCTTCTTAACAGACAGGAAGCAGCATGTGAGGCTGGGGGACGTATCTTCTGGTACACGGACAGTCAGCACTGGTGCCCCACTGCTCTTCTCCCTCCACACTAATGACTGCACCTCCAATGACCCAGAGGTCAAATTCCTGAAGTCACTACAGTCATCGGACTTATCCTGGATGGTGACGAGTCTGCATAGCGGTGGGAGGTTGACTGGCTGGTGTTCTGGTGCAGTCAGAACAACCTGGAGCTTAACATGCTGATGACTGTGGAGATGACAGTGGACTATAGGAGGCACCGTCAGGCACTTCTTCCTCTCACCATATCCAACAGCCCTGTGGCGACGGTGGAGACCTTCAAGTTTCTGGGAACAACCATTTCCCAAGACTTGAAGTGGGAGCCCAACATCAACTGCGTCCTCAAAAAGGCCCAGCAAAGGATGTAATTCCTGCGGCAACTAAGGAGGTACGGTCTGCCACGGGAGCTGCTGAGCCAGTTCTACACTGTAGTCATTGAGTCTGTCCTTTGCTCATTGATCACAGTGTGGTTTGGAGGAACCAGGACCAAGGGAGACTGCAGCGAACAGTGAGGGCAGCGGAAAAAATCATTGGTGCCCCCCTGCCCTCCATCCAGGACGGAACGGGCAGATAAAATCATTGCAGATCTGTTACACCCTGGACACAATCTTTTCCAGCTCCTCCCTTCTGGCAGGCGCTACAGACCTCTGTACACAAAAACCACCAGACACAGGAGCAGCTTCTTCCCTCAGGCCGTCACCCTCATAAACAGCTAAGCTGTGTCTCCTGCCTTCTGTCAATTTCCCCCCTTAAACTCTGTTTGCACTCAACCTCGCACCTTAAACTTGTACAGTGTTACCCATGTGTGTATATTTTAAATGTTATTTCTTGTATAGTGTAACTTATTGTTTGTACAGTGTCATTTATTGTCTGTGTACTAGGGAGTCTCAAGCAGCCAAAAACAAATTCCTTGTGTGCCCCAGCACACTTGGCGAATAAAGCTGATTCTAATTCTGATTCAGATGGGTGTATAGTTTCATGTCAACATCAGGAACAAGATTGCTGCAATTCAACTGACCACAAAAAACTAAATAAAAACGATACTCTGAAGTGTACAAACGCGCTAGAGGCTCATGGGAAGCTTACGGTGTTTGTTACATGGGAATTGGAGTGTGTCTCCCTATAGTCCTCTTGTAGTAAAGTCTTGGGCCATGCCTGGAAAATCTAAGTATAAAGCTGACTTTGCTCACATGGACGGCCCTCAGCTAAAGAGTTTGTTGGGATTTCATGGACATTTTGAGTGGATAAACAAGTCTAATCAGAATCCAAGCCGTTCCATGCGGGTAGAAAATTACATAGGGACAATGACTGTACTCCCATTCTATGTGTCCCCCAACATAAAGGGACTGTTTGCTAAAGCATTTTAGGGTGGACAACCACCGTCCATTTGGGCTTTTTCAATGCAAATTGTTGTGTCCATTAAAAAAGTAGCAGAGACTATTGGCAGGCATAAAAACATTAAAAAGCCCCAACATTCCTGCTTAATACACACAGCACAAAGCACAGCAGAAAAACGGTTGATATTGGAGTTAATTGGTCATCTGTTTTTTGGAGATTTTTTTAACCCTAATGACTAAAGTGAATTTGCATTCAGGAGGCTGTAAATTATGGGATGCACACATAACCATTCTGAGGGACTGAGGACAATCGTGCCCTTTAAAGTGGGTACTGAAGACATTTCCCTTTTTTATTACTGAAACTGCCCATATTTCATTACTCCTTTATAGATCCCAGTCATGTGTCTGAATGCCTCGTGCGTGAGGGCTCACCCTGTAGGTTAAATCTTTATAGACCCATAAACGTCTGGCGAACTGGAGGGATGCTTCTCGTTTTAGCCCGAAGAGCCTTGATGAGGACTTGCTGAGGGCTGCTTTTCACCTGGAACGCGACTAAGTGCCTGTTTATCGAGTCGAAGGATACTTCAGGCGAACCGTTCAGCGTGACTTTCAGACAGGGGCCCGTTCCATTCGAGACACTTTGGAGCTTTTTGAAAGGTTTATGGGTCCAAGCAAAGACATTATATTTACACCCCAGCCTCTACAACCACCCCAAAGACATTTTGGTTTTGTAAGAGCATACTGTATGTGGACATTTTATTAATTCTACATTGTCCTTTTAGTAAAATGTGAAACCTGCTTTCTATACTGCACTTGATTTCACTGATGACACCTGCAATCCTCTGTGTATTACACTGAGTCATAATGACCTACCTACCATCTGTTTTGTTAATATGAAGAGTTAGTATAGAACAAATTTAAGCTGGACACTTATTGCACCCTTATACCACCTGAGAAATTAAAAAAAACATTACATCATTCATTGTGTAAAACTGCTTGTTACAGTAAGTGTGCACGGCCTATTAATCCGCAAAGCCTCCTGGAAGAAGATGATACTCCGTCTTCATATTCTTGAAGTTAAAAGCCAGAGGTCCTGGTGTTGCTTGTCTTAGAAATGCAGACTTTCTAACATCCATCCTGTCACTCCCAGCTCCGTACGATCCTCGTGTGTGCCACGCCCACCTCGTTACCTCGTGTTATTTCCTAATTGTTACCACCTGTTTCCTACTTGATTTTGACTTGTCTTGTGTATTTAGTCCACGTCTGTGTTATTATCCCCAGTCCGGTCATTGATGAGTGTATTGTCTTCAATTAAACCCCGTGTTCCCGACCCCTGGCTTCCTGCCCATTTGTCTGCGCTCCGGGCGCTTATGCATCTTGACACATCCATCCATCCATCCTTCCACTCTTCAAGCGCTTATCTTGGTCAGGATTACAGGAGCTTTATTTACTTAAATATCTTCATTTATCTTTCAAGTATTTTTGTACAGTATTTTAAAAGGTTCTTTTTAGCACCAAAATTTAAACCACTCTGCTCAGCTTCCAAGATTACCGATACCCACAGTTTGGTCTGATGTAACTACAAGAGTAATATTTAATGAGAAATAACTTTCTGTGTGCAGGTCAGTGTGGTGGCACAGTGCCTCACAGCTCTGGGACCAGAGTGTCTGCCATGGTTCCAGGCATGTGGAGTTTGCATCTTCTCCCCATGTCGATGCTGGGTTTCCTTCCCATTTTCTGGTTTCCCCCTACAGTCCAAAAACATCCATCCATCCATCCATCCATCCATCCATCTCTTTTCTGAAACCGCTTGTCCTACTCAGCGCCCTGGAGGCTGTGGCCGCAAGGCAGAGGTCAACCCAGGATGGGGCGGCAAGTCCAAAAACATGCTGAGCTTAATCGGAGTTACTAACTTGCCCATAGGTCTGCCTGTGTGAGTGAATGGTGTGTAAGTGGGAGTGAATGGTGTGTAAGTGGGAGTGAATGGTGTGTAAGTGTGAGTGAATGGTGTGTAAGTGTGAGTGAATGGTGTGTAAGTGTGCGTGAATGGTGTGTAAGTGTGCCCTGCAATGGGTTGGTGCCCCAACTTGTTCCCTCTCTTGTGCCGGGATAAGTGAATAGTAACAGGGTGTGTTTGCTGGAATACATTACATTCAGAAAGCCTATTCTGTCGTGAAAATTGGGAACACAAGTGAGCTTGAAACGTGGCCCAGGAAAAATAAGGCCGGGTGGGGGGGGGTGCCAGTCCATCACAGGACATCTTAAAGCGCATCACCACTGGGCACCATAATGCACACTTTAATCATAATAATAATAATAATTGATACTTTATTGATCCCCGTGGGGAAATTGTTTTTACACCTCCCTCAACTTGCTCTTTGTAGAGCAAGCTGTCCGCGAAGGGCAGCCACCCATAGCGGCGCCCAGGGAGCTGGGGATTGAGGGTCTTGCTCAAGGACCCACAGACGTGCTGAGGCTGGGCTTGAACTGGCGACCTTGTGATTACAGGCACACGGCTTAACCCACTAAGCCACACGCTGCCCCCAGTACTACAGGAGATACAGTACTATCTCCGCAAAAACAACCCAGCTGATCTTCAGCAATGCAGGGAATCATTTCAAAATACTGAAATATTATCTAGCATAAGAATGGATTGTCCAAAAATTGTTCACCAAATATGTACTTTTAGCTTTTACCATAAACGCAATAAGTGCAGTATTCAGATTTCAGCGACCATAATGCACTTCTGAATACGCCTTTTCTTTGATTTCACATCCAACCATTGGATCATTGTTCTGTAATATTTGAATGCCTGTTTGGGTTAAAAATTGGTTGATCCTGGGAAAACATAAAATATGGATTCAGAACCCAAGAAAGCAGCTCAATACGGTTTATTAACCTATTTATCTTGGTGGAGCACAGGTTACATCTTGGCTATCAAAAGCCATTTCCTGTTCTCACCAGGGTGGAAACTCTCTGCATCCTTTACGTCTGGAACAGTAGCTCGTAACACAAAGGTGCAAGTTGCTAAATGACAACAGATGTTTTTTTTTGGATAAGATTTCACATGAACATCATTTTCTCCCCCAAGTTTATTTTGCCTTGGGCAAGCATAGAATATCAAATTATAATTTTATATTTTAATTGAGGTTTGATTGGGTTTTAAATTGGATTTTGTGACTGGAAATTTTCTGTGTGAGTTTCTATTTCTACACAATCACAGCAAGTAATTTTACCCAGAATTCCTTTCATTATGTCATTGAAATATCTGTTCATATACGTCACTCTCAGCACTGGGCCATGTCTGCTTATATCATTGACTCCCATTTCCAGTGCAATATTCCGGATTCATCTTTATTTAAACGTATTCAGGATTTATGATATGGGAGAGACATAAAAACAGCCCTGAGCTTGAAATCAAAGTTTGGAATTCCATTTTAGTCATCAATTCAAGTTTCCATTAGTTCCATTAGTGTTTAAATAGTTTTGTAACTTCAGACGACTTCTAACCTCTGATTATTTGTGACTTTGTTTGTACATAATCAGTCTGTCTGATGTGCACAGATGAACATTTTCATTATTACTGAGATTTATACAACCCTTATATAATATAATGCAAAATGTTAATTATCCTTTAAGTTCTGTAAATGCATTGTTATGAGTCTTGTATATAAAATGTAAGGGTGGCTACTGCATCTGAACAAAGATCATGATGTTAAACCTCCAGCCATGGTTAGTGGTTAATTATACTTATTTATTTACCAGAGTTATGTGCTACCTTTGGCATATGCAAAGAAGATCCTTTTAGGCAGGGTCTCAAATGACGGCATCCTCTCTTCTCTGAACCTAGCCAAGGAACTGAAAAGAAAGGGAGTCAGTCAATCAAAATTGTGAGCCAATAAAAATCTTGAATGTTTTCATGATTATTACAAAAAATCAAAATGTTCAAACTATATTTGCATCATTTGCTTTTCAGTAATACATTTGGAATATGTCCATGTTGCAGTCAAGTGTTATTTATTTAAATGTCACAGGGGTCAAACTGAGCGATGTTATTAATTTATGAAAATTCAGTAGCTTCTGTGCTAAATGCGTATCCTTTATTTGAAGGGGAATTTGGCTTAAGAAGTGAAAGAAGCCCTTGTCTTCTGGAAATGCTTTCAGGGCTGTGATGTGGGATAAGAAGAGACCCAAACCGAAGAGGCCAAACTCTTTAAACTTTGTCTCGGCCACAAGAATATCACTGAAGCATGTGATTTTGGTTACACTGCTCCGCCATCCATCTCGGAGACTGACTGACGGCATCTTCGTGATAAATGATGTTCACGAAGATGTTCACAAAGGAAATGAACTGAGCTCTGGAAATGAAATCTGAGGCATCCAGCATCCTCCTGCTCAGCAGGTTATTGGTTTCGTCTGAGAATGACGACTTCTAATAAGGATGCGATAGGAAGAAATGACTATGCAGAAAAATATTTGGGAATTCATGAGTTTGAAGAACTGAAAGGTCAACTTCAGCTGTCAAACACCATACTTCATGTTTGCAAAGAGCGATCTGACTGCTGTGTCCCTCTAGGGCTTATATCGATATAGAATTTTCTGGAGAGGATTTACCATGTGCAGATGATATTTCCTTTAGTGAGCTGGACAATTCAACATGCTCCACAAAGTATGCTGATTTCCAGCTGAATCATGTTTCTCACATCACAGATCTATACCGATCAGCCATAACATTAATACCACCTGGCTAATATTGTGTAGGTCGCCCTCGTGCTGCCAAAACAGCTCTGACTTGTTGAGGCCTGGACTCCTCAAGACCTCTGAAGGTGTCCTGTGGTATCTGTCACCATCCATTACCAGCAGATCCTGTAAGTTCTGTAAGCTGTGAGGTGGAGCCTCTAAGGATCGGACTTGTTTGTCCAGCACGTCCTAAAGATGGCCGACCAGATCGAGCCCTGGGGAATTTGGAGGCCAAGTCAACACCTTGAACTCTTCTTCATGTTCCTCAAACCATTTATGAACAATTTTTTGCAGTTTGGTTGTATGCATTATCCTGCAGAAAGAGGCCACCGCCATCGGGGAATACCGTTGCCATGAAGGGTGGTACTTGGTCTGCAGCAATGTTTAGAGAGGTGGTACGGTGTCAAAGTAACACCCACATGAATGCCGGGACCCAAGGCTTCCCAGAACATTGCCCAGAGCATCTCACTGTTTCTGTCGGCTTGCCTTCTTCTCATTGTGCATCCTGGGACAATCTCTTCTCCAGCTAAATAATGCACACGGACCCGGCTGTCTGCATGATGTAATACAAAATGTGACTCATCAGGTCAGGCCACCTTCCATTGCTCCTTGGTCCAGTTCTCATGCTCAGAAAGTGTAAGCACCATTTTAGGCACTTTTGGTAGTGGACAGGGGTCAGCATGGGCAGTCTGACAGCTCAGTGATGCACTGTGTGTTCTGACACTTTTCTATCATAGCCAGAATTAACAGCAGTTTGCGCTACAGACCAGACGGGCTAGCGAGATCGGACCAGACGGGCTAGCGAGATCGGACCAGACGGGCTAGCAAGATCGGACCAGACGGGCTAGCGAGATCGGACCAGACGGGCTAGCCTTCACTCCAGATGCGCATCAGTGAGGTTTAGGTGCCCATGACCCTGTCAACAGTTCACTGGTTAGCCTTCCTTAGACTACTTCTTGTAGCTACTCAACAGTGCATACCGGAAACACCCCACACGACCTGCCGTTTTGGAGATGCTCTGACCCAGCTGTCTAACTATCACAATTTGGCCCTTGTCAAAGTCACTCAGATCCGTACTCTTGCCCATTTTAAAGAACTGACTGTTCACTTGCCTAATAAACTGTATAATGGCCCCCTTGACAGGTGCCATTGTAACAAGATAATCAATGTTATTCACTTCACCTGTCAGTGGTTTTAATGTGGGTATGGTGAGTAAAATCAACAGGTAGTACTTAAGGCTTCCAGAACAAGGTGTCTGTTGTTCCTCATATGAACCAAGGAACCCAAACACACGTCAGGGCAGGACTCGTATAGTCAGGTCAGCCTCGTCACCTGGTCCCTGTGGCCGAGTTCGACACCTTTAGAAATGAATATAAGCAAACCATTTCCAAATCATTATCTGATTGGTAAATATGTGCCTTTTTAATAGTGGCGTCATGATGAGATTTGAGATTTTATCTAATCATATGATATTTGTGGTTTGTAATTTTCACCAAAAGATTTTCATCCAATTGTTTTTCCCCCAGTGTGTCTCAGTTAAATGAAAATTAGGTTTATTTATTTTGGAATACAATGACCCCCCCCCCCCCCCCCCAAAATTGCACTCATTGCCATATTCACACCTTTTAATATCCCCTGGGGGTTTTAAAAATCTGCTTCCAGCTGCAGTGGAGCTTGGCGCGTGGTCAGACACCCACGGGGCAGCGGCGTTTGCTGGCCTGCTGCTTTCTCCTGGTCCCTGGGGGCAGAAGTGTAGGTTTGTATGGAGGTCTAATGGTGCCAATAATCATTTTATGGGCTGTGTGGACACATAGCTCCCTCTTTTCACTCATTTCTCCTCGTTATCAGATTTCCCATCATTTGGAAATTTCTCACGACACCCAAAAAAGCCGTCTGTATACTGAAATCCATATTGCTCTGTATTCTGGAATCCACATTTCTCAGAAACAGAACTGAAAGTTTCAGCTTTGCGTAGGGTTACAGAAGAAAAAAATCCTAAAAAATTCAATCCTCCCCCTGAAACCTGAACAGACACCGTCACCCATTCCCGTTTCTTTTAACTCTGGTCCGCTGTCTTCTTACACAGCTTGTCTGTAAATAACCAGGACCCCCCCCCCCCACCCCCATCTCCCACACACGGACAGGAGGATGTCAGTAGACTCTGAGTAAATTCCTCTCTGATCTATCAGTCGCAGGGACCTCAGCAGGCAACCCAGACCCAGGAGTGTTCACTAGTGTTCACTAGTGTTCACTAGCTAAATCTACAAAGCCCAAAGTTACTGCAGCTGTCAAATTTATTATTTTTCTTGCTTGTTTCTGTGCATAATCTGTCTCTAAATATGGTGCAAATTGGTTACGGTGCTTCTGGGTTTGAAATTCACCTTGAGATTGTGTTCTGCTGCAGAATGATGGGGACTGTATAGAATCATGTGTTTATATTTTGAAGCTGCTCAACGGCTGTAAGGAAAGTCATGAATGGTTCTGATTTTCACAGCTCATTAGCTCAGCTCTTCCCATTTCCATTGAGATTCAGCTTGAAGCAGAATTGTGAAGAACTCCCTGGGACACAGTGAAGTATGGATGTTAGGCAACAGATTCAAACAGGGAAGCCAACATTACGTGTTTGAAGTGGCGTATCTCACACTATAAGGGAGTAACAGGGCTTACCAATCCATTGTACCCTTGCATATTGTCAGTTATGGAAGTTCTGGAAAAATAGATGTGTTTTTAAACAGGATTATGTGAGAGAGAGTGCCTGATGTTTTTATGTGGCGTTACGTGCTGCGTGACACACACTGCGTTAACACCTGCGCAGTCAGATGTCTCAGCGTGTGACGGCTTTCTAATGATCCTGTTAGCAGGTTGTGCAAATGGCTCCTCACTGTCATCATGACCATCAGCATTTTTGTGGCTGGGGGAGCGGGTGTCTCTCTCACTGTCCCACACCATAACTCACTGTCAGGACTGAAATCCCAGCTTTTGACCACCACTGACTGGGCCATTTGAAAAAAGAAAATGAAACTACAGAAGGACGGAGGAAACTGAGAGAAAAAGGAGAAAGACACACACACACACACACACACACCAAAAGGTCACATTACGGCAATAACAATGAATCCACAGAAACGTCTATCTATGATAATTAGAGATGTCGCTTCGGCTGCTGGCACGGGCTTTGGTGACAGACAGGGGTCTTAAAAACACGGCCCCCGGGGCAGGCGTCAACCCCACGGGTCAAGGGGAGGAAGGAAGCACGGAACAGAGCGGCTTTGAGAACACAGGCCGAAGCATGGGTGCATCCGCTTACAGCACCGCGGCGCAGCCTGGACAGAAAGCCAGCGGGCCGGAACCTTGGGAGCCCAGGCCCGGAAACATTTACCACACGCGTCCCGGCAAACAAAGGCCCTGCTTTGTGGCCTGTCGGCATTCACCGGCACTCAGAACTCTCGCCCCGGCATAGTTGCCAGGCCAAAACACCCGTACCTCCAATATACAAGCTAGTTTGTCTAAAATAATCACCGTCAATGTCAATGAACTAGTGGTTACATGCTTCTACTGTCACACATGATCATCACATATTCTGCTTTTTATTCTGTGGGCCTCTGAACAAATGCATTCGAGACCCGGAGCATACAGAGTATTAAAATCTGCATGGACGTACTTGATTTACGAGTTTTTCCATACTGCCTCCACCCTCAACTTTCAAGAGAGTTTTTATCCATGATCTTTATTTAATTTTAAAAAAATGGCAGGCACCTTGGGAATTATTAGCAGACATGTATTCCGAATGTCTGAGGTAGCTCACTCGTCCACAAAACATTTCTAATATGAAGTTGACATCATCTAGATCAGGGGTCACCAACATGGAGCCCCTAAGGACCACATGAGTCGCACGCGGACCTGTTCTAAAAATAGCACAACTCACCAGTGAGCAGCGTCTAAAATTAAATTTTATCCTGTTGCTATTCTTCTTTAATCACATTTGCATTTATATAGATTTGAAAATGACAATATCTAAAAAAAGCATTTAAAACATGTTTATTATACATGAAGTTTAGATAAGTCTAGGTAAAGACTGTTCTGGTGGCCCTTCGTATGGCTCAGCACCCGCAAAGTAGCTCTAAGTTTCAAAAAGGTTGGTGACCCCTGATCTAGATAAAGACACTTCGGAAGTTTATGCTTTATCGAAAGTGTCCCACAAGCAGGGCATGTACTCTATATACAGCACCATCCCAAAAAACTTTGTTGGCAACTGTATTCTAAAAAAAATCACTGGTTTAGAAACCCCCCCACACTGATTTACGGCTCCCGATGGGCCGCGCAGCTCATAGTTACAGTTCAGCCACATTCTCATGTTCATTGTTTTGAGTGAGACATGGGAAACAAACATGAATTCACTGGTTGGATTTGCCCATACACCACTTCCTGCAAGTCTGCTCTCTTCTCCACTGCGCACAGCTGAATTCAGTTTCCCCGATGGAGGATTTAAGGGGGGCTTCACCTGCAGAAGTAGCAGCCAGGGTATTTGGTTGCTCTTTGCCTCAGTGGTCAGCATTTAACCTGCATGCATCTTTTACATTCATACGCTGGGGCCTGTTTCACAAAGCAGGATTACTTGCTTAGCCAGATAACTTGCCAGATTTAAGGTAGTCTGAGCTAAATGTAAGTTGATGAAAATAAGGTCTATTTAGCCCAGACTACCTTAAATCTGGCAAGTTATCTGGCTAAGCAAGAAATCCTGCTTTGTTAAACAGACCCCTGGTCTCCAAATATTTTTTTAAAAACTGTCATAAGAGTGCAGAGTTCCGTCACACCTACATTTCTAGGTACAGATGTGGAGATTTCTTACTGTTAAAATTGTGTATACGACTTCATGCAGGTGCCAGCAGACCTGGACATGAGGTAAAGGCTCTCTGGGTGAGAGACTTCACCATATGAGACACTGGATTGTTTAGTCCTTTTGCAGGTGACAGCTGTTCCTTTTGCTCTGAGCTGTAAATGTTTTTTAAAGCGTAGCACTCCAGACATGCTAGCGTAGCCTATCACTGTGAAAACGATTACCGCTGTTTATAGAACTCCGGAATACCTCGGCATGCTTCACTCTCCTTAAACTCACTCTTCTCTCTGGAAACACTCTTCTACATCTTCGTTTGGTGCGACTGAAACAGCCACACATCTACTGGAGGTCTCTTTCACCGCTTGGAGAACATGCAGGATGGAGATGCATAGTGACTTAGAGAGTGTGCTCTCTGCATGCGCTGCAGTCATTTCCTGGCCTTTGTAATTCTGCCCCATGCTTATGACAAAGTGCTAAAGAGCCCTTTAATGAAAAACAGCTCAGGGAGCTCAGGGGGCAAAGCGTGGCTGTTTCTTTATCCTGCTCTGTCACATATGCTAACCATGTGCCAGTGGAACGGAGGATGTGTCCTGTGTCTCTGATCGCTTGAATAATAATAATAATAATAATAATAATAATAATAATAGTCTTAAAATTAATAAGATAAAAGAGTTGGTTCAAACAAAACAAAAAAATTGTGCAATGCATGTTAATTGTTTTTGCAAATGTGTTACCAAAACAAAAGGAAACAATTAAGTTAAAGAATAAATGAACAACAAAGAATGTTGCCACTTCTATGTGTTTTGGTTCAATTCAACCATGTTTCATTAAAAACAGGGGATGAGATGCTTGCAAGGTGGTCAGAGGAACAGACATCATCAGCAGTGACAGGCAAATGTACACATCCCCCCTAATGCACTTTTATCTTATTTACTATTTTATATTGGCTGCATGTTGTCTGTTGACTGCAAGAAACTTCCCACTTTATATATTTCTGTCCTCTATACACCGTTCTCTTGTTTTATGTAATTTTAAGCACAAGGGCAAGACAAATTCCTTGTAAGCGTGAACTTACATACCCAATAAACACCATTCTGAGTCTGATATGATGCAAGAGAATCCGAGCAACGTGCTCAGGGTTAGTGTCTTATAGATCTCAGTCTAAGAAGGAAGCACATTGTGAGAAGATTCAGGGTCCTACAAACAGCTGGAAAGGTGACACACGAGCAGAGCTCTCTCTCTCTTTACAAGCTGTTTAAAACTCACAAAGATAGTTAGTGATGTAGCAGCTACACTACACACCTCTGGGGGTATCAGTGAGCGGCCTAGTCACTGTCACGGGGCACATTCACTGGTGAGGTCCACCGACTCAGTAGAAATGTACTGGACTTTATGCATGGTGCTGGTGTGGGCTAAGTATCATATATCCCGTTAAATGTGCTGAGGTCGAATCTCAGTAAGCAAATAAAAGAGGACTCGTTTGACATTTGTGCAAATGTGTTTATCTGTTTCGAATCGTAAGAGCTTGACAGTAATTTCACATTATTACGAGCAGCTTGCAGTTGCCACAGCACTTCCAGATGTGATCACCACAAATTATCAGTATGCATACTCTGAGGAAATGTACGTTCACAGTATTTCTGTTTGGAAGTGAAATGGCATCGGTGTTAACCAGCCGATTTCTGATTTTTTACCAAGGATCAGAAAGGTGGAAAATGCTCTTAAAGAATACAATGTACTCAAGGCTAAATGTAGAGGACCATCTAAAACAAAATGTGAGCAACATCTGTAATCATTATAAGAAGCTTTTGAAGTTCAAAATGACCGACAGGGAACAGAGCTGCTGTGTCACATATAGCTTAATGAAACCTCTGCATTAATCTGTGCTGGAGCTTACTTTACTTGATAGCTAACGATCACCAATCAACAGAACTCTGGTAACAAAGGGAGCACATTGATTCCGTTTATTTACACACAGTCTGTTAGCATAAGCACTAATGTTTTAAACTGATGCCGGTTCAGGGTCTTAAACTTTCAATAGCTTTGCCGCCACTTAGAGTGACATAAAACGTTCATTTTGAGAAGCAGTTTCCCCACCCCCCCCCAACATGGCTCTATATCTATCTTCCATCACACAAGTTTTCTGGGTGAACAATATCTCGGGGCACTTAGCAAAGTGAAAAAGCATCCACACATTTCAGCCTTGCTAAATGAATGCAATATGGAGCAACCCACCATTTTAGCAGGGAAGCATTCTTCAGATCAGATCTGCTTTGCATTGTGCCAATTCCACAGATACACAGTTCCACTTTTGCAAGGAAAAGGGATTCACATTAGAGTGCAAATAATGTGTGACCAAACAATAAATTAGATTTTACTACAAATTATTTTCTATTTATAGAAAATAATGAACTCGTATACATACTCATTGTCATGCTCCGCTCCGTCCGCTCCCGATGTGTGCCACGCCCACCTCATTACCTCCTGTTTCGCCCTAATTGTTCTCACCTGTGGCTCGTTCTCCGTGGCTTGTCTTTTGTATTTAGTCCTCGTCTGAGTCAGTCTTCCCCAGACTCGTCATTGATGTTGCCATTCGGTCTCCTCCGTCCTGTGTTTTACCCCAATAAACCCCGATTACCCGACTTCCTGGCTCCTGCTTACCTGCTCGCCCGGCCACCGAACGTAACAGAATGACGAGTCTCCCCAACAACGCTGCGCAGCAGCAAGAGGACGTTTGGCTCGTCCTGCTACATGAAGTAGCGCATTGGAGAGGGCTGCCAGAGGTCCAGGAGGACCCAGCGATGAGCGACCTGGTGAGCCAAAGCTGGGATCTCCTCCAGGGCGTACAACCGCACACGGAGGAACGCGACTTGGCGGAAGTGCGTTCCCTGTTGCGGCAGCTGGTCCTCCGGTTAGAGGAGAAGAGGCTCCAGCCGCTCACCTTTGCGGAGGAAACCTCGCCTCCACCTAAAGGAGCCGGGCGGCTAAAGAAAAAGAGACGCCGGGGAAAAGGGGAGGAAACTGCCCCGACGCTCTTCTTAGGGGCGTGCTCCCTCGCCGCAGCGCCTCTTCAGGCAGAGGCTCAGGAAGAGCCCCTCCTGGTTCAGCAGACCCCGGAGATCTTCACTACCGCACTGCCCCAAAGACCATCTACCTCGCCACTTCGGGACAGCCGCCTGGAGTGTGCGGGGATCGCAGCGGTGTGGGACGCCATTCCGCGGGTGCCGAGAACCCTTAAAGGGGCATCGCCGACTCACTCGGCGCCTCTCCTGCCGCCGGTACCGGACCTGCAAGCTCCGGATCTGCCCGCGGCACTGCCTGCTGCTGCCGCCGATTTGCCCACGGCTGCGCTACCTGCTGCGGGCGCCGATCTGCCCGTGGCTGCGCTACCGGCTGCTGCCGCTGATCTGCCCGCAGCTTCGTCTGCTGCGGTCGCCGATCTGCCCGCGGCTGCTCTACCTGCTGCTGCCGCTGATCTGCCCGCAGCATCGTCTGCTGCGGTCGCCGATCTGCCCGCGGCTGCTCTGCCTGCTGCTGCCGCTGATCTGCCCGCAGCACCGCTCGTTGCAGCTGCCGCCGCTCTGTCCGCGGCACCGCCTGTCCTGCCTGACCCGCCTGTCCTGCCTGAACCGCCTGTCCTGCCTGACCCGCCTGACCCGCCAGTCCGGCTGGTCCTGCCTGCAGTCCTTAGAGCTGCCACGGCTTTGCCGACGGTCCTGGCCGAGGTGGCCGCGGATGCGCCCCCTGCTGGCCGTGTGATGGCGACGCCCCCAGTTGGCTGCGTGATGGCGGCGCCCGCCGCGGTGCCCCCTGCTGGCCACGTGAGGGCGGCGCCTGCCGCGACACCCCCTGCTGGCCGCACTCCAGAGGCACTCGCCGAGGCGCTCCCTCCTGACCTGCTTGTTTCGCCTGTCCTGCCGGCACCTGAACTGCCTGTCTCGCCTGTCCTGCCAGGCCCGCCTGCGGCCACGCCCGCGGCTCCGGCTGCACCGCCTGCGGCCACGCCCGCGGCTCCGGCTGCATCGCCTGTGGCCACGCCCCCTGCTCTGCCTGATCCTACACCCTCGAGCACCTCCCTCCTGACTCCCTCGCCCTTGCCCCGACAAAGCCAACACCACCCGGGACCCCGCCTTTCAGTGTCCCGTAAGGGAAGAGGACACAGGCGTCGGGTCCGGGTCCCGCCCTCCCTGCATCCCTGGCTCGCCCGTTCGGCCCCTGGCTGTGGCCCGGTGGCTGCCTGCGGGTCCTCCGGCTCGGGGTCGGCGGTCTCCGCCGGGTCCCCCCCTGGTTCCGCGGTGCCGGCCCTCGGTCCCGCCTCCGGGTCCTTGTCGGCCGCCTCCAGGCCCCCCTGCTCCGGCTGCGCGTCGGACGGCGCCTTCCCCGGCTTCGCCTCCGCCTGTTGTGGCTTCCCCCTCCTGCCTGCCTGCACCGGTGTTCCCTCCTGCTCCCTCCAGGTCCCCTCCGTCACTCCCTCGTCCCGTTCCCTTGGCCCCTGGGTGGTCCCCTTCTGCTCCCTTCTCCCTCTCTCCTGCGGCCCCTCCGGCCGCTGCCCGTTGCCCGCCTGGGCACCCTCGGGCTCCCCTTTGTCCTCCTTCCGTTCCGGTCTGGTCTCCCCTGTCTGCTCCTCCTCCCTTCGTCCCGCCTGTCTTTGTTCCTGGTCCCTCTGTTCCTCCTCTGTGCACTCCTGGCCCCTTCGTGTCGCCTGTGGGTGCCCCCTCTGTGTCTCTTCTTTCTCTCTGCCTGTCTGCGTTCCCCGTCCTCTGTCGGGTCCAGTCCTTCTTCTCGTCCCTGTTTCTGTTTTGTGTCTCGGTCCTGTTTCCCTGGTCTCGTTGATGGTTTTGTTCTTGTTTTTCAGGTCCTGTTCCCTCGTCCCGTCCGTCGCCTCCTCTCGGGCGCGCCCGGTGTGCGCGCCTTTGGGGGGGGGTTATGTCATGCTCCGCTCCGTCCGCTCCCGATGTGTGCCACGCCCACCTCATTACCTCCTGTTTCGCCCTAATTGTTCTCACCTGTGGCTCGTTCTCCGTGGCTTGTCTTTTGTATTTAGTCCTCGTCTGAGTCAGTCTTCCCCAGACTCGTCATTGATGTTGCCATTCGTTCTCCTCCGTCCTGTGTTTTACCCCAATAAACCCCGATTACCCGACTTCCTGGCTCCTGCTCTCCTGCTTACCTGCTCGCCCGGCCACCGAACGTAACACTCATATACAGTTTTGTGATTTTTAAACTGTATTCATGTGTTCTGTTAGTATGGATTTCACAGGGGTGGTATGGTATTGTTGTCACAGCAGGGTATGAAGGAAGGACGACCATCAAGTAGAACTCAGACATACATGATATAGAAAGGACCTGGGGGGTCAAAACAAAGGCAGGCAAGCTGGAATAGGATAAACTAAGGCTGGAACTACACATGATGATAGGCGGGGGGGGGGGGGCAATGAGGGTCATTGACACTGACCAAACACTAGGGTTAGGAATAACAAGGAACAGGTGAGAGTCATTGACAATAATCAATTTTAAGTCACCTTATTCATAATAGCAGATACATTTAAGTGCAATTTATAATTACATTAATGGCAATGAAATAATATTGACATTTCTTTATTCAGCAGAAACTTTGGCTCACTGTATAAGTGAGGCAGACACTTATTTTACTAAAGCTGTTTAATTAAAGTCAACAAAGGTTTAGGGTGTAGCATGGAAACTGGTCTCAAACAACTTTGAATGTACTCTGTGAAAACACATTTAAATACTACTTTGGCCTCAACATGTAGGAATTTCTGCTGTGAGTCACTGCATATTTATGTAGTATACTGCGAAGGAGAGTTCATACAAGAAAGCTGCAGATCCATCATATGAAACAGCGACTCCTGCAGGGCTAGTTTGAATCTTCAAGACCACCAGCTCTGCTGTTGGATACAAGCCAAATCGGACAGAAGCGATTTGGGCATCGATGTATTGTGTTCTAAATTAGTTTGAGTTCATTCAATGGCCCTGTTCCTTTCCATCTTCTGTGATATTGGCAGAGCTGAAACTGGTGAAGAGCCGAGAGGTGAATTCATGCAGCCCATAGTTATGATCTGATGTTCTCATGAAGGTTATGTTCGAAAGCAGGTCTCCTGAGTTTTAATACTAGTACCCATGTGCTTTTGGACGTTTGGAGCTCCTGGTACCAAATTCTGATGTAGACATCTATTGAATGGCTATTTCAGGATCATACCGCATTCCGCATTTTAGTTTGCTAATCATTTGCTGACAGTCAAATTCATACCCTTTTGAACTGCAGCTCTAAGGTGAGGATTGTACAGCACTAGGAGAGTAAAAGGAATAAATGTGGATTTTATCAGTTCCTGCCGAGATATATTTGTTTTTAACTTCACTTTAAGGTGCAGAAAGGAACGGTTTGCACTGGTATTAAACACATGTTGGTGGTTAAGGGGAATGGCGTGGTACCATGACCACGGGACATGGTACGGCGTACTGTGATAGACACTGGGCCTTTCAGAAGCACTACAGCAAATCAAAAGGCAGCATTTTAAACAGGATGGAAGCAGGCCTCTCCCATGAAGAGACGGTTACCTGATACCCCACCAAGAGAAACCTGCCGGACTCACAGAAGAGCTTGCTGCTGCGATTTACACAATTAATAGCTTTTAAAACAGGTTTCTACAGCAGGAACGGGTATCTCAAACAGGATGTACACAAACGCCTGAGCTGTCACATTTAACAGGTGTTTTAAGCGCATATAGTCTGAGGTACACTGATCATCTCATCATTCATTCTCCTAAATTATCAAGAGCCTTCAAAAGTTATTTTTTGCTGTTACTCCCCTGTTGATCTTCTTATGACCCACCAACGTCGTACCATAAGCCTCAGCTTTCTGAATGGTTTATGAGGTATGAGACCTTGAAGATAAGTGCCCCAGACTCCGAAACAGCCCTTCTAGGAGAGGTTTTTCGTAAGGTGAACCTCCCGTCATGACTTTTCATGACTCCAAAGTGGGTCTGTACCACAAAACGGCGGAGCAGAGAGATATGCGAGCAGAAGAACAATGTCTGAGTTCATCATTCTGAATGACTCGTGCTCAAAAATGCTGTGTATGATCAAAGTGCCTTTCATAGTCAAAATGCCAGCTGCCAAATTGCATGGAATGTTCTGTATGTTAATGGTATTTACGTTACACTCATGTTCGTCACAAAGGGAAAAGGAGTTGCATAACTTCCCAGACAATAATGCAATATAATTTCAGAAATAACACAATCAACATAGTACACAGAGAGAATGATCTCCTGCCTTAATAATAGCATTTAATGTACTTTTGTGAAAATGCAGTACTCTATACCTTTTATTATATGCCAGCTAAACATTGGCCAAATTCACACAGATTTCATGAACACAGAAGCTTCACTCTGCTCGTTCACTCGTCACAAGCTTGTACATGCGTGTAAATTCGTTTTAAACCGTGTGAACTAATTTGCTGCTTGTTTTGGTGATTTTTTTAAAGCCTGTTTATTATTCAGAGGTAGCAACTCCAAAGGGACTTTTAATGTTCTAATAAATACTGGAAACAGCAAACGAAAGTGACACCTTGACAAAAAAGTAAAACTGTAGGACAATGTCAGCACGGAAAATGCTGAAATGAACCTGACTGTCATTTCCCCTAATTTATAAGGTGAGGGTGAACGTTCTAGCACTCACAGGTTACACGTCAGCACCACGCTGAAGGCTTAAGATTCAACCCCACAGAAGTGAACTCAGAAGGTTCCGTTAACTTTACCACTAAGTGTAAACCGTTTGTGGCGCCGTCTCAATCCTGCTGTCGTTGTTTTATTGTCAGTTAATTTTAGAAGTGGCACCTGTGAAGAGCACTTTTCAAAAAATGCAATGTGGGTGAGGCATGTCAAACCACAGCTCTGTAATGAGCACTAAATGCATCCTGCAGTTTTATCTGAAATATGCAGCACCTCTACTGGTAGGAATACTCAGGGATATCGCAGTAATACAATGATTTCAAATATGTTAGATACATCTGTGTACTGAGCTGGATCTATCATCTACTGTGTTCTCATCCCGCATATCTAGAAAGTTAAAAATCACAAAAAGAAAAAACTCTGGTTGCTTTGTGTTCTCACAGTGCCTTTGTTTGTGGCAACACCACAAAACAGGTCTCTGGAATGGCCATTTCAGATTTTTAAAGAAGCACAGAGTAGCCACGTTGGACATGTACATATTTATCGTGGTGACTCGCGAGTTGCCCGTTGACTGCAACGCGATGCCTTGCGAATCTCTAGCTAGGCTGGAGTTGCCACATTCCAGCACCCGAATGAAGTCAGATAGTTAAGGAAGAAATAGGCTGTTGCTCCAGTGGCTGGTTTCAGCAGAAATTGCCCCAAAAAGTAACAATATAAGATTGGGTTAGGGGTCACCTATCAGTAATGTACAGCAGGAAAATTTATTTTAAAAATGAATTATATTTTTCACAACTGAAACGGACTAGAGAGGTGTGTGTGCGTGTCTATATACATCACAACCCTTTATACACCTGTTTCAGTTATCAGAGTTAGGGCAAGGATCTCTGTCAGAAATTCCATTAGAAGATATCTCGACCAACAGCCCCTTAGGATGCAGTGCTCAATGGCCAATCGAAGTCAATCGCTGCCTGTCTTTTAATTCATTTTACCTTGAAGGCAAGATGAAAGTTCCCCATCATCTAAATGCAAAACTGGACTAAAAGCCCAAAAGGAATCAAGGACAGGCAATAAAACATACCTCATGGGGTGGAAAACATCACAGCTCCTGATGCTTGTGTCCTCACCCAAACCCCCCCCCCCCCAATGATGCACAGGAAGAGTAGAGGAGAAACAGAAAAGCCACAAGTCACGCCACGGTGGATGACAGGAAGAGGCACATGGCACAGGAGGATGTGGGGCGTTCAGGGCAGGGGGAGACCTCAGCCAGCCCAGCGAGGCACAATCGCTGTTTTATTTGCTTGCCCTTTTTCGAGGTGAACTGCGCTGGACTTCCTCAGACAGCAGCTGAAAGGGCAGTGACTTCAAACGAAGAGGAAAGATGTCCTGCAGGTTCTACTGCGGCCAGACCGCTGAGGGAGGATGTTTGGGGTTTTTTTAGGCGATTACTATCCTCCTTCGGAGCAAACTCATACCAAAAGCCCAAAAGACTATGAAAACTGCTTAAAACAAGGAGTCATCTGATAATTATATATAAGAAACATTAAATATACTGTATGCTTCTGTGCCTGAAAACCAGTTTAGACTGAGCAGATGAGAGCTAAGTGACTACACGCCGGCACAGGGTACCAGAAAGCAATACTTCAGGTCAGAGCTAGTTTTTTTCAGATGGTCCAAGATATTTAAACTGCATTTACATTTAAATGGTAAGTGGTCCTGATGTAAAATAAACTGTACTTAAAAAATACCACAAAACAGAACTTTTCCCACAACTGGGCCTAGCGTGTCCTTTGTGAAGTGTGAAGTTGTTGGTAGTTAACAGCAGAATCGTCCCTCAGCAAACATTTACACTCATATCCAATTACAGTTCAGATAAATGAACAGATGGAAAAAACTGCAGCATTGATTTGTAACGATTTATTGCTTTTTTCCACCTCACGCGGAGGTCTTGAAACAATTTGATTCTCTAGTTAGTCGTATCCGGAATGGGAAAAAACGGCTCATTTGTCAAAATAATTACCCTGTATGCAGAATCCAAGATGCATTCTCACTTCAGCCTTTGTGAGGACGCAGCGTTGCACGCGTGGCTCGACGTGGAAAGTCAGGCCCTAGTTTCGTGTTTTTTGTTCATTTTTTTGTTTTCTTCAAAAACCAAACTGATTAGTATGTTGTCTATGAGAACCAGACACAAACATGCGTGGTCCTGCTTGATTAAGCATGAGATTGCTCAGTTTCCTAAATCAAAATATACTGCAAGATAACCAAAAGAAATGACGACTTCCACCTCAAAATAAATCCCTTGGTTGTAATGCCATTTTTTCCAATGTCGGTGTTATTTTCTGCGTTGCAACCAAACGTGCAAAATAAATCAGATCAATGTTTTAGATCTGATCAAATAAGCAGATTGTCGATTTCAGACCACCGGTGGTAAATGAACTGCTTTTATAAAAGATCAGCTACCCCAGCAGCGCGACCCACTCCGGGCTTTGCGGGACACTGCGCGTCGCCCGTGAATCGTATTTTCTGGTGGAAGGTTGCCCCCTCGTGGGAGAAAACGGACTCGACCGAAGAAGCGCAACTGTTTTTAATAGTAAAAACGTGAACATTCATCACTTTACGTTTCTTTGTTTAAATAAATAAACAAACAAATAAATAAATAACTTGCGTTTCGGGTCATTTTATTTAAATGCGGAATGATTAGGTTAACTTAAGTTTAGGGATGTGAATGAACCCCTCGGACATCAACCCCGGGCGTCGAGTGGCATGGAGACCCTGGCAGATTCAGGGCGTCCAAGGTTACAGTTTATTAAGGGGGGCAGAATTTTTAGCTACGCCCTTATTATAATCATTAACCAGATCAATTAAGCAGGCAAGTGCCTGAGCTTTGTGTGCCTTATACGCTAATAAAAGAACAGTTAAGTAATCCTGTACAAAAATCAGCGAGAGGAACTAAGATCTGGAGTTATATATCACAAAGTTTATAATGCGCTCTGCGGTCCCTTCAAGTAGAGAATCGCAGTAATATAGCTATTTGCGTATGAAAGCAGGTATTAGCGTCATAAATAGTATGATACTGCCTAATTAGCTTGGAAATGTTTTGCAGTTGCAGGAAGCACGACTTTCATACTACGTCTAGGTTTGCATCAGAGACTTGATCTGTCCCCACAATGTAAACCCGAAAATTTACAATAAACTCGCCCAACCGTGGAGATTCGCTTTAAATAGAAGCCCAATTAAAGCTTAAAAAAGTCAGAACCAGTAGTATAACCCGTTCATGTCCATATAATCAGGGAAATCAAAAACAAAACCCTAATCCTAGGTTCGATCTTTTGTACCGGAAGCAATCGATCCTCCACACCTAACAAAACGGTCCGTGTACGCGGACCGAAAAAACACTGACGGTCCTTTTAAACTTTAAGCCTCGAAATAGTGACTTACAGATAAGTGTAAACAATATTATTAAGAACTTATTTTACATGTTCATAATCAGCCTGCTGAGTTTTGCCTAAACCAACATACTGCAGGCTTGGGATGATCTTGGAAATGTTTAACAGTGTTATAATATGTAGCGTACGACAGATGGCAGTACAGGTGTATCGTCACAGTAATCCTTATTATACACAATTCAAAAGTGGCAAAACCGTTTTTTGGGTTTGCATAATACCGCAGGTTAATATTGGACCTAATATGTGTTCCACCTCCATTCTCCAGCCAGTTGGGTCGTTATTGCCTGTAATCATTTTATTTTCAGACAATGACATGCAAATTGTCAGTACTAACGATATGTGATTGTGAAAATTGATAGATAGATTGTAAAATGCAGTAGTTACAGAAGAGCTACATTATAAACATTGAAAGATTAAAGAATGAAGTAGTATATTGTTGATACTAGAGGAAAAATCTGCAGGGGTATATCATCCATAATGAGAGTGAAGGGCTGTCCAAGGAGGCCTCAGATCAAGGCCGTCGTGCTCAAGGTCTCCTGCAAATTCAGGAAGATTCCACTGCCTCAGTTCACCTGACTCAGTAAGGCTGGTCCTTCCAGGTGAATTACAACAGGACAAATACAGTAGGAAGGAAAAGTTAGTAAAAGCAGCAATAATACCTGGTCAGTCCCAGGAAGGCCGTACTTGGTTTTTGTTGGTAGGGTGGGAAATATTGCTTCACCAGCTCAGTCTTTACCTAAGGCTGCATCTTGACATATCCAATCATGAAGCACAGGTAGTGAGCCTCAGTGAAGCCCAGGTGACATTTGGTTGGGTTAGCTGTGAGCCCCACCTGCCCGATGGAGTCCAGCATCCAGCAGATGCTAACAAGGGGCTCCATCCCACTGCTGCCATGGATGACTACTTCATTTTTTTACTTCACCTCAAACTGGGACCCAAGCGCCGCCAGGCTGCAGGCGACGCCTCAGCACTACACCAGCCCCAATTCCCAACAGGTCTGACCGTATTGCTCTCCGACGGTTTTGACTCATCTGGGGATGGGGCTCCCGAAGGCTTTCCCCAATCCCTTTCATGGTGCGTGCAGCCTTCCTACAACTGCAGAAAGCAGAACAGTATAGTGCTTGTTTAAATCAAGCAGTCATGAGTTGTTTCACAGTGGCTGCAGTGCCAATCCCACCACCAACCCCCAAAGAAATTGTTTCCCTGCAAGTTGGAGGACCACTGCAGGGCCAGGTGCAGTTTAACGTCATACCCAGGACTGAAATGTTTACGTAGAAATGTTTACAATTCATTATTAATTCTGGTCCGTAGATTGATCTTTTGTTTGCAGAATAAAAGTCAATCCATTAACTTGCACCAGCAAGTTCCATGTTAGAATACTAAAAGCAAGTTTCACCTCTTTTTCTGAATAAAAAGTTAATATTCGAGTTTAGTCAGGGACTGTTCCAGTCCTGTTCTGACCCCGCCCTCCTTCTCCTCCGCATTTGACCAGCAGGTATTGCTGGCCATCCTGTCTTTTCCCCTTTCTGTAGTCATAATCTTCAACTCCCATGTGTTTCCCTGCTCCCTGGACCACCGCATCAGGACCAACGTGTGGCTCAGAGTCTGAACTGGTTGTGGGTTTGAGGCTGTTATTAGTGTTTATTGGTTTCCCTCACATTTACTATGTTCCACCTTGATCTTGTTTATGTTTAAGTTTCTTGTTAATTTTTCCAAGGTTTTGCTTTGTATTTTTTTGATTGTGTAATACTTGTCTTTGTTATTTTCCTAGTGGTAAGATTCTGTCTCCTAGTTGTACTGTTAAGTCTTTTGGTTCAATGGTCAAGTGTATTATTAGTTCTACCTGTTGCCAATTTTCCTGTGCCTAGTGAATGTTGATTGTCTGTTCCTCGTTGTCCCACACCCCAGTGCTTCGGTCAGTTGTCTGATGTTCCACACCTGCCTTTCCGTAAACCTGGTGTAGCTTGTACATCTAAGTTGCTACTTGTCACATCTTGGGAAGGACAGAAACAAAGACAGGTGTGGGGAAAACTAAAAGGGGTTTTATTAACTGAAATTACAGGCAGGGCAAAAGGGAATGGACCACGAGGGGTTAATTCAATTTTAGGACCACTGTTGTTCCTAATTTACATAAATGATATAGACACAACAACAACAACAAATTTATTTTTGTATAGCGCATTATCACAACATTACATTGTCCCAAAGCGCTTTACAGCATCCCCACCCAAAGCCCCCAGTGAGTAAGCCATAGGCGACAGTGGCAAGGAAAAACTCCCTAGAAGGAAGAAACCTTGGGAGGGACCAGACTCAAAGGGGGAGCCCATCCTCCAGGGGCCGGCAGGGAGAGTCAAATACAGTTTAGTCTGAAACACAAACGGGGAGCAGGGGGGAGATGACAAGCCGGTGCCAACACCAATATATACAGTAAACTGGTGAAATTTGCAGATGACACCAAGGTGGGTGGTGTAGCAGATACTGAACTAGCGGCTCAGCAGCTACAGCGGGATCTTGATTTAATTAGTGACTGGGCCGGTACCTGGCAGATGAAATTTAACATAGACATCCATGACATCACGTGGAACTCCTAGAGATCCCTTACACTAAGTGTCTCTACTGGTGTATTGGATAAAAGTACAGATGATCCTCTTCTTACAAACTTTCAACTTGCGAACTTTCAGACATACGAACGAAGAGGACTGAAAGTCCAAATTGTGTTCATTGGGCTCCCGTTTCCTGTCCGCAATATCAATTTTTTTTTCCTGCACGCCAATAACTACAATTACAGAAAACTGGTTAAATTTGCAGACAGCACCAAGGTGGGTGGTGTAGCAGATACTGATCTAGCAGCAGAGAGGCTACAACAGGCTCTTGATTTAATTAGTGACTGGGCTGATACCTGGAAGATGAAATTTAACATAGATAAATGTAAGGTAATCCATGGTATGAGCAGAAATATAAAGTACAGGTATTTTATGGGACCTACTGAAATAAAGGTAGCTGATTATGAGAAAGACCTTGGTGTGTATGTTGATGCTTCCATGTCTCATTCTCACCAGTCTGGGGAAGCAATAAAAAAGGCCAATAGGATGTTGGGGTATATCTCCATGTGTGTGGAGTTTAAGTCAAGGGAGGTAATGCTAAGATTATACAATTCCTTGGTGAGACCTCACCTAGAATATTGTGTGCAGGTTTGGTCACCATATCTTAAAAAGGACATTGCGGCCTTAGAAAAGGTACAGCGTAGGGCCACAAGAATGATTCCTGGTCTTAGAGGAATGTCATACAGTACGAGGAAAGGTTAGTTGAGCTAAATCTGTTCAGCCTCAAGCAAAGGAGACTGAGGGGGGATATGATCCAGGTCTATAAGATTCTAACAGGTTTGGATGCTGTTCAACCAAATAGTTACTTCATCATTAGTTCAAATACAAAAACTCGTGGCCATAGGTGGAAATTAGCAGGAGAACATTTCACACTGGATTTAAGGAAGCACTTCTTTACACAGCGTGTAGTCAGAGTATGGAATAGTCTTCCTGATAATGTAGTACAAGCTGAATCCTTGGGTTCCTTTAAATCAGAGCTAGATAAGATTTTAACAACTCTGAGCTATTAGTTAAGTTCTCCCCAAGCGAGCTCGATGGGCCGAATGGCCTCCTCTCATTTGTATAGTTCTTATGTTCTTAAAACAGGGTAGGGTGAATCAAGCGAGAACACAGGGCAAGCTTAGGAGCACATGCAGGCAGCGATATCAATGACTGGACTGCAGAGCTTAAGACAGGGAGGCACTATATACACCACTGAGAAGCAGACGAGCGGCACCTGGAGTGATCCACACAAGGGCTGTAACGAGAGGCAAGATTAAACAAGTAACAGGTGTGGCTCATTAGAAATACAACTCGTTAGAGCCACAAAATGGAGAGAATGAGGGAGAAGGGATGCAGGGTGTGACACTGCCTGTGTTCCTTAGTGGGTCATTGTATGTGCTTGTGTAGGTGTTACTTTGTCAATAAACCCCTTGTGGTCATGTAGCCGCGAGTGGATCATTGCCTTCTTTATTCCTGCACCATACCATGCTGTAACAAATTTTCCTTATTGTGTTGCACTGTAACATACAATGCTGTATTTAAACCTGTCTTGAGTGATTTTAAAAGGATAGGTTGCTTTTGGGAAGATCAATAAATTTGAATGTGTAGCACTTTCTACTTAAGCACTTTTAGAAGCTGCTATTTTTTGTTAGAAGTTCTACTGGCCATAGATAAAACATCAACATCTGTCCAGCTCCTCACATCATTATTTCTGCCTTTCTGATAGGCAACAGATAACCAGAAGAAGCAGCAGGTGCACCATGTATCAGATCCAAGCCTAGAGAATTTGGATTCAACATTTTGACAAATGAAGTGTTACTGGCAGAGATGTTACGACCACTGATTACTATAAGCGAGTAGAAACAAAGGAAAACGATAAAAAGAGCAAAATAACGAATGGCCTTGGTAACTGGAGAATGAATCTGTCCTGTACTGATCCTACTCTATCAATAAAGGATAAATAAATCGTGACTGAGTATGTCACATCTGTCCCTGACTTTCTAATCAGTTAATTAAGCCTGTTCTGGGTTGGTGGCAATTAGAGCACAACCTTACTTAAGCAGAGCAGTGAGTAATTCTCACTGCTTGGTCGTCACCATTGTTCTTAGAGCATAGGGCTCACTTGGCTTTCAGTCAGAGGTCTGTTTTCTCTGTGCCTGTCAGTTGCCAGCAGGTACTGGTTTTTGGTGGCTTGGGGATCATGGTTCCTGTTGACAACTACCTCCACCTCCGGCAACTACCCTCCAACCTGCCTGCCCTTGGCTCAACGCGATGCCTCGCCATCCTTCGATGCGGCTGTGCCTCTATTAATCCTGCCATCGTGCATCAAGCACCCCGTGCCTGCAGCGGTCAGCCACTGCATTGAGACTTATATTTCAACCCCTGTATTAGCTTAGTCATTTCATCTTGTCTGTATTAGCTTAGTCATATCATCTTGTTTGTTTGACTCATCTGCCGGCCCCTGGAGGATGGGCTCCCCCTTTGGGTCTGGTTCCTCCCAAGGTTTCTTCCTCTTAGGGAGTTTTTCCTTGCCACCGTTGCCTTTGGCTTACTCAATGGGGGGTCCTTACGAGGCAGAAATGTAAAGCGCATTGAGACAATGTAATGTTGTGATAATGCGCTATATAAATAAAATTGAAATTGACTGGCATCTTGCTTTGGGTTTCTGATTAATTTCTGGTTTGGGGATTTTGTGTCCCAAGTAGTTGACAATCCACAGCTGGTGTGTTGTGCTGCTGGTGTCCTGTCTTTGGGGTTTTTAAGTACCTGCCCCTTCTAGGTTCCCTGGTTCCTGATCGTCAGCTCTCTGCATTTGAGTCTGCCTTCTGGTTCCCTTCATCCTGGAGCCGTCCATACAGTCAGTGGCTGGTCCTCATAGAACTCTGTCCCCCTGGGGGGGTATTCCATGAAAGGAGCTAAAAAAAAAACAGACTTTCCAGAAAAAGACACACTCAAACTAGCGGCATCCCTAAACTTAGCCTCAAGTCATCCCACTAACGCAGTTCGGCTTTAACTAATCAAGGCTCATACAAGACAGACTTGCATGTCCTCTTGCTCTCCAGGAGACCGAGAGACAGGGACCTGGCTGGGATCTGCCATGCTGGGGAGGTGGTCGGGGTGACCCACCGGAGGGATTCATTGGGGCAATCACCAGGGAAATCCCGAGGGGTCCCACTCAAGCTTCTCCATCTCCACCAAGGGGGAAGGAGTGTTGGTCCAACAGTCTGGGACCTCCTCAGGGCTTGAGAACTGGGACAGGAGTGGGGGCTGGATGAGGGACTGGATGCATGGGGACTGGATCTACGGGAGCCGGAACCGCTTGGACAGGAACCATGGGGGCTGGAGCAGGAACTGCCAGGACAAGTACCACGGGGGCTGGAGCAGACCCCCTTCTTATGCAGGACTTGGGGATCTGCAGGATGGCATCCTCGGACTTCCTGGCACCTTTCCTGGCTAATTGTGTCCCCAGGAAGTCACAAGCCTCGGACACGATCTCTGGTATCCGCAGTGCGGACTTAGGATGCCGATCTGGGCAAAGTGGCAGCAATGCGGCCTTCAGGTGCGAATACCGCTAAGTCGAGAACCAGGAGGGGTTCCTTCTGATGCGCAGCAGGAGAGGCAGCAGAAACCGACACAGGCCCCAGTGGTAAACACGGCCTTGTCCCAACTTTTTTGAGACGTGTTGCTGCCATGACATTCAAAATTACCTTATTTTTTCCTTAAAATGATACATTTCCTCAGTTTAAACATTTGATGTGTTTTCTATGTTTTGTTATGAATAAAATATGGGCTTATGAGATTTCCATATGATTGCATTCTGTTTTCCTTTACAATTTGCACAACATCCCAACTTTTTTGGAATTGGGGTTGTAAATATATCTTTCTGTTCATATTATTTGAACAGATTTTTTTTTTCAATTTTATTTCATGTTTGACCTTTGTAATATGGGTGCACTTTTATTTTAATTATTTTGGAATTAATTGGAATGCTGAGACGTGATTTTTTTATAGGCTTTATTATATTTATTATATGACATGATTAGTGAGATCACCGAATTTCATCCGACAGAACGACCTTTTGGGAACCTGTTCCCACACGTTGGACATTCTTTGAGACAACGCCTAAGCAAGCGTCACAGTTAACCTGGTCTGAAGCAGACTTGTTCACTCGTGTAAGTTACCATGGTAACTCAGCAGGAATTAATTTAAGACACGTTGATGGAATGGAACTCCAACTTCAGTGAGCCAGACTTGTCGAAATAAGTCAGACTTTCCCTTAATCCTGCTTCATGGAACACCCCCCAGGATAAATGGTTGGAAGATGAGTAATGTTGTTGTTGTTGTTGGTGGTGGCGATGATGATATCAGTGGTAGTGATGACAGTTAGAACTTTGTTGACTGCGGCAGGTATGAATGACAAACTACTGGCTAGCAGCTGCCTAGAGGAGCCAGGGTTAGTCTGCGCACTGATTGCTTCCAGATGGCCACTGTGGCAGCTTGTAGTAGCTGGACCGTGGAGAGGGAGGGAGGGAGAAGGAGAGCGATAGAGGGAGGGACGGAGAGAGAGAAGGAGCTGGAGTGCAGGGGGAAGCAGAAGCGGTACATATAATGTATCTGTAAGCATCTGATGTAGGGGTGGCATTCCTCTGTGGTTCAGGGTCCCCATCTTCTCCGTGGGCTTGGGGAAGGGTGAGGTCCCAAACGCAAGAGAGGAGAAGCATCAGGCTCCCTCTACCAGAAGCACCATGATGAGCTGGAAGGTGGTGATCGTGGCTCTCGTCTACTGGAATGTACACATGTGTGGAACTCAGCGCCGGACCCGAGGTAAGGACCTCTGCACCTGCCCATGGTTCATCATGGTATTTGGTTGCACCTGCATGTGCTTCATACTGGCTTCATTGCAGCTTGGTGGCTGGACTTTCCTTGAACCCACTGCTCAGCATTGACTTGACATGACATATTTGCGAAATACACAATATGGGCACGTCGACAGATACTTAGGAATGAACAGACCAGTGAAGGTCATCCTAACTGTAATAGGGTCTAGATCAGGGGTCACCAACCTTTTTGAAACTGAGAGCTACTTCACAGGTACCGAGCCATACGAAGGGCTACCAGTTTGATATACTCTTCTTAAATAACAAATTTGCTCAGTTTACCTTTAGCTAATGATACTCATCTATGTGAAGACACTGATCACATTTATGATTTTATCAATAAAATTATAAAATTAAATTTTAGACGCTGCTCACTGGTCCGCGGGTGACTGATGTGGTCCTTGGGGGCATCCTGGTACCCGCGGGCACCATGTTGGTGACCCCTGGTCTAGATCCTTTTAGAGGTTCTTTAAAATCATAATGACCTACAGTTCCAACACACCCAATGTTGAGATATCAGTAACAGAATTTGTGTCAGCATTTTCCAATTTCCCTATGACCATGTACTGGGATACACATTTAGAGGATGGATGGATGGATGGATAATCAGTGAGCTACAGTCAAAATTTGAAGTGGTCAAACCTTTGTATATATTCATATCGTATGTAATTAAGACCATTTGTTTGAAATCCATGTCGCATTTGACAGCAGAACACGCAATGAGGGCAAACATACATTTTTATTTGCAATCTTTGGAGTTTACTAATCAAGCCTAAGTAAATGTTATAAAATGATCAACAATCATAATGCAGATATTATTTAACAAATAATAGCTGCGTAACTTGTGGGTGTGAGTAGAGCAGTGGGAAAGGAGGAAGGGGGGGCTTTTAATTTCCCGTCAGTATCATTTCAAGCTTCCCATGTTTTCTTGAAAACAGGGCTGCCTGGATTCTCAGGAATTTCCTCTAATAGACAGAATCATGTTTCTGTTTAGTTCCCAGTTCACCCCCCACTCCATAAATTTTTACTGCCAGCTTTGAAGCTATGACTCAAACAGGACTCAGACAGGAGACACATTTGACTGCTGATTTCAGCCATCATTCTGTACACCTGCAACCAGGCCCACCTGAGCAAAATCAGATCTCAGATCAGCATGGTTTGACAGAACCAAAAAAATGGGTTTTATTCTGAGGAACGATACATGGAAATTTGTTTACTTTAACTATTACATAAATGTAAATATTTAAAACTAGTCTGTTTTTCAGCTTATTTCAGGCTTTCTACTCCTCTTTGCCTCTGCTCGCCCACATTTCAGGATCCTCAAGCTTCTATTGTCATGATCTTCTGCTTCGTCCCCTCAGCTCTTTGTATCTGCATGGCCATGGTCATCTAGTCGTTTGATTTCCTGGATCGTTGGCTCCTGCAGAAGATCCCAGTCCCTCTGGCTGTCCTCCTCTCGCTCTTTCCTGCTGTTTTTCTCCGGATCTTCTGGAACATTCTCTGGAACATTCTTCTCAGATTAGCATTAAAGCTGAAATTGTTTTTTTCCGCCACAAAGTAGCAGGGGTGTGTACAACACCATTAACCTGAGAGGATCTCCCTACACAATGTAAACACCCAAATGTGAAGCCACCTTCTTTTATCTGTTTGAGATACATCACACTTTGGATTTTAAAATTATTTTCAATATAATATAAAAGGGACCAGAATAGACAGTTGAAATCAATGTCTCATAAACAATCTCAGTAAATCCACAGAATTGAAGGTAAAATGTTACTTTACAGCTATCATTGGCTGTACACACGTGACTAGCAAGGCATATCTAACTGGCTTGTATCAAAACATTTATGCAAAAAATATACATATGAGTACAGTGTTTTTGTATCCCTATCAGAATTATTTGTTAAAGTGTTAGAGCTTCTGTCTTCTGCACTAATTTGATGTCTTTGAGTTGTGTTTAACTCAATCAATAGTTATTGCTAAAAATAACCACAGGTGTCTGGCAGTGGACCTTATACTTTGCTATCTGTGGCTGTGTCATTCAGAACTGGGACTCCTTGTAGTATCTATTGGTTCATCGGACCCAGCTGCTTGTTTATGCCGGAATAAGCCAAACATTCCTGGCTGTGCTGATTCCACCGCAGACCGGCTCGGAGTGAGAGCCTTTCCTCTGCATCCTGATCTCTACCTCATATGGCTCGTAGCTACGGGGCTGTGGAAGGCAGGAGCACCACGTTTGGGCGAAACGTTGTTTTTACAGCAAGCTAACATGCTCCTGCGGCTACACCTGGATCCAGGAGACGAATGTATAGCCCCAGAGTGAAAAGCTACGCTGTGCGTAGCTGCGGCGTATGGTTCTGCTTTACGCTCATCAAAATAATGTGGTGTCCCGCGACGTTCCAGCTGAATCGGCTTCCTTCGCATCGACGGCACCCTTGTCTGCTCTCCATGTGTCGGTTTTTCAAATCCCGTGGCCTCTGGACCCCCCTATTCCTTTGAAGCCTGATGTTATGCCCCATTGATCTCAGACATTCCCTTGGTCATTGTTAGGGGCTTTCAAAGAGAATCCGAGATACTGCTCAGCCCTGTTGTCTGGCACTCGTGGTGCTGGTAACAGTAGCAATAAAGCCCAGCCTGATGATCGTTAGATCAGGTTCATTCATCACACCTGCAAAGATGTATCTTGGGTGTCTATCATTCATCTCTGTGGTGCCATTCTTAATGCTCAACTCACTGAAGTTACACTCATGGTCTTTAAGGCAATGCAGATACTTAGTAGTAACTCAGTTACTACTGAAGTACAAATCATGAACAAATCATGAACAAATGTAATCGCTACATGATGAAAAATGTGTCGATTCATTAATAATGAACAAACATGAGATCAGTATTTCCCTTGTTATTTATTACTTGTTGCTTCAGTATTACACTAAGATTTACAGATATAGTGACAAATGTAGGAACTGATTAGGATAAATGATGCTTCACAATTCATTAATGATGAGATCAGTTTGTAACTAACAATTTGTGGTTAATTAATACATACATGCATAATATGATATAATTTTATGTTCCCTTAAGTGTCTTAATGGTCTTTCTCTGTCTTAGCTCTGTACCCCTCTGCATTGAGAGTGAAGAGAGGCACTGCATCCATGCTTAACCCCGTCTTCCAGAATTCCCTAGAAGATATCAACCTACTCTTTGAAGTGAGAGAACCCAAAGAAGATATCCATGAAGTGTCTGAAAAATGCTGCTTAGGTTACATACTGTCACTGTACGATTGCAGTTGGAATACACAAACCCTCCTTAACTCTTATTGGCATCCTTGTGAGTTGTTTTTTTTGTGCACTCAATGTTGTGCAAGACACTTCTGGATCTACCTATGAAGAAAATATTCACAATAAAAGAGAGCAAAAACAGCCGTCCTGATATGCAGATTGCAACGCTTCTGCTGGGACAGGCTGTCAGCCTAAAGATATTAAAAGAAACTTGAGTTTCAAGAAAAACAAAAATTATACTGGGGGTCATAAACAGTAATAAACCACAGATAAATTATCATATGTATTCTAATATAAGTGCCATTTACAATTTGGTATAAAACGGTGCCTGATATTCAGGAATGCAGAATGAAATTCAGGTAGGGTGTTAGTTAATTATCAAACCAATTTAGCTGTTTGTCTTATTGTGCATTTATGTGACCTTTTTGTACAAATGCTTGTGTGACCCCGCTTGATAAACACTCATAAAGACTATCTACACAGTTATTCATGTTTATTGACTGTTTACTTATTCCCACCCCCACTTCAGATCCTGATAGCGGGAGTGAAAATGGAAGATGAACGCAGCCCATTGACCGTACTGGATGAAGAACTGGCATCTCTGCGCCGCACCCAGAAGCTGGAGGCCATCTGCGAGGACGTCGTGCCCCGGAAGCTGACAGACATCCGACGGCTGACCTCCGACCTGCTCCAGTACCCGACTGTCCTGCGCAAGGAGGACTTTGAGCGCACTGTGTTGACAATGGTGTATGCCGCTCACAGGATGGGCAACACTGATGGCCACCAGAGGGCGGCCTGGACAGAGTCCTTCATAAACCTGTACAAGGCCATCAAGCAGGACCTGATAACTGCATGAGGCTGGACTGCGTCCAAACATCCAAATCTGTATTGCTCTCAGATTATGTATAATTGAGTATATTTTCTAAAGTAAAGTTATGAGAACTGCTGAGGGATGACATTAAAATGTGAAATTCTTAATTTTTTTTCTCAAGGATCCAAGGAACAAAATTCCATTGTGGCATCGTCTTTAGTGTAAAATACAACTTACTTCATACGAAATTGTCCAGGTTTTGTCAAATATAAGATACTTATATGTATTGTATATATTTTGAATCATGTTAGTTGATTTCAGTATACTGTAATTGAGTACTGATTTACACTATTTGACATATTCTTTCCTTATTTTTGTATTATAAGTAAATGTGACAGTTTTTCAATACGTAAGTTGTCTTAATTTTGTACAGGACTATCAACTCTCTTCAGCTAATTGAATATACAATAGTTTCAACCTCCATTACACGTGCAGTTACGCGATGCAAGGCCGTTAGACTCACTATCTCAGCTTTGAGAAGGAGACTCACAGACCGTTTGTCTTTCCGTCACGCTTGGACGTTAAACAGGCAGAGGCTAGTCAAACGGGGCAGGAATTCAGTTCAAATAACCTACACAGATATGATCATGTTAAAAATGCATATAACCATATCTGAGATAGATTACCCTCTATATATAAACCTGCGATGGACTGACATCCTTTGAATAAACTCCACAAGTAGTATTTCACAAGTAGCTTCACAAGTAGTATTGTTGCTATTTCCCTAGAGGGAAAAAATGGTCAGAAAACCAATATAAACCTATTAGAGACATAAAACATTAGTACTCAGGAAACCCCTTCAATCTGGCCAATAACTTGTTCAGAATAATTTTAATGATTGGCGTATTTTTGAAGTGACAACTTAGCGTGACCTAAAAATAGATAATTTGACCAAATACATAATAAATCAATAGCAGCTATAATTCATATGAATAGATACATAAATAAACACACAGATGCTATTAAAAAGGAAACAGAATATTCCATTGCCTTGTGTTTAACAAACAGGTCCGTCGGTGGGTGTCTTGATACCGGAAAAGGAGGGAGAATCCCAGCTGGGCTTTATTGTCTTACGACCCGCACAGAGGCGCACAGAGCAGGAGTCAGCATCCCTTCGGGTTCACATTGCAAAACACGGACAAAAAGCACTTCTATTGGGGGAAAAGTCACGGGGGCACTGCCCCTAGCTGAAAGCCGATTGGACACTGGAGTGCCCCCCTCTCCAGTTGCTCACAGATTCAAGTTATACCATTAGCAAATGATTAGGTTGCCCCCCGCCCCCCATCCTTCCACACCGTAAAAAATCCTTAAATTGCCTTGGACTTATAGGTTTGTGGACTTATGTTTAACTCACATCAAGAAGACTTTACGAAAGACCGTACATCACGCAAGCCTGTTTATCCTCTTGGCATTCATAAGGCCACTCCCACAATGACATGTGATGCATCAGGCTTCTCCGCCTCCTTGCTGTCCACAGTGCCGATGTCCGACTGGGCCACGGGAGTGACGGGACTGGTGGGGGGGCAAAAAGGCATGCGCTGCACCCAGGGAGAGGAGGCTAAAAAGCTAAGGCTGAAAGGAAGACCGTACACCTCCCCGCTGTCCAGGGTAACACCCGAGTCCTCCTCGTGACTGCTCTTCCACGCCACAATGCCTCGTTCCACCACAGATCCTGTAGGCACCCAAAGTAATTCAGGAGAACAGACTACCCTTGACTACCCTTACTGTACATCAAGTTAGTTACAAATTAGGGCAGGAAAATTTATCACATTTACCAAAAGCATTAATTTTAAAGACATTTATTATTTTTTCTTTGATCGCATTAATGCAAGTGGCATTTCATTACGCAAATGGGAGAATAATATGAACGTAGATTTTATTAGTAACCTGTAATAGTTCTTCCCAGTTGTAAACAAAGTGAGAGCTGGTATCATTATGTTGCACAGAATCTCAGAATTCAGAGCTAATATCAAAACACTCAGTCAGAATCTTGTTCAGTTAAAATTTAATGTGTTATGGTAAACTTGTGACTGACCAATGTACTCCCCTTTGTGTTAATTCTACATTAATTTGAGGATTCAGCATCTAAATATTTATGAGTATGGGTTTTACTATTAAGTGAGAATAATTGCAGTTTATCATAGAAAACAGTATGATTAATTAGTTACATTTTTTTAATCGATTCCCAGCCCTGAATTGGGACCACAGAGGAGGGGGAAGACATTTAACCCCAACATAAGTCTTTATATTTATCTTTATAGATCAATTTACCAGCACAAATTCTTCCAAACTAAGAACTGACTTACCTGGAATGGTGTTGTCAAGAATGAACCCAAAGAATCCTCCTACGAACATTCCAGTCGTCAGGAGAACATTAACCACCTGGTCAACCTCAACAATTCCTATGGATTGAAGTAAAAATTACTGCAGTACTGTAAAGTGATCTCTATAGGACGCAGAAATCTTGCAGGAACATGAGACATATTGGTGACACAGTAGGGTCTGCAAGGTCTGCTCCTGCAGCATGACTGAGGTCATTTCAATCTCCTATCTTTTACCCATCTCATTATTTTGTAATTGTGACTGTAATTGAATGACTAACTCCGAACTGAGCTTGTCTTGCTGTGGCAGATGGCCGTACCTGTTGCTATAGCTGCAGGATTCTTCAATGCCCAGTTGGGAATGGCCAACCCAGTTAACATGGAAAATCCAAAGATGAAAATGTTCCTGGAGGAGTTCATATCTGTGTACTGGACAGATAGCATAAGGTCAAAAGGGGGAAATCATCCTTCCTCAAATAACATCACCGCATGCTGTAGATCACGCTGTAGTTTCCCAATCAGGTCCTTGGGGACCCCCAGAAAAAAAACCTGGACTGATTGGGGTTCCACGCAGACTGGAACACTGCTGCAGGTAATACTCACACAGCTCTAGCTCAAATATCATTTGGCTTTGAGCTCCTTTTCCATCTTGCTGATTACTTGAAAATACCTGCAGGTTGGATACTCCAGCAGCTGATATAACCCCAAACATGACTAAGAGCATGCCGCCGACCACGGGAGTTGGTATGGTGGTGAAGATGGCGCCTATCTTGCCAAACAGCCCCACGAGAATCATCAAGATCCCACTGGCCAAGATCACTGTGCGACTTCCTACCTGGGGGGTCATATACAGAATTCATTCACATTGCATCCCATTTAAGGTCCCTGAATCCTTATTTGTTGACTTGTTAATCTCATAATGCTTCAGTAAATGCTCCTTTGACTCCCCTCAACCAACTATGTCCTTTATGAAGAAAGCCTTTATGACCTGTAGAACCTTAAATCATTTGAGCCATGCATTCCTATAATTTTAAAATGGTAAGAACCAGCAGAAGGAACAACAACAGCCCAAGGCTGGAGTACAATGACTTGTGGTACTCAGAAATTCTATCACCCTCTTACCCTCTTACCCTGGTGATGCCCAGCACTCCCACGTTCTCGCTATAGGAGGTGGTACCGTTGCCTGTGCCCCAGGCCCCGGCCAGCAGACAGCCCACCCCCTCTATGCCCACCCCTCGGTTGATGGCGTGCCTGGGCGGAGGAGGGGCTCCAGAGAGCTTGGCACAAGCATGGTAGTCACCTACGGACTCTACCATAGAGGATATCACTCCAGCCAAGATCCCGCACACCCCTGCCAAACTCACAGTTGGTACACCCCATTGACCTATGAGTGAAACAAGAATAGTAAAATCATTGCCTTTACCTTTCATCTTGTAAAAAAAATTTAAGCTTTATTACCTTTTGATAATGTATTTATTTAGATTACATAACGATTAATAATATTCTAGAAATACTTGGGAATTCAACTTTCGTGCCTGGGTATGGGAACCTGAACCAGGGGGTCTGGTTCACGACATCCCCCTTAACATCAGTACGAGCCAGGAAGCCATATTTTTTTGGGTCTGGTGGCAGGACGTCATATATGGTCAGGAGGTGGCAGAAAAGCCAAGAGATGGTGACACCAAGGAGCACCTGCCGCACAGAAATACACTGTCCTGTCCTGTACTGTCTTTAACAATCCAGCAAATTACCAAAACTAGCACACAGGTGACGATAAGCAGTCTTACTTTACTGAATCTTTTATCTCAAGCAATTACATATTTTATACTATATCTCTTAATTCTGTAAACCTCTATGAACTACTGAAGGAACTACTGAAGGAACAAGTAATGAATAACACAAGTGACATAATGATTGCATACCTTCTCAACTACAGACTATATTTGTTCATGATTTGTACTTCGGTAGTAACTGAGGTACTGTTAAGAATTTGTGCCCCTCAAGTAAAGTGTTACCTAAAGAAAATTAAAGCATACATTACTTTCCAGGCCTTCTTAACTTATGTATCAAAACATTTTTACACATTTCTAACTCTTACACATCCCATTAATGTTCTTATCACCATAAATTTTAATGCCGTCCCCTAACTTCATATCTATTCAGTCTTGAATAGATATTGATTTTTAAGGCATACATCTTGTGCTCTTTGATGTGCATGTCTCCCCTTCAACTTACAGGAATAACCTGAAACAGGCACATCCGCGAGGTGTGGAACTTCCTGGCCTTGCTGTAGGCAGGAATGGGAATGCTGACGTGTCGAAGGTACTGGGAGAACAGGATGATCAAGGCTGCTGTCCTGTGCGATTAGATAAATAGGCACCATGAAATACAATACGAGTGCTTAATATTACGCTTAGGTACATGTTATAGAGACTGAGCAACAGAGGAAGAGGTAGAGAACAGGAGTGTGGATGGTGGATCCTGGTGGCCACAGAAGATGCACGCACATGGCAGCGATGCCCCAGTGGTGCCCCGCACTCGACCCGGCTGAGTCGAACAGGGACAGCCCGATCAGGGAGATGGTGGGAGCGACAGTAAGAGGTCCGATGAACCTCATGAGGAAGCCAATGAGGCCAGAGAAGCCCACCAGGATCTGGAAGCAGGAAGCCACCAAGATGGAACCCTGCAGCTGAGCATGGAGAAACAAGCAGATGGGGAGGTTGGGCCTGGAGTTACATGGTGATGGGGCTGGAGTTACATGGTGAAGGGTCTGGAGTTACATGGCGGTGGGTCTGCAGTTACACGGTGATGGGCCTGCAGTCGTACAGTGATGGGTGTGGAATTACACAGTGATTGGCATGGAGTTACACAGCAATGAGCCTGGAGTTACACGGTAATGGGCATGGAGTTGCATGCTGATGGGCCTAGAGTGACATGGTGATAGACGTGGTGTTATACAGTGATGAGTCTGGAGTTAAATGGAGATGGGTGTGGAGTCACACAATGAGGAGCGTGGAGTTACATGGTGATGGGCCTGGAGTTACACAATGATGGGCCTGGAGTTATACGGTAATGGGCCTGGAGTTACACAATGATGTCTCATGACCTGCTTGTCCAATCCTCCTGTGTGCCACGCCCTCTGTTACCACATGTGGAGTCCAGTTGTTGTTAATTGATTCTGTGTATTTAATGCTTCCATGTCCGTCTTACCCCTGTCTGGTCATTGACATTTGTTTCTGTGTAATGTTGCTGTGTCTTGGAGTGTTACCCCGTAATAAACCCTGTTTGTTCGTATTCATGGCTCGCTTCGCCTGCTTCCGTGTACCCAATGTAACAGAATGACTGGACCAAGAACGAAGACGCCTCCCCTCAGCGAAGCAGAACACCTTGATCTTTTGGACGAGGTAAATTACTGGCTCGGACAGCCCGAGGTAAAGGAGGACCCCGCAGCGCAGGCCATTGCTTGCTGGTCGAGAGAGATCCTAGAACGGATCTCCCCTTCCGAGGATCCGCACCTCCTCCACATTTGACCCGACTTAGAAGCTGGGTCACTGAGGATATACTCCGCCAGGTGACCATAGACTGTGGCTTCCTTCCTCCCTTGCCGTGTGAGCTGCCGGACCTTGCAGCGCCTGCTCGCAGGAAAATTAAATGGAGAAAGAGACGGGAGGATGTGCTGAGCGTTTCCCTAGGGGCCGTCTCAATCTCCGCCATTTCCCCTACGGTGTGCCAGGAGGAGCCCAGCCCGGCAGTGTTCGCGCACGACGCCTGTCTGCCTGCTGTCTCCACAGTCCGTCTGCCTGCTGCTGCTTTGCCTGCGCCCCCGAAGCCCAACTGCCTGTTGCTGCGTTGCCTGCCGCCGAAGCCCACCTGCCTGTTGCTGCGTTGCCTGCGCCTGGAGCCCGCCTGCCTGTTGCTGCATCACCTGCTGCCGAAGCCCACCTGCCTATTGCTGCGTTGCCTGCGCCCAAAGCCTGCCTGCCTGTTGCTGCGTTGCCTGCGCCTGGAGCCCGCATGCCTATTGCTGCATCGCCTGCCGCCGAAGCCCACATGCCTATTGCTGCCTCGCTGTGCCCAAAGCCTGCCTGCTTGTTGCTGCTTCGCCTGCACCCGAAGCCTGCCTGCCTGTTGCTGCTTTGCCTGCGCCCGAAGCCTGCCTGCCTGTTGTGTCTGCTCCGCCCCCAGTGGTTCCTGATCCCGTGGACCCTGCCCCTGCCCTTGTCCCTGAGGAGGTCCCGGACCATCAGACCGAAACTCCTCCTCCATTTCCAGGGGGGGAGGAGCTTGATTGGGACCCCTTGAAGATATCCCTGGTGACTGCCCCGGTGAGCCCCTCTGGTGGGTTGCCCCGACCATTACCCCAGCGTGGCAGATCCCGACCTGAACCTCGAATCTCTGTGTCCAGAAGGGGGAGAGGACACTTATGTAGGGGTCGGGTCCCGCCCGTCCTGCCCCCTGGCTTGCCTGTGGTCCCCCTGGCTCCAGCTCGGCGGTCGCCTGCAGTGCCTCCTGCAGCGTCTCGTCAGCCGCCTTCGGTCCTGCCTCCTGCGGCATCTCGGTGGCCACCTGTGGTGCCCCTTGCTTCGGCTCGACGGTTGCCTGCGGTGCACCCTGCTCTGACTCGTCGGTCGCCAGTGCCTTCGTCTGCCGTGGCTTTTGCTCCCTTCTCACCTTCTCCAGTGTCCCCTTCTGCTCCCTTCTCACCTCCTCTGGTGTCCCCTTTGCCTCCCTTCTCGTCTCCTCCGTCTGTCCCTCCATCTTCTTCCGCGCCCCCTTCGTCGTCCCCTCCAGTTCCTGCCTCGCGGTCGCCTAGGGTCCCTCCTGCTCCGGCCTCATGGTTGCCTGCTGCCCCTGCGGCTCCCGCTTTCTGCCAGCCGGGGTTCCCTCCGGCTCCCTGCTTCTCGCCACCTTTTGCTTCCCTGCCTCCTGTGTTTGCTCTGCCCTTGTTCCCTCCTGGTCCCTTTGCTCCTCCTGTTGTCCCTCCGTTGTCCTCCTCATTAGGTTCTCTGTTGCTGTTTTTGGTGCCCCTGTGTCTTTCTGCGTTCCCTCTGGATTGCTTGTCTTAGTTGTTGTCTTGGTCCCTGTTCTGAGTGTCCGTACTGTTTCCTGTGGTCCGTTGATGTTTTTGGTTTTGTTTCCCTAGGTCCTGTCCTGTGCTGTCCCTGTTTCTGTTCCCTCCAGTTCCTTAAGGTGCGCCCAGTGTGTGCACCTTTGCAGGGGGGGTTCTGTCATGACCTGCTTGTCCGATCCTCCTGTGTGCCAAGCCCCCTTGTTACCACATGTGGAATCCCGGTGTTTTCAGCTGTGTCTAGTTGTTGTTAATTGATTCTGTGTATTTAGTGCTTCTGTGTCTGTCTTACCCCTGTCCGGTCATTGATGTTTGTTTCTGCGTAATGTTGCTGTGTCTTGGAGTGTTACCCTGTAATAAACCCTGTTTGTTCGCATTCACAGCTCACTTCACCTGTTTCCCTGTACCCGACGTAACAGGATGGGCCTGGAATTACACGGTGAGGGGCCAGGAGTTACATGGTAATGAGCCTGGAGTTACACTGTGATGGACCTGAAGCTAAGGCAAGAGTGTGGGTACAGTGGTGAATTTCACCTGCTGCTGTTGTAAATGTTCAAGTTGGGTGCAACTTCTACCTGACTTGGGTTCCTGTTTATAGATGTCACTGAACTCTAAAGCAGGTTTAGGGGGAGACACACCATTATGTTAGTGTAGCTGTCCCTGCTGTGCACAGGGTGATGTTGAAATGTGTGCTGCAATCAGGTTTAATGGGCAACTTCCATCACCATTCCACAACTGAACAGCAAATTTCCAAAATTCATTCAATCAAAGGGATATGTGATCAGGATTAGTTTGTAAGTACAGTAAGTACCGTTTCTGTGGACATGGTGACTTTCGGAATTTTAATGAAAGCTCTTGGATTACACAATGACTGAGTAAGTTTTGGTTCCCGATGCTGTAATATATGATGAGCAAGTCTGACTTTAGGTCTTTGGTGGTCTCATCTCAAACAACAATAAAATGACTGAGTGAGTTTAGGAAATCTGCATTTCAATCAGCCAATAAAACACTGTGCATATTCCTTCTGTCTTGGATGCTCTGCTTGGAATTCTCAAGTGAAAGTAAGGGTGACAATACACAGGACAACTTTTTGAGCAATCTTGCCAGGCGGTCTTGCTGATCAGTGTTGTTCTGGCACTTTCCCATTGATAATGGACAACAAATTTCAGTTTGAAATACTTAAATTAGCAATGGGCAACTTTTTTGCAAACATCCAGATCCAGATGAGTTGCCCTCATCCGGTTGGCAATGGCTCTGCAACATTGCTCAAAACGTTACCCTGTGTATCATCACCTTAAGGGAGAGATCCACAGAAACAGGTAGCCTGTGCAACATTCTGGGATACTTTCAGTTTTTGTCATTGAAATCCCTTCCAGAAACATGCAGGCCTTTCCATAATATTCCCCTCTTCTCAACCTCAATCAGCAAATGCTTCTCCTCTTGGAGACTTAGGGCCTATGGCTTTGATTGCTCACAATGAGAGACCCAATGTCCTCATGCCACAAAGAAGGCCTGTGCATGAGCTCAGAGACAGTGTCACTCAGAGTCACCTGACCGTGAGGTATTCACCGTGCTGGCATTTTCCGGTATCACTTAATCAGGGAGACGCCTGTGATTGAGACAAAACTTTATGCAAAAATTAAAAGAGAGATCATCATAAGATGTATGGAGGGCATGGATGTTTTGGGGGAGGGGCAAAGTTGCAGGACAAACCCCTGTAATTAGTTGAAATTATATAGAAATGGGGCAAAGTGAGAGAGCCAGGGAGTCATGGTCCTGCTTTTGGGGGGTCATGGGTTGTTTCTTCAGTTACTTTGTACATCTGCTCAGTTCTCCCAGCCATTGTATCCCGTGGCCGTCAATGAAATGACACTGTTCTATCCTCCAATCATGGCATCCCATGGACATTGTAGGAGCTTTAATATATTTGTGATTGATAATTTAAGTTACATATTGATTTGAGTTTATGGATTGAAGGTATAATAGGTCTTATGTTGCTGATGGAAATTATTGTGTAATTATTCTTTCCAGTGATATATCAGATGAATGTTTGTGCCTTTAAGGGCGTCATAGCGTGAGAGAGGAGGTCATTAATAAGTAATTAAGTAATTAGCCTGTGGAGGATGGAGCCACATGGTCTTTTGACCTCTTTCTCTCTCTCACTTTATTTTTGAAGTACCTCAACACCCTTTATTACATGGAAAACTTCATCTATACTGCCGTATTATTTAATTCGGTAAATCGTTCTAAGTTACGCGAATGATCTCATGTATTTTCCCCCCTTTAATTTTGCAGATCGGATGAGAGACAGTAAAAGCATCAACCTAAGGCTCTGTTTTCGAGACTGGAACCTACAGGCACGATGGCCAGACGTGGACTTTTTCTGCTACTTATGTGCTGTAATGCTGCCTTTTTGGTTTAAGCTGAGCCAATTATATTCGAAAAAGCCCGTGAACCTCTGTAATCTGTGGTAACCACTGAGGGGATTATATCTCACACGCAGTCAGGGAGAGGGAGCAGAGAATGAAGGAGAACATAACAAGTGTGTACGACAAGTTCATGGAAATATCTTATTTTGTGGACTCAGCGGTTATGAACAGGCTAAAAATAAGCGAGACTTTACAGTTGGTCTGTGTGTGTGCGTGTGTGTGTGTGTGTGTGTGTGTGTGGATTAGGTTTATATTACTTTGTGGGGACCAAATGTCCTGCCCTAATGTGATAAAATCCTGTTTTTTGACATTGTGGGAACCATTTTTGGGTCCCCACAGAGATCTGTGAATGCAATGAAAAAAGTAAAAATGCCAAATGTTTTGTTTGGTTACTTATGGTTAAGGTTAGGGCTGGGTAGGGGTAAAGGTTGTCATGTTGTGATTAGAGTTTTCTCCATAGAAATGAATGGAGAGTCCCCACAAAGATATAATTACAAACCTGAGTGTGTGTGTGTGTGTGTGTGTGTGTGTGTGTGTGTGTGTGTGTGTGTGCGTGTGGTTTTGTGAAATGCACTGAGTCATTTGAAAGACATTGTTTTAAAATAAAATGTGCAAGCTACCAAGAAAAACTGCAACCGTTTCAAGAAAGCAATTCCTGTTTAGGGAAATACTGCCCAAGCAATGAGAAAATGAATTTTAGTTTTCATACCACAGAGAACAGTCATCACCTCCCTACATCTGTGTGAAACAAAATTCTTTCATACTTTCACACTCTTTTTCATACTTCCATTCACATAGTTTAAATTTACAGTGAGATTCATTTCATCGTCTGGGCCTTTGGTGCGTTTTTGCTTCTAATGACTCAAAGTGCCTGGATGTTTCCGGAACTGACCTCCCTCAGGCGGCTCTGCCACTCCTCCATGAATACTGGTGAGGAGATGTTCACCAAGGAGGCGTTCTGAGTCCAGGCTGGGCAGGTCCACTTCGGGGTGGACAGTAGTGCCAGGGATGGCGCCAGAAATGTGAAGGTGCCACCCTGGAGGATGGGAAGTCTGCGAGGGGAGAAAATTAATCACGGGTGAAAATATTTTTCACGCTGAGGATAATGACTCAACAACCTGTCACTCACTCAGTTTACTCAGCCCCATTTCTGTCTGCAGCTAGAGGTGGCCGTGTTTCTCCCTATGGCTAGAGGCGGCCGTGTTTCTCCCTATGGCTAGAGGCGGCCATGTTTCTCCCTATGGCTAGAGGCGGCCGTGTTTCTCCCTATGGCTAGAGCCGGCCATGTTTCTCCCTATGGCTAGAGGCGGCCGTGTTTCTCCGTATGGCTAGAGGCAGTCGTGTTTCTGCCTGTGGCTAGAGGCGGTCGTGTTTCTGCCTGTGGCTAGAGGCAGTCGTGTTTCTGCCTGTGGCTAGAGGCGGCCGTGTTTCTGCCTGTGGCTAGAGGCGGCCGTGTTTCTCCCTGTGGCTAGAGGTGGCCGTGTTTCTCCCTATGGCTATCATCAGGCAATCATGTTTCTGCCTGTGGCTAGAGGCGGTCGTGTTTCTGCCTGTGGCTAGAGGCAGTCATGTTTCTGCCTGTGGCTAGAGGCGGTCGTGTTTCTGCCTGTGGCTAGAGGCGGCCGTGTTTCTGCCTGTGGCTAGAGGCGGCCGTGTTTCTCCCTGTGGCTAGAGACGGCCGTGTTTCTGCCTGTGGCTAGAGGCGGCCGTGTTTCTGCCTGTGGCTAGAGCCAGGCGTGTTTCTGCCTGTGGCTAGAGCTGTTCCTGTTTCTGCCTATGGCTAGAGGCGGCCATGTTTCTGCCTGTGGCTAGAGGCGGCTGTGTTTCTGCCTGTGGCTAGAGGCGGCCGTGTTTCTGCCTGTGGCTAGAGGCAGCCATGTTTCTGCCTATGGCTAGAGGCGGCCATGATTCTGCCTATGGCTAGAGCCATTCCTGTTTCTGCCTGTGGCTAGAGGCGGCCGTGTTTCTGCCTGTGGCTAGAGCTGGGCATGTTTCTGCCTGTGGCTAGAGCCGGGCGTGTTTCTGCCTGTGGCTAGAGCTGTTCCTGTTTCTGCCTATGGCTAGAGGCAGCCATGTTTCTGCCTGCAGCCTGAGCCAGCCATGTTTCTGCCTATAGATAGAACTGGCCCTGATTTTGCCTGGATCTGGCCCTGCCTGTGATGGACTGCCATCCTGTCCAGGGTGTACCCTAGCCTTGTGTGCAATGCTGCCTGGGATAGCGCCCAGCCCCCCAGTGACTCTGACTAGGGTATGCATGAATGAATGCATGTATTATTGTGCTTATTAATATAAACCTTGGTTAATCCTTAACTAAATGGGGAAGGTCCAGACCTTTGTCACTTACTGGACTTACTAAATGAGTGATATAAGGGATGAAAGAACACAGCAATAAAGCTTTGCCCCACCCCCACCCATTCCCATATCACACGGTTCTGCTCGCAAATATAAAAGGAGGAATAGCAAGGCTAGTGACCTCGACCATGTCATACGTCAGCAGCTGAGACGCCGGGGCCTCACCTGACCCCGACGGTGACCTGCAGCAAGGTGCACAGTCCTGAGACAAAAAAGATGGTGCTGATGAGGTGGCTCTGGGTGACACCGTCATGCTGTAGGCACAGGCTTTGCGAGAGGATGAGTGGGATGGCCACGATGCTACCAAAGGCGGTCAGGAAGTGCTAGGGGGGGTACAATAAATCCTTTAAAACTGCTACTCTCCAACCATGGACTGGACATCGTAACACTACAATGAATGCTAAAGATCAGTACTATCAGTATCACAATTCCCTGATGTCATTGTTACTACAATAAATGCTTAAGAGGAGCTTGATTCCGGGCTGTGATTGTTAGTACTCCTCTTTAGCATTCATTGTAGTAACAGTGATATCATGGTATCACAATACTGACAGTACTCCTCTTTAGCATTCATTGTAGTGTCAGTATCACAAGTCCTCGTTACTACAATAAATGCTAAAGAGGAGTACTGTCAGTATCACAATTCCCTGATGTCATTGTTACTACAATAAATGCTAAAGAGGAGTACTGTCAGTATCACGATACCCTGATGTCATTGTTACTACAATAAATGCTTAAGAGGAGTACTGTCAGTATCATGATTCCGGGCTGTGATTGTTAGTACTCCTCTTTAGCATTCATTGTAGTGTCAGTATCACAAGTCCTCGTTACTACAATAAATGCTAAAGAGGAGTACTGTCAGTATCGCAATTTCCTGATGTCATTGTTACTACAATAAATGCTAAAGAGGAGTACTGTCAGGATCACGATACCCTGATGTCATTGTTACTACAATAAATGCTGTAGAGCAATATAAGAAAGGGGTAACGGTAGGTTACTGGGATACTCCTGCCAAGCTGGGAACTGCATAATGGGACACACTTAAGAAATGGCCCTACTTGAATCCCCAGGATGATGCACAGGTACCAGGGTGGGACATCAGTGACACAATAAGCCAGTTTGTTCCTGTTCTTTTCTGCAGACTGGCTCCCATTCTTGGCACCTTCCTCAACAGGAAAATCAAAGATATTCTCCTCTCCCTCAATCTGTAGGAAAGACATAAAAAGTCCGAATTACAAATGCTACATAAAATAACACATGGATGGATGGATGGAAAAAAGCAAGTCTTTATTGGTCTAACAGTCATATGCATATTTAAGTTGTAATTTCACTGCACATTTAAGCTAATAACACTGCATATCTGTGCCATTTGTTATACATCTATGCTTACGTTTTTATTTTGTATCGGGTATTATTACAAGCAAGTATTGTACAAAGTACTTTGTTTTTCGATAATTATTCCAATCAAAAATGAAAAAAAGACAATGAATTAGAACCCCTGGGCAAAATTGTCTACAGGAAGTACAAAAAAGCAATTGTGTATAGTTTTTATGATGGAAGACAGAAAATGGGAGCAAGCAATAATCAGCCGACACAGACAAGTGTGTCAGCAAGTTGGATCATGCAAGATGCTTTCCAGGCACTACTGTCAGCTCTTTGTCTGGCCCAGATGATTATCTGCCATCTCAGGGTCGGGCTTTGTGTTGATCAATAGCCATTGCAGAGCTATCCAGGGGGGTATTCCAGAAAGCAGGTTATGTGACATACCCGGGTAAGTTTAAGGGTAAGTTAGTGATAACCTCAACTTTCGGTTCCAAAAACGGAGGTTAACTTTCTGGGTATGTACGTAACCATAGCAGCTTACTCTCTGAAGATAACCTGCTACTGAGCAGGTTATGTTCCAGGGTCAGTTTGTTGCAGAAGGTTACTGAGCATGGCGTGCCCTTTTGATGACGGTCCTGTGGACGTGGAGGCATAAATTATACGAGGTTTTTTTCGCCGGGAGAGAGTTATAAGACCACGTATTGATATCTTTTCATTTCCTAATGATTATTTGAAAAAGCGTTATCAGTTTTCAAAAGAATCGTTCATTTACTTAACATCTCTTGAAACCGCACATTGCAAATGTCACAAACCCAAACCGCGGGTCTGCGCTTAGCACAGAAAACATTCTGTACACAGCGCTTCGGTTTTTTGCGTCAGGGCATTTTTTGTGCAATATGGGCGACGCAGAGCATGTAGGAAAGGCAACTGTGTGTAGAGCCGTTCGCACAGTATGTCTGGTACTTAACGCTTCTTACACACGTTTGTACAGTTCCCTGTCCATAAAGCTCTGCGTGTTATTGAAGAGGAATTCCACAGAGTGGTAGGTTTGTCCTTTGTAGTAAAATCTATGATGCATATTTAATATGTAGTCATACTATTTATATCTATAGCCTACATGTATTCATCCTGCACACACACACACTTGATACTTCCATATATGACTTTCTATTTCAGGGTTTCCAAATGTAATTTGTAATACATGTATAGTGACAATAAAAGGCATTCATTCATTCATTCATTCATAATTGGGTGCATTGATGGCACCTACATTCCTATTAAAGGTCCTTCAATAAATGAGGGAGACTATGTTGATAGATAGATAGATAGATAGATAGATGCCTTTATTGTCACGATACAAGTACAGCGAGATAGCGTAGGAAATCTATTCATAGTATCAATGTGCAGGTAACTTGATTTTGTATCCTTAATTTTTTGCCTTGTTAAAATCATCAAACTCATTACTTTTTTCCACTAACTATAGGTAATCATTACAGGACAGTACAATGCTGGTTACCACTGGTTGCCCTCAGATGGGGTGAGGGGAGGTGGTGGTGGGCCCCCGCCAGTTAGACGGGCTTCAGCCTTTTTTCCATTAGCTACATGACAGAAGGAATATACTAAATCGTGTTTAATAAATAGTTAAGTGATCGTGTAATCAATTACCTTTTTGCAGAATGTTTTTGTGTTTCATTTTGACTTGGCTCAAAGTTCTTCTGGCTCCAGAAGGAATACACCTTATTAAATAAGAAACCATATATTCCTAGTCGATACACATTGTTATTTTAACCTAAAGAAATGAATGGCAGGAAAAGTAAATGCTTTCATAGTGATTTAACAGTCAAAAGGATACGGAAGGGTTACGTGTTTAATTATTTTTCATTATAATAAAGGGGGAGGCGATGTCAAATTTGCAATTTAATACACACGCATTTACTCTGTCCGTTATTTTTTGCCAAGCCAACTCTTTCTTTAGCCGATGCAGCCGTATTGCTTTTTTTCATTATTATTGGCTTAAATTCGTCATATGCGTGCATTAAAACTTCCAACTCCGCCTCTGTGAAGTATGCCGCTCTCTTTTTTTCACTTTGATTTTCCATTCTGACTCGTGAAATCGGCGATCAATTGAAAACGTCTTTATTTATGCACGGTGCACGCGCCTTAACTCTGGGTAACCAATAGGAGGTTGATTGAACTTACTCTTCTCAGGTGTTTTGGAACCGACATACTCATGGTATGCGGGTTTGGCGTATATCAACCCAGAGGTTAAGATTTACCAAATGGTAAGTTAACCAAGCTTTCTGGAATACCCCCCAGGTTAAACATTAGCAGAGATATCCAGGTCTTTCTATTAAAATAGAACAATGAAGGAATAACACAACCGTGACAGAGACCTGAGTCTGTCAACACAAGCAGAAGACATGAAAGAGCTTCTGAGGAACATTGTATACAATGTTAGAGTGACATTGGGCATTTGCGGGTAGATTCTTCCAGCAACAGGAACCCTGCAAGGGAAGGTTCTACTGCTATTTGCATTTAATAAAACATGGTACCCTGCATCTTCTCACTCAAGTAATCAGGGTGGAATGCAAGGGAAAAATACACACTGCACATTGCTACAAATCTATTTAGGGAAATTTACATCATGCAAATAATATCCCCAAGGCACAGCATATATACAGGAAGTAGTTTGCTGGATCCAAATCAGATCCCCGGGGAAGATACCAGCATATTTTTACAATTCATCATTTATTCTTAACAATCAGGGAGCCTTCTGACAGATATAAGCCCCCAACATTTAAAGCACCTGTCCACTGAGACTAACCAAAGATGATGGTGATGTGTGTGACTCCAGAACATATCCCACGAAAACTGTTGTTTTGTCCAACATGTTTCTTAGTGAAAAGGGGATGCTAATCCTTTGCCTAGGACCTAGTATATGTTTGCCAATGCCAGGTTAGAGCTAACATATTAGTTCTGTTAGATTACCTATTAACTCTCCTGTCTAAATGGTTATGAGCAGAAGTTTTGCCAACAAGCCTAGGCTGTCCAACACTGTTATTTATTAGCAGTTATTAATTCCTTTTGTCCACCACCTTCAAATTCAATTCAATTCAATTCAATTTTATTTATATAGCGCATTATCACAACATTACATTGTCTCAATGCGCTTTACATTTCTGCCTCGTAAGGACCCCCCAGTGAGTAAGCCAAAGGCAACGGTGGCAAGGAAAAACTCCCTAAGAGGAAGAAACCTTGGGAGGAACCAGACCCAAAGGGGGAGCCCATCCTCCAGGGGCCGGCAGATGAGTCAAACAAACAAGATGATATGACTAAGCTAATACAGACAAGATGAAATGACTAAGCTAATACAGGGGTTGAAATATATGTCTCAATGCAGCGGCCGACCGGTGCAGGCACGTGGTGCTTGATGCACGATGGCAGGATTAATAGACACACAGCCGCAGGATGGATGGCGAGGCATCGTGTTGAGCCAAGGGCAGGCAGGTTGGAGGGTAGTTGCCGGAGGTGGAGGTAGTTGTCTTGCAGGCCGCAGAGGCATAAACTCTTCAACGACATTGTGCTCCAGGGAGCACACCCCAGAAGGGGTGAGGGAGGAAGTAAGAATAATTGTGTATTAGCCAGAGTTGAGGAAATCAGAGGCAGTGCAAGCAAAATGATCGAGTGCAATATTCGTCTAGGCTCCGGCAGATCTGAGTATAGCAGCATGAGAAAGAGGGAGAGACAGGCGGGAACACAGGCATGGGGACTCCCTGAACATCAGCACTCTAGTGTAGAGCTAGAGTGACAGCACTGACGCCTCAGTTTATCCAAAGCCAATGACACCGATCCCCACCCAGCTCATCACCTCATACTGTTAGTCTGACTGGGAGTGAGCGACTAGCTGGAACCAGAACTAGGTTTCCTATACGCTAAGCTATACAAGTGCGTTTTTAATCTAGACTTGAAAAGCGAGAGTGTGCCTGAATCCCGCACATCCGCCGGGAGACCATTCCACAGCTGCGGAGCTCTGTAAGAGAATGCTCTGCAGCCTGCCATAGCCCTGTCTACTTTAGGAACTAATAGATATCCTGCTCCTTGTGAACGAAGCAGGCGAGAAGGGTTGTAAGGGACCAGAAGATCATTGAGATATTGTGGTGCAAGGCCATTCAGAGTTTTGTAAGTCAATAGTAATAATTTGTAGTCAATCCTAAACTTGACTGGTAGCCAGTGCAGGGAAGACAGGATAGGGCTAATGTGATCAAATTTTTTAGTTTTTGTTAGAACTCTGGCAGCTGCATTTTGTACTAACTGAAGTTTATGAACCTGTCTTCAAGCCCTGGGGCCCCAGTTGATCGACCTTAATCAGAGACAGTAGGTAAGATACTGAGTGAGGAAATCAGATCTTTAACCACCTTGGGTTTGTTGGATCAATGTTTTCCATGTGTGTTTCTCAACACTATAACAATAGTTGTGATCTTGGCAAGACCGATCTTGCTAACTTGCCTCTCTTCAACAAACTTGGGCTGCAACGAATCATGGGATTGGTCTTGTTTGGCATGGACACAACAGATGTGTCCTTGCTATTTGGAGTGAGGCAAGAACTATATCCAGGGATTTTTACCATCCTCTGTGCTCCTGTTCTTGAGTATTGGTTCTCATCTTCAGCATTGGAAGATGATGTAAAACGGGCACAAAAGAACACAAGTACGGTCAGGTACGTGTATTGAATTATCCGGACCGGAAATGCTGTAAGTGACGTCAGACGCCGGAGACTTGGCGGAAAATCTGAATGAACAGCGAGCTGAGCGAGGACAGCGAGGGGAAGTTGGAATCACTCGAAGAATACATTGACTGGTACTTCGACACTACAGTCATGAAGAAGAACATCAATACATCTTCCCCGGGAAAAAGCGAGACGCCGTCATCCAAAAGAAGTCGCCCGGCAGACTCCCCCGGAGCAACTTCGCCGACTAGTAAAGACTTCGCCGACATATTGGAGTCAATCGACAAGCGATTGTCCAGCTTCGACGCGAGGTTGTCTCTGGTCGAGATTTTGCATCAGGAGTTCACATCCCTGAGGGAGTCTTTGGAATTCAGCCAGCAACAGGTGGAAACACTCGCTGCTGAAAACGCCTCACTACGGGGCTCGGTCAAGTCTCTAACTGAGAATGTGACCAATCTAAAAGAAGAAAATAAAAAAATAAAAGAGACTGTCATCGATCTCCAAGCCCGTAGTATGAGAGATAACCTGGTGTTTTCAGGCATCCCGGAATCTGCTGAAGAGGACGCAGAAATTACGGTTAAAACATTTATCAAGACCCACCTGAAGCTTCCAGAGGACACTGTGGAAAGCATCTGCTTTGACAGAGTCCATCGGCTGGGAGCTAAGAGGCCTGGTGCCCTGAGACCGCGTCCTATTGTGGCCAAATTCGGGAATTTCAAACAGAAGCAGCAGGTGAAGAGCCGCGGCAGGGAGCTGAAAGGAACGGACTTTGGCGTAAACGACCAGTTCCCCAAAGAGATTCTGGAGCGACGCAAAGTTCTGTTCCCAATCCGACGCAGCTCCATCCAGAAGGGCTCCCGAGCTGTCATCGCCGTGGATCGGCTCTACGTGGATGGACAGCTCTACCGCGACCCTAACATCACTCCCTGGTTATATTAACGCCACCCCAGATAAGAACCTGTTATATTTTTCTTCTTTTCCCAAATCCTCTTCTGTTTAATCTAGCTTATACATGTTAATTCCCTAATTTAATGTTATGTCATAACAAATACACTGCCGTCAGTCTCCGCAGCGCTTCAGTCCTAACAATGTTTCCGTTTCTATGTTTCTTACTTACACCCTTACTCGCGTGCCCCTTTGTATGTCTTTTTCACTTCTCCCTGCTTTCCCTGCACCGATCACCTGCTTTAAATTTCTACTCAATCACACACAACACCCTCGATTTTTACACATCTGCACGACATGATAATGTACATATGTACTTAGCTTCACCACAACCACTCCGACCTTATAGTGCACACAGACATATAGGATACACACGCACACAAGCGCTCACACGCTCGTTCGTATCTGACTCATTTGCTCGTGCAATATTAGCTACACACACATGTCTATGGGCACACTAAGGTTTGTCTCATGGAATGTGCATGGAGCTGGCTCCAGAGAGAAGAGGTTAAAAATATTTAGCCAGCTTAAAAAACTACAGGCAGACGTTGTTTTATTACAAGAGACTCATAGACCTGCCACAGCTACAGATGAACTTAAAACACCTGAGTTTCCTAATGTGTTCTCAGCCTGTTATAACTCTAGGCAAAGGGGAGTAGCAATTTTAATACATAAAAATGTTAATTTCACATTACTCAACACAATTATAGATCCAGAAGGTAGATTTATAATCATTAAATTGTCTATACTTAACAAGAAGTTATGTATTGTTAGTATATATGGTCCAAATGTTGATAACCCTTCATTCTTCCACGTTTTCTTTACCGCACTCTCTGAACACCTAGATAGCGCACTCGTTCTTGGGGGCGATCTCAATTTCGCACTAAATAAAGAAATGGACAGGCTCAGTGCAGCTGCTCAGCGCAATTGGGAATCCATAAATATAGTTAAGCAGTACATGAGTGACTATGGTCTTCGTGATGCATGGCGTTCTCTTCACCCCAACCGTAGGGAATATACTTTCTTCTCACACGTCCATCACTCTTACTCTCGTCTGGATTATTTCCTAATCAGTAGCTCACTGCTGAGTGACATTTCAGACACTGAGATACACCCTATAGCTGTCAGCGATCATGCTCCTGTATCGTTAACCCTAATAAATAAGAAAGCCATTCCACCAATTAGAAACTGGAGATTTAATACATCATTGCTTAAAGATGGAGATTTTATTAACTATTTCAAAAAAGAGTGGGCTTTATATTTAGACTATAATGACCTGCCTGGAACATCAGCATCTGTTCTCTGGGAAGCAGGCAAAGCTGTGATGAGAGGTAAAATAATCTCATTCTCATCACATAAAAAGAAAAGAGAAAACAAGTATATTCAGGAATTAGAAGAAAACATCAAATCCTTAGAAGAAGCTTATGTATCATCCCAGGAACAGGAAATGCTGAATAAAATATGTAAAGCAAAATTAGAATTAAATGAAATTATTCATAAAAAAACACAATTCTTAGCACAAAGACTTCGCTGGCAAAATTATGAATATGGTAATAAATCAGGTAGATTTTTAGCTAACCAGTTAAAAATAAATAAAGAAAAAACAACTATATGTGCTGTTAAAGACTCAACTGGGGATACAGTATATGACCCTGAAAGAATAAACAACACTTTCAGGGACTTTTACAAATCTTTATACTTACCACAGATAAACCCATCTAAAGACGAAATTGATCAGTTTCTTGATAGTATAACCCTTCCGAAATTATCAGATAATCAAACGATAGAACTGGATTCTCTGCTGACACCAGGTGAACTCCAGGAAGCTTTGAACAGTATGCCCAATAATAAGGCTCCAGGCCCAGATGGATTTCCAGTAGAATTCTATAAAGAATTCTGGACAATTCTGTCACCAACATTCTACAGAATGTTGCAGGAAACCAAGGAAAATGGTAGACTACCACCAAATATGAATTCTGCCAACATTAGTCTCTTGCTAAAACCAGGCAAAGACCCTATATTGCCTACCAGCTATCGTCCAATATCACTTATTAATGTTGACCTTAAAATAATCTGCAAAGCTCTCTCAAAAAGAATAGAGAAGATAACCCCTCACATAATTCATCCTGACCAAACTGGTTTCATAAAAGGGAGGCACTCATCAACAAACACACGTAGATTACTCAATCTGATAGACTATTCGTGCAATAAAAACCTTCAAATCATAATATTGTCTCTAGATGCAGAAAAAGCATTCGATAGAGTTAGTTGGAGTTTTTTATTTGCAACATTACACAAATTTGGTTTTGGAACCTCTTTCATAAACTGGTTAAAAATATTATATAGTTCCCCAACAGCATGTGTTAGGACGAATGACCAAACATCCTCTAGCTTCTGTCTCAAGAGGGGCACCAGGCAGGGATGCCCTCTCTCCCCCTCACTGTTTGCAATTTTTATTGAACCACTAGCAGCAGCAATTAGACAGGCTATAGTGATTAAAGGCATCAAATGCAAGAATGTGGAACATAAGGTCAGTCTTTATGCGGATGATGTGTTACTTTTTCTCCAGCATTCACAAACCACTCTCTCTGAGGTAATTACATTAATAAACTCTTTCTCAAGAGTCTCAGATTATTCAATAAACTGGTTAAAATCTACAGTTCTTCCAATTAACTGCTCCTTTCAGAACTCTTCCTCCACTCCACTGCAATCTGGGGATATTAAATATTTAGGTATTAATGTTTCACCTAGGCTGGCAGACTTAACTAAATTAAACCACATCCCACTTTTAAAGAAGGTAGAGGATGAGCTGGTTAGATGGAAGTCCCTGCCCATATCACTCATGGGACGGGTTGCATCAATAAAAATGATGGTGTTACCAAGAATTAATTATTTATTTGCAATGATTCCAAGTAAACCATCACCTGACTGGTTTAGATCTCTGGACTCCGCCATCTCTAAATTCCTTTGGAAAGATAAACCACCGCGTATTAGCCTAAAAACGCTGCAAAGGACCAAGGACAAAGGAGGACTAGATCTGCCTAACTTTCACCACTACTTCTTAGCCAACAGGCTTCAAAACATCTCAGGATGGCTAAAACATACCTTCTTAGATGAACCTTGGCTAGACGTAGAACAGGCTCTATGCAATAACATAGACATTTCGGATCTACCATTCATTAGCTCAAACATTAAACGACATGAATGCTTCAAAAGCATCAGTATCAGCTCTTCTCTGACAGCATGGTGGGAGTTTCTTAAAATGACTGAGTCTTCATTAATCCCATGCAAACGTACTCCCATCTGGAACAACCCTGACATACTACTAAACAATAATATCATAAATTTCCCGGATTGGAGTTGTAAAGGTATTAAATACTTGGAACATATATTTGAAGAAATAGACTTTATCCCCTTTGACTTATTAGTTAAAAGACATGGGATTAACAAGAATAGATTTTTAGAATATCAACAAGTTAAATCTATAGTAAAAAGGAAATTCAAGTCTACTCAAATCAAATTACAAATACCACCAAGGGTGGCAGAATTCCTTAATCTCAAAACCCCCAAATTACTGTCTAAAATATACAGGACACTTTCTAAAATGGATGATTCAATATCCCTTCCTATTGCAAAATGGGAGGCAGATTTATCAATCAGCTGGAACCACAATTTCTGGTCTAAGACATGCTTAAAAACTTTTGAACTGATTAGAAGTCCCAATTTACAATTAATACAATACAAAATCCTGCATAGAGTGCACTATACAGGGCATCGGATGTTCAGGATGGGTTTTACATCTTCTAACAACTGCTCACACTGTCAAGGGGATACACCTGACAATTACATCCATGCTCTTTGGTTCTGTCCACCTGTTCAGATGTTTTGGCGCAGGATTTGTGAGGACTTATCAAAGTGTCTGAAATGTATCATTCCAGCCTCTCCTTCAGTCTGCTTGTTGGGTGACTTAGATGGTGTCACTACCGAGATTAACACAACCCACATGGCTTTCACTGCTTTATGCATTGCTAAGAAGACTGTCCTCATGAACTGGAAAAATAAAAATAACCTTAATATCAACCAATATAGAGAGAGTTTGCTGGACCATATTAGTCTTGATACAGCTTCTGCCGCCACATTAGACCAATCTCTCTGGGCTCCTTTGATCAGCTCCATCACCTAGTGGCGGTGGGGGGTCGCAGGTTTGTCCCGCTTCGGTCTTTGTTGTTGGTGTGGGGGGGGGCCTATGGGCTTGGGGTGTCTGGGGGTTCCCTGGGGGGGGGGGGGGGGGTTTCTGGGGGGGTTCGGCGCTGGGACTGCGGTCCTGGCCTGGATGGGGCTTTGGTGGCTCTTGGGTGGCGTCTTTCTGGTGGCTGCATGCAGCGCTGCTGGGGTAGCCTGTGCCGGCGGACGTAGGGTACCAGCCTGGCGGCCGTGCTGCTCCTGGGTGGGTCCGGGGCGGGCTTGGGGTTCTGGGGGCGCTCTGCCTTCGGGCTGGGGTTCCGGCTGGGCTGGGGGGGCTTGGGTCCTGGTGGGTGGGTCGCCGGGGTGTGGGCTGGCGCGTGCACTGGGGCCCGGCCCCGGCGCGGGGACCTTCGGCGCATTGGAGGGGCTGGGGGCCTCTTTAGCTGGTGGGGAGGTTGTTACCATCTGCCCGCAGGTGGTCCCTGCCTTAGGGGTATCCACTCTGCGGGGGTGGGGGGGAATCCAATAGAGTAGGAGAATGGACCAAACCTGGGTGTCTGTTGTCTTATGTAGTCTGGGAGTTGACTGAATGGTGGGGTGGGTGTAGTTTTTCCCTCTGTGGTGGGGTCTGGTTGGCTGCCCCGGGCTCTGTGGTGCCCGGTGGTGCCGCTGCTCTGGGCCCCCGGACTGGATGGGCCTCGGCTCTCCCGCCCTGGGTGGATTTCGGGGAACGGGGGTGCTTATGGGGGTCAGCGGGGGGGCTGGCTCCAGAGGGGGGGTACTTTGCCCCCCCCGATCCTTTCCTCCCCATCCCTAAATGCTTCCCTCCTCCCGCTCCGTCACCCCAACACACATATAGGGCTTTGAGGTGCAGGTGCGTCGCTGGGATGCAGGGGATTCCTCCTCTGTCCCCCCGTGGCCACCTGTGTCTCAATCACACATCACAACTTAGACACTCTCATTACTTACTCTCTCATGACACATACATTTAGGGCCTTGGGGGTGGGCACAAGGAATGGCGTCCAGAGGTCGGTCTGTTCATTCAGCCTTACCTCTGGTGCCAGTGCCCACTTCTCAATTTTAAGTTGCATATAGACATTGAGGGTTCTGGGGAGGGGCCGAGCTGACACCAGCTGCTGATTGGCAGAGGGTGGTTAGCACCATGCCCTTCCCCTGTTTTAAAGCACTTTAGAACAACACGCACCAACACCACATATGAGCGGGCGGAGGGAAGCATGGGGTCTTTTCACACCCCCGTTCTCTGTTCACCATCTGGGGCCGGGGGCTGGGAGGAGCTGGCCGTCCGGTCGGGGTCTGGGCTGGTGGGCTTCTCGGCTGCTGTGGGGTCCGGGGTGGTCTTCTTGTCCCCATGCCAGAGGAAAAAAGGGATCCATCTCCGAGGTCTGGTGGCGGATTGCCCCTCTGGGGGCGGTGGTGCCTAGATCTCGGAGTATAGAGTATATATGGGGAGTGTGAGTGTGTGTACGGCGTTCATTTCTGTGTCTTCATGTTGGGCGAATGGGTGAATATTTGTTTATGTGTGCATGAGGGTGGGAACGTATGCTTGTGTATGTGTGTGCCTGTCTGTCTATACGTATGTGTCAGGTTGGGTCTTAGACTCCACCTGAAATAACATCTCAGGCTCTATTACCCCCCGCCACACTCCCTGCTGGTGGATGAGGCCCCCGGCCGCCGATGCGTTGGTGGCTCTCGATGTCTGGGGCTGGATGCTCTGGTGTGTGCTGGCTCACTCTCGGCGGTTGCCTGCCGGGGCCTGGCCCTTCCGGCTCTGTCGGGGCCCTGGCTGGGGGGTGGGGGGTCCCTTGGATCTCTGGGCCCGGGGTCCGGTCTGCCCTGGTGTGGCCGGCCGCCGGCGGGGCCTGCGTGCTCGTCGCCACGGCCCCCTGGGGCTCCTGTGATGTGGCTGCCGGATGGCCCCCCTCCGGAGCGCTCCTCTGCCCTTTTCTCGGTGGGGGCTGCAATTGTCCCTGCGTTGGTCCTCCTGGGGTTCCCGTGCCCTGGGGGGCCTCTGGATATCTGGGGCCCGGGTCTCCCCCGTGTCGACTTCATGTCCTGGGTGGGCGGGGCTGTGGCTCCCCACACACACTACTAGACAATTACTTGGAGAAACCTTAGGAACACCAGCGCGCTGACACACAGGTGTGCACACAGGTGCTCACGGACACGTGCTCACGGACACACACTGTCTTGATCGGCTGTTGTTTCTGGGCATGGGTTGTAAGGCTGGTTGTGTGTGCTGTTCAACAACATTTAACGTTTGATGGTCGTTGTGATTAGTACAGATGTTGTATGTTGTCTTTCTCTTTTCAACAGACATGGAAGCAGATTATCTGTTTTGTTTTTTTCTTGGTTTTTTTGTTTTTTTTTTGTTTTTCTTTTGTTTTTTTTTTTTTTTTTTCTGTTTTCTTTCCATTCCTCTCTCTCCCTCTCTCTCTCTTCCCTCCTTCTCCTTTGTCCCCCCCCCCCTCCCTCTCCTTCTTTTGAGGAAGTAAATAAAAATATAAAATAAAATAAAAAATAAATAAATAAATAATAATTTAAAAAAAAAAAAAAAAAAAAAATAGATACAGTCCCCTGCAGAGGGGGGGTGGAGGAGGGAATATAAAAAAAAAAAAAAAAAAAAAAAAAAAGGTACGTGTATTGAGAAACAGCCCATGAATGGTGTCATGGGTAAAGAGAAAGAAGTATTGTGTGCATAAGGAAGAGCTGAGAGAGGAAGTGAGGCTCTGGATCTGGGGTGAGGAATGAGGAAATGGCTGGAAGGCAACACATACAGCGATCCCAAGCAGCAGGACAAGGAGGAGACGGCAAGAGGGCCACACAAGCAGTGATCCCTAGCAGGACGAGGGACACAGGGACAGAAATCTGAGAAGAACCCCTTCCTCCTCTCTGAGCAGCTGAACTTCTGGTTTAGGTGTTTGCATTATCTCAGCCCTTTACTTTATGCAGGACACAGCACAAATTCCACTTTATGGTATCGTCTGACCAATTTTAGTAACCATTTTGTTCTAGAACAACATGCCGCTAATAATAATATTACACCAGTTCCGCAGTATTTGTGTAGGGACTGGCTATATGGGTAGACGAAGAGATTTACTCATTAACTGATTAGGCTGACACTTTTTAAACTGAACTTGCTGGACTGACGTTCTCCCTTCTGTACAAACATGTAGTTCTCAGTGAAAGCTATACGCTGTTATACCCTGTTGTGGGCAGTGGTGGCTTAATGGTTAGGGAAGCGTACTTGTAATTGGAAGATTGCAGGTTTGAATCACCGACCAACAAGTCACCACTGAGCAAGGTATCATCCCCAAGCACTGCTCCCCGGGCACTGACTTAGCTGCCCCCTGCTATGTCACATACAGTATGGGTTAAATGCAGAGGACACATATTGTTGTTGTGCACTGTGTGCTGTGGTGTGTCAACAATGACCATTGATCACTAAATTCAAAAGAAGCAATCTTTGGCCTTCTTAAGTGCAACCGAAAACATGTGCATTTTCCAACCTAAATTAATCAAATTAGCCTAACATGTATGGATACATAGACAAATAAACCCAGCTACAAGACCTCTAAAAACTTCTAACAGTTTCCAACTAGTAACACTATTGTTATTACTGATCAAAGTCACATTCATTAGCTTATAACCTCACGTCATACCTATCGATTTGCACTAGTGACAAAAGAAATCCAAACAGCAGTAGCAGTAGCTATCCCGGGAGGACAGGAAATCTCATACTCACAGCGAAGCCATAGTTGTCCTGGCCATTGGAGTCCTTCTTGAGAGGCATGGGAGAGTGTGGAGCATCAGGACGTCTCAGGTGTGCTCAGGCAGAATGGGAAGGCGGAGCTGGATTTGGGGAGAATGTGAGATCGAGAGAGAGAGAGGGAGAGAGAGAGAGGAAGAAAGTAGTGGGACAGCAAACGACAAAGGTACAGAGGAAGATGAATACAGTTGTGCAGCCAGGTCTTGTTGGAAATCAAGCCTCAGCGCTGTTTCCCTTAAAGCCGACAGGAAGGAGCCTGCGAGGTGGTGGCAAGGCAGGCAAAATCCACGTTATAACTGCTGCCACGGCGGCGTATGCAGTATGAGCGGAAATACTCGGCTGTTTCAGGAAGGACGGTGCTCTGGTGGTGCTTCTGTGTTCGGCGCCCTAATCCCACAGGATTTCAGGTCGTAATCCTGCCTGAGCCACATGGTCGTGGATCTGAACTCACATTCTTCATTCTCAAATGCACCGAGGTCACGGCGAATGTGTCACTGTTTGTGTGTTTGTGTGTCACAGTGAACGTGTCACTGTGCATGTGTATGTGTGTGTCAGGCCTCTCTATTCAGTCTCCCTGATGGTCCGTGTTGGATGCTTAACTTGATTAGGACCCAGCGTAGAGCCGGATTAAATGTGGACTGTGGTTATGACCTTGCTTTGGTATTCGGATCCGATTTCTGCTTTTCTATGAATCCTTCATTATTACACAAAAGGGCCTTTTGTTTCCTTTTCTCACTGACATTTCAGTAAAACGAAATACAGTTCTGATGGAGATTTATATGTGTAGTAGTTTTTTCCTTCAAAAATGTGAACTGCAGCATAAAGATAAATAAATACCAGCTGAAGGCTGAAATCAACAGAAGCAAAGGTTTTTCAGGCATGTCTGTTTTGGAAGAGAAAGTCACCTAGATCATTTTAAAAGCTAACAGGTCTGAGTTCAGCTCTCTGGAAAATGTTTAACTTATTGTTCCTCAAGTTAGGGTTTTATAGCATAAAGTTCAGCTTATTTATTGTTTATGTGAATGCCATACATAAGCTATCCATCAAACTTCTACCTGCTTATCCAGTACAGCTTTGTAGAGAGCCTAGGATTGTGCCCTTGGCTTTATAAACAAACTTTAAAGATGTAAAGAAGTCTGGCTGACTTCAATGTGTAATGTCTATTTATGTCCTCTAGGTGGTAATATACTCCGTTTAAAAACCCACTTAATCACTGTATCAAAGCAACTGATTAACCCATCACAACAGCCAGCAGCATGCCAGACCTGAGCAAAGGTGAAGCAAGTCTGTAAGAGGCAGAGTTTCATACATATAATTCCAGTAATTAGAGATGAACACTCTCTATTGTATTATTATCAAGTAAGACATCTCTGAAGTCCATCAACTGCAGGAAAAGGTAGCCTTCCCTGTTAACCAGCAGGGATACACAGGCCAGAATCCTGCAGTCTTGCTCCATAATGGAATCCCTGAGAAAAACAACTATTTACCCTGGGAGCTTAAAGGACTGCAGCAAGATGGGCAGCAATTCAAGGGTGTACAACTGTGCATAAAGCTTCAGAAAACAATGTAAAATACACAAGTAACACTGTGAATGTTGGTAATTTGAGTGGCTGCTGATATGAGTGGGAGAGTATTTTAAGAGTTAAGAGTTATTTTAAAAACAAAGGTTAGAATTTGATAGACTTCATTTACTTTTCACCAACATCTATTTTGCAAGAATGGATGTTTGTGATCGGCAAAATAAAACAAAAAAGAACCAATACACTAAGGGTGTGTCCGAAATCACGCACTTGCGCACTTTTAATGCGCGATTTTAGGGCGTAGTGCGATTCACACTGACAACTAAGCCAAAATTCAGTGCACTGAAAGTACCCGGATGGTGCACTGAAAACGGCCAGAAAACGCAGTGCAGAATGATGGACACTACTCGCACTAAACGGACGCCATTTTTACTACGTAGCGGAAGAGGAGGGACTTTCGGCAAGTTTTTATTGTTAAATTAAGGCGGACAACAACACAGACACGTAAGCCCAAGCGGAGGCAACTGCTTCATATAAATCTAAGTAACGTTAATATAATTATTTTACTGATGTATACTGCGGTGTGTAGCCTGTCACTCTCTGACGACAGTCATAGATAATTTGTTTGAGTTGAGTTGTTTGAGAGCCCCCAGGTTCCCACCAATACCAGATACCCAATGAGAGAGCACCACAGCGTCAGATACCCAATGAGAGAGCGCCACAGGTTCCCACCAGTACCAGATTCCCAATGAAAGAGTGTCACACCCTCTCTCCAACAACCGGAGGCGGCCCTGTTCTCTGTCGAATTTGACATATTCATGTCTTGATTCACCTCTCCTGGAGCGGACACCTTATCGTGGTGGAGGGGTTTGTGTGTTTTATGCCCCTGGTAGAGTCACCCAAGGCAAACAAGTCCTGGGTGAGGAACCAGATGAAGTGCGGCTCATTAGACCCCTTATGATGACAAACAACATGGATTCATGTTTTCCTTCGCCCGGGCACAGGTCACCACCCCCCCCCCCCCCCCCTGGAGCCAGACCTGGGGGTGGGGCTCGATGGCAAGCGCCTGGTGCCCAGGCCTGTACCGATGGGGTTTGCCCGGGCAGAGCCTGAAGAAGGCTCGTGGATCCCCCCTCAAATGGGCTCACCACCTATAGGAGGGGCCATAGGGGTCGGGTGCAGTGTGAGTTGGGCAGTGGCCGAAGGCGGGGACCTTGGCAGTCCGATCCTCGGCTGCAGAAGCTAGCTCTAGGGACATGGAATGTCACCTCTCTGACAGGGAAGGAACCTGAGCTGGTGCGCGAGGTTGTGAGGTTCCGACTAGATGTAGTCAGGCTCACCTCGATGCATGGCTTAGGTTCTGGAACCAGTGTCCTTGAAGGGGGTTGGACCCTCTCCCACTCTGAAGTTGCTCGCAGGTAGAGGTGCCGAGCAGGGGTGGGCATACTTATTGCCCCCTTGCTGGGTGCCATAAGGTGGCCGGTGCCTGTCGCGACGGCAATCCCTGAACCCGCTCGTGGACACCGGCGGTGAGGGATGCCGTCAAGCTGAAGAAGGAGTCCTATCAGGCCTTTTTGGCCTGTGGGACTCCATAGGCAGCCGATGAGTACTGGCGGGCTGAGTGCAATGCGGCTTTGGCGGCTGCTGAGGCAAAAACTCTGGTGTGGGAGGAGTTTGGTGAGGCCATGGAGAACAAATTTGGATGGCTTTGAGGAGATTCTGTCTGCCATCCGGCGACTCAGGACAGGAAAGCGGTGCAACATCAACACTGTTTATGGTGGGGATGGGGCGCTGCTGACCTCAGCTCGGAACGTTGTGGGTCAGTGGAAGAAATACTTTGAAGATCTCTTCAATCCCACTGACACGCCTTCCAATGAAGAAGCAGAGTCTGGGGACTTGGGGGTGTACTCCGCCCCTGTCTCTGAGGCAGAGGTCGCTAAGGTGGGTAAAAAGCTCCTCATTGGCAGGGCCCTGGGGCTGGATGAGATCCGCCCCAGAGATCCTTAAAGCTCTGGATGTTGCAGGGCTGTCCTGGTTGATACGTTGATCTACAGCATCACGTGGACATTGGGAGCAGTGCCTCTGGATTGGCAGACCGGGGTAGTGGTTCCTCTCTTTAAGAAGGGGGACCAGAGGGTGTGTTCCAACTATAGGGGGATCACACTCCTCAGCCTCCCTGGTAAGGTCTATTCTGGGGTTCTGGAGAGGAGGGTCCATCAGATTGTTGAATCTTGGATTCAGGAGCAGCAGTGTGGTTTTCGCCGTGGAACAGTGGACCAGCTCTGTACTCTCGGCAGGGTCCTGGAGGGTGTGTGGAAGTTTACCCGACCAGTCTACATGTGCTTTGTGGACTTGGAGAAGGCATTTTACCGTGTCCCTCAGGGAGTCCTGTGGGGGGTGCTCCGGGAGTATGGGGTGCCGGGCTTCCTTATAAAGGCTGTTTGGTCCCTGTACGACCGGTGTCAGAGCTTGGTCCGCATTGTCGGCAGTAAGTCGGACTCGTTTCTGGTGAGGGTTGGACTCCACCAAGTGGGACCCTTTGTCACCGATTCTGTTCATAACTTTTATGGACAGAATTTCTAGGCACAGCCAGCAGCTGGGATGAGAATCAGCACCTCCAAATCCGAGATCATGGTCCTCAGCCAGAAAAGGGGGGAGTGCTCTCTCCGGGTCGGGGGGGGGGTCCTTCCCCAAGTGGAGGTGTTTAAGTATCTCGGGGTCTTGTTCATGAGTGATGGAAGGATGGAAATGGAGACCGACAGGCGGATCGGTGCGGCGTCAGCAATGATGCGGGCGCTGCATCGGTCTGTCATGGTGAAGAAGGAGCTGAGCCAAAAGGCAAAGCTCTCGATTTACCAGTCGATCTACGTTCCTACCCTCAGCTATGGTCACAAGCTGTGGGTAGTGACCGACAGAACGAGGTCGCGAATATAAGCGGCCAAAATGGGTTTCCTCCGCAGGGTGGCTGGGCTCTCCCTTAGAGATAGGGTGAGACTCAGAGTAGAGCCACTGCTCATCTACATCGAGAGGAGCCAGATGAGGTGGCTTGGGCATCTGGTGAGGATGCCTCCTGGACGCCTCCCTGTTGAGGTGTTTTGGGCATGTCCCACTTGGAGGAGGCCCCGGGGAAGACCCAGGACACACTGGAGAGACTCTCAGCTGGCCTGGGAACGCCTCGGGATTCCCCCGGAGGAGCTGGACGAAGTGGCTGGGGAGAGGGAAGTCTGGGTTTCCCTGCTTAGTTTGCTGCCCCCACGACCCAACCTAGAAAAGCAGTAGAAGATGGATGGATGGATTTATGGATGGATGGATGGATGGATGGCAGAAGCTCCGAAATGCTGGAGGTATGGGTGGCTTAGAGGAGGCGGTGGGCACATCCAGACCAAGTAACCCATCAGAAAGGTGAGCTGAAATCAGTCTAACTTCAGGTTGCTTACTGTGTACTCAGGGAGGGAAGGTGATCTCTGTGTCCAACCTGGTCAGTTCCATCCCACTGTGTCTGTCCTTCCCCGGATCAACCAAATTTCCCTCAGATCCACACCCCAGCCCAAGATTCAGCTGCAGCTGATTAGCAGATATCTCTGGACTGGACCTGTATCACTCTGGATCGTGCCCGTTGAGATTTATTTTCACTTAAATCACACCAATAAGCTTTTGCCATTATAAGACTGCTAACTGCTAAAGAACATGATGGTATTAAAGAGCATACTTTTCAGTATTACCCTTGAATGACCTCTGATTCATTAAGAGTCAGAATGCCATTCCTTCACCCCAAAGAGGGGGTATGAATATATCCACCAGCATCCACTAAACCGGCAGCAGATGGTCAGAGCTGACAGGTCTAAGTATGCAGGTCACAACTTCCATCACTGCAAAGAACCAAAGTGCAAAAAGACGCAGTGTCATAAAAGCTCAAGTTAAAGAGGCATAGGAGACTATTAGTGACTAGGGCAAGAAGAAGAGGGCAGGAGGATGAGCGCATATGAAGCTTATAACAGCATCTTAGAAAGAGGAACACAGACAAAACAGGAGAGAGCTCCATGAATATGAGGTATTTAATATCGTGTTATTTTTATAAATCTCCCAGCATGTGTTGTATAATAAATGGTGTTTCACTGCCCAAAATGGCTGAAATAACTGTGGAGGTTACTAAACAACCAAAAAATGCAGAAAGCCATGCTTCTTTCAATTTGTATCTCATGATACAGACCTGATCCCTTACCTACCATCCCGTTCTGCTCATAGTAATCAACAGTTCTTTAGCTGTTTACAACCCCAAATATGATATGATATGAGCCTCTCTTAAGTGAACAAACTCCCCTCGCTGTTAGAGAACTGACTCGTGTTACTATCACGTCGACATTAGAGTGCTACCCATGGTTTCCTGATTACAGCTGTTGACAGAGTGTACAGCAGGGTCCATAAAACAGATCACTTCCCAGAAGTGACTCACTTTTACCTGCTCTTCACTTTTGATTGACGGACACAGTATTCACCCTGAAGAGAGATACAAAATGACTAATGAATGACAGACCAAGATGAAGAACCTTGTTCTTTCCTAAGCAGTGTCACAATGTTCATTAAATACACTTGAATACAGAGAGACTTGTTTTTTATGGATTACTCTGAATTCCAGAGAAAACACAAAACCCATACCCTGTACCCCAATTTTCTTATTTGTTTTACCTGTGAAGGGTGCTGTCATGTTGTGTGGGACGGAGGATGCGACAGCAGGGGAGGTTGCAAAACTAAAGGGGGTTTTACTGACTCAGCGGAACAAAGACTGGAAATAAAATGGATCTCGAGGTATCAAAATAGGAGGAACGAAGGAAGGCAGGGCACAGGCAACACAAGGGTCTGACATCACTGACTGGACTGGTGAACACAGGACTGGGAAGCACTTATATACAAGACTTATGAGGGAGCTAATGAGAGGCAGCTGGAATGATTAACACAAGGGTTAGGAACAAGAGGCAAAACAAGCAACAGACATGGCTTGTTAGGGCCATGCCCAGGAGGAGACAGGAGGGTCAGGTGGACGTGGTGGGCAGGATGTGACAGGTGCATTGTGGGACAGTGACTCTGGACTGATCTCTGCAACTGCTTTTAGTCCAATGGCTTGTGTTATTGCAGCAGTTGTCTTGTTTCACTGTAAAATACAATATAACTTTTTAAGCTTTTAAACTCTTAAGCTATTCACCCACCTCCCTTGAGGTGTAGTTACTGAGTGCCATAGTTTGGTTACTCGCAAAATAGCACTGATTGTGGATATTTTAATCCATGTAAAAGAGTCACTGCAGATCAAACTTACCCAGAGGCTGAAATAATGTCATTAAGCCCATAAACAGTTACAGTTTGATATAATGTCTATTAACCAGTCCGGCATTCATAAAGAGTGCTAAATATGGTAGCAGGAGCTACATGGTTATAGGAAAACAAGGGGGATTTTGTATTTCACTGTTACTGTTTTTCTCAAATGGGGGTAGTAAATATAAGAAGATATAGATACAGTTTAGAAACATGGATTAGTCACCCTAGAAATGTACAAGTATGAAAATCACATTAATTGAATTGATATATTGGCAAGCATTCAGGTAAAGGCAACTTATATTCATTAAATGTAAACTTACAGTTTTGCTAATTCTATTAATTCTGGTCATTATCTCCAGGGTCATTATGTCCAGGGTTCAGAGACTGCAGGGACAGACGCCCACCCTAGGGCGCTAATGCAAGCCGCCACTCGGTTACCCAGTTCAGAGGAGACAGGGACAGACGCCCGCCCTAGGGCGCTAATGCAAGCCGCCACTCGGTTACCCAGTTCAGAGGAGACAGGGACAGACGCCCGCCCTAGGGCGCTAATGCAAGCCGCCACTCGGTTACCCAGTTCAGAGGAGACAGGGACAGACGCCCGCCCTAGGGCGCTAATGCAAGCCGCCACTCGGTTACCCAGTTCAGAGGAGACAGGGACAGACGCCCGCCCTAGGGCGCTAATGCAAGCCGCCACTCGGTTACCCAGTTCAGAGGAGACAGGGACAGACGCCCGCCCTAGGGCGCTAATGCAAGCCGCCACTCGGTTACCCAGTTCAGAGGAGACAGGGACAGACGCCCGCCCTAGGGCGCTAATGCAAGCCGCCACTCGGTTACCCAGTTCAGAGGAGACAGGGACAGACGCCCGCCCTATGGCGCTAATGCAAGCCGCCACTCGGTTACCCAGTTCAGAGGAGACAGGGACAGACGCCCGCCCTATGGCGCTAATGCAAGACGCCACTCGGTTACCCAGTTCAGAGGAGACAGAGACAGACGCCCGCCCTAGGGCGCTAATGCAAGACGCCACTCGGTTACCCAGTTCAGAGGAGACAGGGACAGACGCCCGCCCTAGGGCGTTAATGCAAGCCGCCACTCAGTTACCCAGTTCAGAGGAGACAGAGACAGACTAAACGTGTACTTCCATGCTTGCTCACTAAATTTTGCTTTTATGTAAGTATTGTGTCTTACGTTTTCTAGTTAACTAGCCTCTTCAAATTTAGATCTTCTTGGAGCTTACTACTACTACTTATATACTATTTAAGCTTAGATCTTCTTGGACGTATCACTGCTCTTCCTCCACGAGGAAACAAAGTTGATCTTCAGAGATTCCCTCCCAACGCACAGAATATTTATAAAAATAATAATAACTGGAATTTCACTTTTTCAATGACCTCTGCGCGTTAAAATCAGCATTTTACAGAGCCAAATAATATGACCCGATTCTGGGTGGGGGGAGATTCCAATAATATATATATATATATATACATATAAACCGATGTCTCTAGAGTGATGCCTGAACATTAAGAGCAGTAAGAACTGCAGCTTCAGTCCCGTTATCTTATCGAGAGCCCGGCGGAGACCGTGACGTCACCCAGCAGAGGGATGGATGGAAGCGGTGCGCTGCACACTCGGCTTTGGGGCGGCCGGGAGGCTCGGTATCTAGTTCTGCATGAATAAGCAAAAAACACAAGACAGTGGATGTCTGGATTATCGTGGCAAGGAAAGCATGCCATAAGGGGGCTTTAATACCTTACTGTTTTAACAGTAGCACATTGGGGGCTATTTGGATTCCTTTTTCTATCTTTAACGGATCTCTCTTCTTGCCGTAGAGAAGAGCGCCTGTGCGCTTGATCTTCATTTAGTCTTGGGTTCCCTTTAATCTGATACCACCGAAGAGAGATTTTCTTTTACTATTTTCTCGACCTCCGCCTCTCTGTCTGTCCGACGCCAGGACGGGTGTGACGGGGGAGAGAGAGCGTGCGAAGGACGATGGCCGCTTGCAGAGAATGCGGGGAGACCGTGGATCGGTACCGGGCTGAGGTGGAGCGGCTCACACGGGAACTAGCCGAGGCGAACCGTGAGAAGATCCGGGCGGCGGAATGCGGTCTGGTGGTGCTGGAGGAGAACCAGAGCCTGAAACAGCAATACACTGACCTGGAGGCGGACCAGGAGACACTGAAGCGGGAGTTGGAGAGGCTGCAGGAGGTACGGTCATTCACCGCCGCAGCTGTCACTGGTTCATAACTCCCAGTTATCGCGCTGTTTGTCTGATCGCAACATTTGTTCCTGATCGATAACGGAGAGTAATTTATTTTTAACGAGAGGTACGATGCAGACCCGTCCGGTTTATATTTATTTGTTGTTACTGGGGAAGTATATGTCCAAGGTACGTCAGAGATTCAGGTGAGGTGTATATATATATACTGCTTATTGTAGTAGTAGTAGTAGTAGTTGTTGTTATTATTATTATTATTATTATTATTATTATTATTATTATTATTATCCGAGGGCTGGCTGTGCATTTGGGGAGGTGCAAAGGAAAACTAAACTAGTCACTAATAAGTGCCATCGCCCTATGCGTCACTTACTATAGTGCTGTATTTGTGCGCATGGTTCCTGGTGCAAAGCGAGCAGAGGTGGCAGCTCTCGCTGTCAGGCGCGCATTCTTGCTCTATGCAGGCTGAGCTACTTACGTCGGCGTAAAGTGCTTGGTTTTCTGATTCCTGAAATGTCAGGTAGGGTCCAGAGTCACGAGAATGAAACAAATGTTTTCCCCCAGAAGCGTGTCCTAATGGAGGAAAACGCGTGTTACGGAAAAGTGACTATAAGGATTCTTTGTAAGAATAAGCCTTTGTGTCACAGTGCAGTGGCACCATTTTGGCGTTCGACTGGCACCTCTTCCTGTCCCTTACTTAATGCTGTGTACATGTGGGTCGTATAGGGGCCACAAGCCTTACATTTCCATGTGGTGAGAACCCATAACTTAACCTGAATCCACACTCCACACCTCTTTTTGCCCAGGGATGTGGACATCCCCACATCAGTAAGTGAGTCACATTTTATTCTGAGACCCTGTAAGTTATAATATTTAGATGTACTGTTATTGTGGCTTTGTGGTGTTGCTATGACAGTGTTGAGTTAATTAAGACACTCCACTCCACAGCAGCGCTTTGTGGTTTCCTGTGAGCCCTTCTGTGCCAGACCGAGCAGACACCCCCACCGCGTGGGCACCACACCCGGTGTGTAGCATGGCACAGTGTGATACTGTGATGGCCTCAGACACGGCATGGGTGCCTGCTGGACTGTTCAGCTGGGCAAGGGCCCATTTGTCCACCCTGAGTACAGGTGGTGACAGCGAGGGGGCACACTGCCAAAAGGGTCACAGCACGGCCCCCCAGTACTGACAAGCGTCTCAGCTCTGACAAACTCCAAGGCATTCAGAGGCCAGTTTGCGGGGTTGACATCAACCCCTGTCATATGGCTTATGCCTCAGATAGTTCAGTATACCTATTTCCTCTCAACATCTATCCATCAAAGATGGGATCTTGTATCAAAGATGGGATCTTCATTTTAATTGTGTAAAATTAATGAATGTTTATAAACTAGAGGGGTTTCAGATTTTGAACTGAGAATTGTTCAGCATCGAGTATCATTCAGCATGAATTACTGACTGTATTTAATAGGTGTAAGTCAGCCTGAATAGGCATATGTGTGTCAGTAAGGAGATGTGTTAGATATCACTGTTTTTTCAGTCCGTTAACCAAACATAGGGTTTGTGTGTTATCCCTGAACATGTTGCATGCAGGGGTACTGGTGTTGTGAAACTGGACTACAGGCTTCTCTATGTGCGGCCTGGTACATCACGGGGTGCTAAACTGTCATGGCGGAGTCTGGACATCAGCCTGCTCACCCTGTAGGTGTCAATCACTTGTCTCATGCCCCAACGTAAGCTAAGTTATTTTGGGAAATAACCTGTAGTCTTCTCTTTTTTACACGTTTGGTGTCAGCCTCTGGTCTCTGTACTTTTTCTGACGCTATTTATGGTCAGTTGCATAACTGGTGCTTTTACCCGAAGTGACTTCAGGAGACCTCTGCCAGATGGCGTCTCTGTAACCCCGAGACCCTCCCAAACGCTCTTAATGAGCTGGATAGAGGTGGGACACGCAGTATTTTTACCTCGCTGGGTAGTGTGGCTTCTGGGTGTGTGGCTGCTTGCTCTGTTTCTCTCCATGCTGGTTGTATCTGTCAGCCTAGTTCAGTGCTGATAGGGGAGGTTCCGGGCTGGTGGAGCCTCGCCCTCCTTATGGCTGTTCCCCTCATCCCCTTGCTGATACCATAAACAACCTGCAATAGCTTCTTCAGGTGTACCGTTCTATTTGACCTCTTCGGGCCACCATACGACTTCCTTCATACTCCAGGATCCCATATATTGGCTGTGTCCGAATTCAGGGGCTGTGTTCTTCGACGGTTGAACAGAAAGCAATTGTCAAGTGGGACCTTATGGCTACTGATAATTTGGTTTTTGCACCAGTTGTTCCCGCTCTCACCCTTGAGTCACAAAACACTGCTCCTATCGCCTAGCGAATGGGGTACAGGAATGGGGTACACGCCCATTTCAGCGCAATGAATCTTGGGATATGTTGGGCTGCAAAAGATCCCTTGGGTGGATCCTTTGCAAGTCGGCAAGAGAAGGACACATTTATGGACCGTATTTGAAGGAGCCTTCCAAATGGGAGGTTCTTGTTGTGCTGCTGTGATGTTTTCCGACTTTTAATACAATCTTAGAAGGATGCAGGCCCTGAATTTGACCACTGCCACTGAAACTCATTATTCTAACTTCTGAGGCTTGAGTTCATTTTAAATCCTTTTGTGTTTTGATCTTCCTGTGGCAGACCAGGCATCTCCAGCCACCTTTCCCTCCGTTCGTACCGACGGCCCTCAGAGATCCGTTACTTATGTTTGTCCATTTTACCCTAAAAGAAACGACTAGTCAAGCAGCTCTAATTACGGAGGACATGGCAGTGACTGATGAAAGGCACGGGTTGGACCTCACTCGTCCATCCATTCTCATCACAGGCCAGACTATCGATCTGCTTCGCTGCAAAGTCGGACCTCTCTTCAGGATCGCTTTCCCACAGTGGTACGACGGAAGCTGTCGACTTCACTGTCTCATCGTGCCCTTCTGCTCTGCTAATTCTGCAACCGTACTTCATGTGTCTGTTTAAGCTTTTCCTCCCTAAACTGAATAATCTCTTTCGATGAAACATAACTTTGTAGATCAAAGTAAAAACCTGGTGGAGTTATTCATGTCTTAGTGGTCCTGAGCTATTAGTTATGCAGCCTTTGAATGTGATCAACATGACAGTATTATTTAGCTACTTAGCTTTTCATGTCAGCTGTGAATATTACCAATATCGATAATAGTTTTCTATCCAGGAGGTTAATAAACTTGTTCATATTACAGGAGAAAACTAGATGCAATGTCTGTAAAGACTTAGCCAGCCTGTTCTAGAAAGGAAGATTATATAGCTGGCTGGAAAGTCGCAATGGGCTTGTTTGGTTTCCACAACCTCTCAAAGTGAACAAAATGCAGCAAGATGAGATTTGTTATTTTCGGCAAAGTTAGGCGAAGGTGTAGTTTTTTACTTTAGTTTTTTATTTTGATCTTCTCTCAGTTTGTTTGCATGCAGGTTTCCTCCAAGTCCTTTGTCTGTAGTCCAAAGAGATATGTGTCAAAGTTGCTCATAGTATATATGTGTGTGCGTTCATATGTGTACGTGCGTGTGTGTGTGTTCATGTGTGTGTGTGTGTGTGTGCATGCATGTGTGTGTGTGTGTGTCTGCACGCTTGTATGTATGTGTGTGTGTGTGTCTGCACGCTTGTATGTATGTATGTGTGTGTCTGTGTGTGTGCATGCATGTGTGTGTGTGCGTGTGTGTGTGTGTCTGCATGCTTGTGTGTGTGTGTGTGTGTGTGTGCATGTGCGTGCACCTTGTGGTAGACTGGCATCCAGTCTAGAGGTTACAGGTGCCCTGTGTTGCCTGGAATTGGTTCCAGACCCTCCCATGACCCTATGTTTGATTACCAATTGAAAGCTGGATTGATTGATTTAACCACAGTTGTCCAGGCAGACAGGAAGCATTTCTAGCAGTGGCCTGCAGTAACCAAAGCAGTGAGGAGAATGCAGAAGATCATGCATTAAGCTCCACAGCCACGTGGAAGCACCTTCCAGCAGAGCCCCAGGGGGGCGTCGCCTTGCTGCCAACCTGTGACGTCATCTCAAGAGAGACAGCAGACGGGTCCCAGAGGCCGTGAGGCCAGCCAGCCTCCTCATAGCAGCCATTTGTCCCTCATCACCCCGACTCTGCCTGTTGGTCTAGGTGGACCTTTCCCTGAGTTTGGTGTGGGGACCGGATCACAGAGAATAATGTTCAGAAGATTCATCAGACCACTAATGGGACATCATGCATAACTATGCAAATTAGGTCTTTAAGATAACATATGGATGAGGTTCTGCAGTGTCTCTGTTAGGGCCAAGCTCAGGGCGACACTACTGCCTTAAACGCACTGCAATGGCGGAGGGGTGGAGTGCAGTGTACTAAGCTACATAAAAGCTCCTTTCCAGAAACCACAGCCTTACTTAGCCTTCTTCATACAGCCTTCAGTCATTGTGCTTAACATTGTTTCATAGATTGTTCCGATTACAGTGAATATTTAAACCGCTACAGATTTTCTTGTAGTGTCACATTTAAAATCTCAATGTTATATTGAGAGCTAGGAGTTAACAGAGAGCTATAGTGTGGAGAGTAATGAAGAGAGGGTGGCTTCTGGGCCTGGTGGAGGAGAAGAGCGATGGAGCCAGCTGAGGGGAGGAGGAATGTGGATCAGCATGGTAATGTTCTACATTCACCGCTTACAGACCTTAGCAGGCATAGTGACCCTCAACTCTCTAACAAACGAAAGGAAACCAGGCCAGCAGACCAGAAGCCCAGGTCCAGGAGAATGAGGAACCTGGACCAACAGCCAAGATGGCTGTGAACCAGCAGAAGGGATCAGAGGTGGAATGTTTCAGGTACAAATGCAGACCAACATTTTCAGGTTCAGGATAAAAAGTCACATTCATATTGGACTTATTTGGATTGTTGGGACAAAATCTTGGCCTGGATTTGGACCCCTGGACCTGACCTTTCCACCTCTGGAATATGGAGGTCCAGTTCCAGGAGAAACGAGGAACGTGAAGCAGCAGCCAGGATGCCCGGTTCCAGTGGAAACAAGAGAAATGTGAACCTGCAGAGCCAGTGCTTGGTTCTGAGAGAGGTACAAAGTACATGGGTCAACAGAAGCCAGTGCTCAGTTCTGGTAAAGGAATGTGGGCTGGGTCGATGGAATAAGTGGATTATATATTTACATATTTCGTGCCCCCCGCCCCCAAGAGACTATCAGTGTCCCCAGCATGGGCCTCAGCTCAGATATGCGGGGACAAGGAGAGTGTACATTGATTTTCACCTCATTTGTGTTAACATATTGCTTTTCCCTGCATGTAGAAATCTACAGTGTTCTCTTTCTGATGTCCTTTGAATAAAAATCAGATCCAGGTCCATATTACATTGTTCCACTATTCGTATCGTATTTGTTTCAGGGCTGGTGAAAACAGTTAAATGTTGCTGAAATATGAGCGGCTAATGTCACTGGGACGCTGGATTTCGTGATGTTTGCAGGGACTTCTGTGGAGAAATTTGTACTGACTTCTTGAGAACGGACGGGTTTTGTTTCGGTTGGTCCATTAAATTTTTGGGTCAGTTCCAGTCTGGACCGCTATTTTGAATTATCATGAATGACACAGCCAGAACAACCAGTAATAATAAAGCTGGTTCACTATTGGCTGAAAACAGAAATCAGTCAAATCACGATGCTTGTTACTGTGCAGACCCATTAAATCCAGGTTTTTTATCACCCTCAGGCTCCTCCCCTCTCATGGCTCTGAAGTGAAACCGATTTCAGCTCAGCCTCTTGCAGGACTGTGGGGGAAATCAGGTGAATAGCCCTGTCCCCCAAGCAAGTGACATTGCTCAGTAGAGCCTGCAGCCCTGCATCGTGGAATGACGCAGATGGAAAGTGATGTGTGCTGGTCTGCATCCCCACTGACTTGGGCTGACTTGCGTGTAGACAGTGTCAGAAGGTCGAAACAGGGGCTCGTTTTGCGAGTGTTTCCAAGCAAGATGTTTGCCAGATGTTCAATGGCCTGATACTGAGGCTGATTTTTGTTCCAAATGACTAATGGTGTGTGGCAGCTCTCCATATTGGGCAGGAAGCTGGCTGGATTCATAGAAAGCTTGCTGTGTTAAACAGGAAGCTTGCTGTGCTGTATAAGAAGTTTGCTGTGTTAAACAGGAAGCTTGCTGTGCTGTATAGGAAGTTTGCTGTGTTGTTCAGGAAGCTTGCTGTGCTGTATAAGAAGTTTGCTGTGTTGTTCAGGAAGCTTGCTGTGCTGTATAAGAAGTTTGCTGTGTTGTTCAGGAAGCTTGCTGTGCTGTATAAGAAGTTTGCTGTGTTGTTCAGGAAGCTTGCTGTGCTGTATAGGAAGTTTGCCATGTTAAACAGGAAGCTTGCCGTGCTGTATAGGAAGTTTGCTGTGTTGTACAGGAAGTTTGCTGTGTTAAACAGGAAGCTTGCTGTGCTGTATAGGAAGTTTGCTGTGTTGTACAGGAAGTTTGCCGTATTAAACAGGAAGCTTGCTGTGTTGACAAATGTCCCCCGCCACGGCACAGGAGTGTGTTCCTCCCCTGACTTCTTTTCACAGCACACAGATGTCAGGTCTTCCCCTGCATGTCTCCACGGGTCTGGGTGTGAACAAGGTGCCAAGTATACAGAGCAAAGGAGACTTAGGCCAGCTATTAACAGGTGTATTTACTGCAGTCAATGTAAAAACAATGAGATGAAGGAAGGAGAGGAGTGGATGGTAGTTAACTGAAAAAAGCAAAAAATAATAAAGATAAAGGCTGCAAAAAGGATGTGGTTTTCTTAAATATAGTCATTTTTACCATATCTCATATGCAAACTCCACTCTGCTGCCCCTGAATGAGTACACCGTAGCTCATTTACACCTGTAAAACATTTCTGAGGTGATTTTTTTAGAAAACGAAAGTTGAGAAATGAGTATTCTGGAACATTTCCACAAACTCCTATACATCATGGGCTGAAAGTACCTCTGCTCCCTGCAAACTGCAAGACAGAGCATCTGCTTTCTTGAGGAAAAAAGTGTTTCATCCTTAAAAGCAGCTGTGCTGATTGTGGGTTTGGCCGTTTGGTAGCTGTCAGTTGCATCAAACGGTGCTGGCATGTAGAATCCGCCTCATCTTCACCTCTCTTCACCGTCTTCAACCTCACCCTGACAGCTACAGCAATTTCTGCAGCCGTTAGCTTGGTCTAAATGACTTCTGATTATTTATTTATGGTTCAATTTAATTGTTTGGTCTCCTAGCGTGGAACATACATTAGTTTAATGAATTGGATTGGGAGCCATTGGAACAAACTGGATTTTTCACTTTGAACGTCTGTCGGAGTTGTGAACACAGTGCTCTAACCCTCTGGCTCAGATGGCCAGTAGGAGAACTTAGACATACAGAAAGTCCTCATTAGCTTCCCGCTGGGCTGAGTGTCCCATCAAACCATACTGTAGCTGTGGTGTGAATCACTCATAGCACACGCTCTGAATCACAGTCTGCTTAAAGCTTAAAAAAAGCAAACTGATAAATCAATCTTACAAGGCAAATGGAATCCCTGGCGATGATAGTGTTGACAGTGTTGTCCGCTCAACATCGATCTCCAAGTTTGCCTTCTGCTATCACTTGGGTGTTCAGTGCTTTGCCTCAAACGGAAAGGCACTATCATCTATACTGATAATTGTCAGCCAGAGCTGAATTGAAGCCACAGTGACTTCCTGTATCTATATCTTCTTACAGTTTCATCCAGGACTGGAAATTAAGCTCGCCCGCTCACCTGACGTGAGTGATTTAGACAAAAGGCAAGTACAAAAACTGAACATTAGCCTAGGGTAGCAAAAAACATACTACAATTCAATTTTTACGGCACTCGGTTGGCTAGTAGCAAAAATTGTTAAGTTCCGTCCCCGTTTGCAGCCACTGTGAATTTTGTGAATGTGTTATGAATGACGGCATGAATCAACACACCAAAAGAAGATATTGAATGGAAGTGTGGGAATGGGCTATAGTGACGGCAGAGGGAGCATTGTGGCATGACAGAGCCCATTTGTGTTGGTGCAGAATCACGTTTGCGTGGGGCTGGAATCACAGCTGAGCTGGACAGTCTGCTGGGCTGGCAGTGAAGGACCTGCTTTGTTCAGAGGGTGACGTCACCGTAGCAAAGTCAGTCTACTGCCAACCCCCCCCCGTTTTCCCCTTGCAGAGCTGCTTTGTCGGGTCATTCAGGGTCCTGTCTGCCTGGGAGTTGTGGGACTTGTGTGTGGCTTAGTGGGTTGGGCCAATATTCCTGGAAGGTCGTCAGTTCAAATCCCAGGGTCATTCGATTGATTTCGCTATTGGGCCCCCAACCAAGGCCCTTAACCCCCAGCTGTTACAGTGATTGGCTGATCCTGCTTTCCTGAAATGTTCATCACTTTGGATAAAAGTGCCTGGTAAATAAATAAGGTAAATCGTGGCAGGACAACACACTGCTGAAAGCCTTGAAGTAGCATTTTAAATAAATGTTTGCTCTATCAATGTGTGTGAGAAGAAAGTTTCTTGACAGGTTGAGTCTGGCCGTGAGGCAGCAGACCTGGATCAGCATGATCAGAAGGATAACAGGTATGGATTGGAGGTGGATCCCCGGTGCTGGCAGCATGTCCCTCCTCAGGGCCCCTGTGTGGGTCTTGGATCTCAACAATGACAAGTGATTTGTGACTCAGTGTTTATGGAGCTCAGAAATGCATAGTCCAACATTGAGCCGGAAGGTTTGTTCAGAACTTTTACAAAACCTTTGAACTGACCTCCAGTGGTTCAGTGGGCTAAGTCTCTGTACCTCTGATCAAAAGGTCACCTGTTCAAGTCTCGGCCGAACTGTCGTTCATATGCTCATGGGCCCTTGAGCAAAGCCCTTAACTGTCAGCTTGACAGGTGTCGCAAGTTGGCAGGCCTCACATTGTGACCCCCCCAAACTATGAAGAGCAAGAGCAGGGAGGTGAAGAGAAAAATTCCAATGTATCTCTACCCATACTGTAGTTGTGTAAATAAAGGATTTCTCATTTATTTATTTTATCAGAATGTCTTTCTTGGCAACAATTCTATTGAGGGGACTCCGGGCCAACATGGTTCTCTACTCCATAATCAATCAATAAAATCAATCAATGGCACGGCTGCTATCCTGAGTTTCATTTTATGGGAGGGGTCTCTGACTCAGCCCGATCTATAATCTCGACAGAGCATCTCATTCGAGATATAGAGCGCCGCCATCATCATCTCATCCTTCATGCAGCCGCGGTGACTGGATTTCCTCTTCATTGTTGATTATGGAGCCTGACACCTGCCTTCCGGTCCCAAGTGCCTGAAGCCTCAGTGGTGGACGGTGGCCAAGCTGCACACTCAGAATGTTACCAAGTCACATTGAGGAATCATTCATTGGGCAGGCCGTGGCGATTGGACCTCCTGCGTTAAGGTGCCGTGTCCTCTCCAGCTCTGCTGCCTCTCGGCACCATGTGACCTTACGAGTGGTCACATGACCCTGGTTAAAAACACTTTGTCAAGTGACCATGTTCACGAAGAGACTTGGCGATTTGCATCCACTATTGGTGCTGCACCTCATGCAGTTTTGAGTGATGGACCAGAGAGCCGTTTTCAACAGGGTAGAGTTATGATAGCAGTGTTTATCAGAAAGCCTGTCATCTGGTCTTCCTGTAGCTCAAGTACAGCATTATGCTGACAATGCCAAAGTCTCAAGTTCAACTATATGTGAATAGTAGCCCTTTGCTATAATTTGATTTAGGAAAAATGAGTAAAGTAAGTTTCTCTGTCCATTTGTCTCACCACGTTTCCATCTCTTATGCCGTTCATCTAGGTCTCTGATTCAGTCTGCCTCTGATGAATTTTAGGTCTGCCTGTTACTCTTTGTCTGTTTATTTGACAGACGTTTCTCTATGCATGTTGACTTCAGTGATGTGTGTGTTGATGTCAGAGGTGACATCAGCATTGCGTGTTGACATTAGTGGTGTGCGTGTTGGTGTCAGAGGGTGTGCGTGTCGGCGTTTGGCCGTTTCTCTCCACACACTGTGCTGTCTCTCAGAGGATGGTTTACACAGCATATGTTCTCAGCTGTGGGGCCCAGTAACATCCCTGTAATCCTCATCCGGCCATTAAAAGAGCCAGCAGAGCAGTACATCAGGACAGGGTGCCAATAGCAAGGACAGAGTAATGTGGCTACAGATGGGATGGACTTGTCTGGGAAAGAGTCCAGTTTACTCTAATGTATGCAGGTCTACAGACCTTTTGTAGATCTATACAAAAAAGATAGTGGGCTAAATATGTAGTTTTTTCTGAGGACAAGGATAAACCAGTGACCTGGAATGAGTTGTCTCCTGCAGTGCCCAGTGCGGCGGACCGTAACGCACATTCTTTTGCCCGCGTTGCTATATCGATCCCTTTATTTTTGGGCTGGAGTCATTTGAATATCCACAGAGACACTGGCTGTAGGCTACAGGAGGAATCGGCGAGCACGGCGTCTTCCGGATTAGGCAGAGGGACGCCTTATATTTTACTCAGCCTGCAATCAACACTATGTGGCCAACCGCCTGGGCATCGCTGGGGGGGGGGGGGCTTCAGCCTCATTAAAAAAAAATCCCCCAAGTAAATGTATACTGATTAAGGGCCACTATGTGGCTCCATGGGCTACACCTCTGTGCCTGTGATTTGTTCAAGCCCAGCCTTGTAGGTCCTTCAGCAAGGCCCTTAACCCCCAGCTCCTTGGGTGCTGCAACAGGTGGCTGCCCTTCACAGATGGCTTGCTCTCATCTGTAGAGAGCAAGTCAGGGGAGGCGTAAAGAGAATTTCCACACTAGGATCAGTAAAGTATTAGTCATTATTATTAAACAGTGCGTTGTCATTCATTTTCATTAAAGTCAGATCTGCCTAGTGAAGGCTTAGCCCCCATATTCATAAATATCTGTTGTTTTTCCTGTCAAACTCAGGATCAGTTTCTGTCTGTCAGAAGGGCTTCCATGCACGTACATGCATCTGTACTGCTCAGAAGGGCGTCCGTGCGCGTACGTGCGTCTGTACTGCTCAGAAGGGCGTCCGTGCACGTACGTGCGTCTGTACTGCTCAGAAGGGCGTCCGTGCGCGTACGTGCGTCTGAACTGCTCAGAAGGCCGTCCGTGCGTCTCTACTGCTCAGAAGGCCGTCCATGTGCGTACGTGCGTCTGTACCGCTCAGAAGACCGTCCGTGCGTGTATGTGCGTCTGTACTGCTCAGAAGGCCGTCCGTCCGCGTACGTGCATCTGTACTGCTTTTACCAGCTGAGGTGTGTAGCTCACAACCCCTTGCTGAACCTCACATGTCAGGCACACTGTCAGTTACTGGCATCTTTCTGAGACACACATGCCTGAACCAGGACCCTTGAGGCCGGATCTTTCGTGCTTTGCAGCACACTGTAACTTATATTAAACACATTAGTTTATTTATAGCACTTTTTGCAGGTGATTTTGTGATTTTTCTAACAAACTCCTCTCAGCAAACTCAAAAGGGACCCCCCGTGACTTAAGGTGTCACCAAATCCCTGAAAAGGCTGTATATTTCACTGTGCTTGCGCTTTCTGTCTGGTACAGGAGGTTCTTTGCCTTTCCCGCCCACATCGATGCTGTGGCTGCTGAGGCCACGGCAGCTGATCTCCGCCCCCTTCCCCGCTGATGTGATGATACGTCACGATCTGTGATCTCGCAGGTCTCCCCTCTCCTTACATCACAGCCCACTTCATAAACTCGCCAACCATCAGGTTTTTGTTACTGGACTTTCTGATATGTCAAAATTTCCTGGCTCTTGCTGCCTGGGTCAGAATATCTACCAGACTTAAGCAACTGTGTGCATGTAGCTGCAAGCCATCGTTCCTGGCATGGTTCAACGTGATGGGAGGCTCTCCATCCATGCTTCACCTTCTCCATGCTGCTGAAATTCCCAGTGTGGTTCCACATTTCCTGAGCTAGCTGACGCTTCACCACATCCACGACCTCCACACCATGCCTCAAACACACCATTGAGATCACAGCACTGGGGCCACATTTAGAAGCCATTTTACTTCATTTAAAGCTTAGTCTCATATGTGAATAACAAGTGACATTTTACCTCATTGCCACATTCCGGGTTGCTACACGAGATTCCAGCTACATAGAACACACAAAGGCCTTTAGTCGTGGAGATTGTTCTAGAAATGAGTCATTTTACCATCTCATTGGGTCAGACACAATACATTGGATGCTGTGTGACAGTTCATTAATAATAGTGATAATAGCTGACCTTGAGATCTTTAAACGTTTCTTATTTGTCCCTAAAAACCAAAATACTAACCCTGAAACTGAATGCGGCCTCATTTCGTATTAGAGTGATGAGAGGAATTAGCTGTTATTTTTAACAAGTAATGGGATTAGGCAATGGGAACAGGACAGAGATTAACTACAGTTCCAGTATCATTTTGAGTTTGGCTGTTTCCCTCGTCATGCCTCCATGTTCAACAGGGACCCAGGGGGACCATCCCAGTGGTCATTTCTATCATAGCTGATTGCAAGGAATATGCTCACTAACGCTGAAAATTTATCTAATTAATGGATTTTACAGTAGTGGGGCACTCCGGGTAATGAAGCAGTGCGGCTCTTGCATCTGGATGAAGGGGTGGATGCCTGGTGACCAGACGGGTGTAGATCACCTTAAACAGAATCACTTTCATCAGGTGACCTGAACTGTGCAGCTGTGGGTCAACTGCCGATTATCTATAGAGCTTATTGGTCCCACCAACACAGAGTTTAAGTCTGGAAATGAAATTCAGGTCAAATTCTGTGCTCGTCCTCAGCTGTGGGGTCCCTTATTTGAATAAGAAGAAGCAGGTGGTTGCAGGAACTTCAAACCAAACACCTAGGAACTACGGTCTGTTTTCCTGGGGGGAGGGGGAGGAGGGGAGACAAAGAACAGAAGTTGATGTCTTGCTGGACTAGCTAAGCTTTGACGGAATATGACCCTTGTTTGGCTCATTTTGAAATAAATGAACTGCAATGACTATGTTAAAAACACTCATTGGGGCGATGGGGTCCATGCAAATGACTTTAATAAGATTCATGTTGTAGCAAGCAAGACTCACAGATTAGAGACAGATTACTCAAACTTCTACCGGCCTCATGTTACCTTTGACCGGCAGTTTTAATCTCCGATCCAAGACATGGATAAGAATTTATAAAAGTGACTGGCATGTGCTCTTTGCAGCACATCGCCGTGTGAGGTTAATATTTAACCTCTTAATATTTTATACTGAACGTGACGCTCCAGAGTACTCTCCCCAGAGTCCCCTTCAGAGGACCCTTCCCATAGTGACCCTCCCAACAGTCCCCTTCAGAGAACCCTTCCCATAGTGACCCTCCCCACAGTCCCCTTCAGAGAACCCTTCCCATAGTGACCCTCCCCACAGTCCCCTTCAGAGAACCCTTCCCATAGTGACCCTCCCCACAGTCCCCTTCAGAGAACCCTTCCCATAGTGACCCTCCCCACAGTCCCCTTCAGAGAACCCTTCCCATAGTGCCCTCCAGAGTACCCTCCCAACAGTCCCCTTCAGAGAACCCTTCCCGTAGTGTCCTCCAGAGTACCCTCCCAACAGTCCCCTTCAGAGAACCCTTCCCGTAGTGTCCTCCAGAGTACCCTCCCCACAGTCCCCTTCAAAGAACCCTTCCCGTAGTGTCCTCCAGAGTACCCTCCCCACAGTCCACTTCAGAGTACCCTTCCCGTAGTGCTCTCTGGAGTACCCTTCCCACAGTCCCTTTCAGACTGTCCTTCCCGTAGTGCCCTCCGGAGTGCTCTCCCCACAGTCCCCTTCAGAGGACTTTTCCCATAGCGCTCTCTGGAGTGCCCTCCCCACAGTCCCCTTCAGACTACTGTCCCCTTCAGACTACTGTCCCCTTAGTCCCCTCCCCATGGGGATATCCCCACAGCCCTCTCTTCCACTGACAAGCCAGCATTTCTTGGCTAAGGCTCATTTTTCTCCCTGTATCGAGTTAGTTTCTGTCTCAAACAGCAGGCAAATGAACACTGATGAATTGCCTCTGTAGGAGAAAAGTGCCTTGGCTGCTCATTAGCTCGTGGCCGGGGTCCTGAGCAGCGCTGTGGATTTTACACTCGTGCAGCCAATGCGAGATGCATTTATAAAAACTGCAAAACCAGCACGGGCCTCTTGCATCACAGCAGACATCCCTGGTGGTGTGATAGGGGGACACTGACTCTCCTGTTACCCCCAGCTGTAAAAATGACACAAATTGCAAATTGACTGAACTGTAGCACCGAGTGAAGAATTATGGGTATATAAATGGCCACACCCATGGCTGTATAAGAGGCACTTTGTGGCCCCCAGGTGCCATGACCCCTCCTAACCATCATCCCTCTGCAATATGACTACTTTCCAGTGACGGTCAGGATAGATGATTATAGTACAGCTTATGAGGACTTTAAGCTCTGCTGTGTGTATTTCAGGCTGCACAGTGGAATGATTCAGTGCTGGTGGCTTGTTTACGTGCCTGAATTGCTTTAGGTCCATGCTCATCATCCCCTTTCCTGCAGCCTTTGGTGTAGCCTTTCCGCCTGTCCTTGGGTCATGCTGATATACATTTTATTTAATTTCCCTTGATGGGTGTCTGTTGGCTGAGGCCTTCTTTTACCCAAATGCACTTTTTTGAGAAGCCTGGTTGTAGAGTATCATCCTCAGGACCAGCCCAAGGCTGAACTAAGCGGTAGATAAAGGTCCAGCAGCCACTGGGGGCGCCCCGACCTGATCATCCTGTCAGAATGTGGTCATTCCCACTTGGGAAGAAAGCTTCAGCGTCAGCCATGGTATCTTCCTCCTCCTCTTCCTCCCCTTCCTCTCTCTGAAAGTCTGCAATCAGCTTTTCCTTGGGAAAGCCTCTCCAGCTTCCCGTTCAACTCTCATACTGATGGAGAACCAGTGAGCTGCTAGGTGACCCTGCCGGGAATCAGAGGCGAACCGGGAGTCAGAGGCGAGCCGGGAGTCAGAGGCGAGCCGGGAGTCAGAGGCGAGCCGTGAGTCAGAGGCGAGCCGGCAGTCAGAGGCGAGCCGGGAGTCAGAGGCGAGCCGGGAGTCAGAGGCGAGCTGGGAGCCCTTAATCGGGTACCTGTGTTAGCTTGAGTAAACATTCCGTGTGAATGTCCGGCTCGCCTCTGACTCCCGGAACATATCATTCGTGAGGGCTTCACGGTGGAGTCACTTTATCGTAAATTCATCTGCATTTATGATAATAGATGGCTGTGATTGGTTGGTGCTGTGATTGGTGGATGGATGGATGGATGGATGACTAATAAGCATGGCCCTTGTGCTTGTATTTGCTGCCATAAGTACTGGTTATGTCATTCGAAACAGCCGCCAACACTGAAAGTGGCAGCAGCTCCAGGATCAGCCTGACTCTGGCGACCAGCCTCTTGGCCTTTGTCCAGCCCTGCACCACTCATCAGTCTGGAGGGAGCGTGGCGGGCGAGGTCGGGAAGGGCTCCGGTCGTGCTGTGAATGTAGCAGCGGAATAGCGTGAAACTCCATGTCATGTGACACGGCACCTGTTGCAGCATTGGCGGGAACATATCATTAGTGAGGGCTTCTGGGAAATGCATTTCACAACTGTTTACTTTTTAAGAATGTTGTGATTGGTTAGTTTTCGATGTAAGAGTGAGTCATGTGGGTGTGGTCAGCCTATCAGTCAGCCCCTCTTCACCCGGGCTCCTCCTCCTTTCTCCCTTTTACCAGGCGTTCGGGCAGGCGTACTCCACCCAGCGCAAGGTGGCGGCGGATGGCGAGACTAACGAGGAGCACCTCCTGCAGGAGTCGGCCTCCAAGGAGGCGTACTACACGAACAGGCTGCTGGAGCTGCAGGCAGAGCTGCAGCAGAACCGCGCCGTGGCGTCCAACGTGCAGGCTGAGGGCGAGCGGCTCAGCGCACTGCTGCAGGAGCTGCGTGAGGTGGGGCCCCGCCTCCCTGGGATGGGGGGGAGGGGAAATATGCGGCCAAGGTCTCCCCTCAGGGTTACGCAAGGTACCTCACCCTGGATCTAAGGGTACACCAGTCAGGGGGTGTGGCTACGGGTGCCACCCAACAGTGAGACCAAATGTACACAACCAATCATTACTGATTTTGTGGTATTCTTCCGGGACCCCCCCCATAAGAGAGAGAACTTTTACCATCACCTTTTATCCCCCCAGGGCCAGATTAAGAGTGAAGAGTATTAAGCGCAGGGTTCAATTTTAGGACCACTATTGTTCCTAATTTACATTAATGATATTGACACCAATAAATTTGCAGACGACACCAAGGTGGGTGGTGTAGCAGATACTGATCTAGCAGCTGAGAGGCTACAACAGGATCTTGATTTAATTAGCGAATGGGCTGATACATGGCAGATGAAATTTAACACAGATAAATGTAAGGTAATCCATGCAGGGAGCAGAAATATAAAGTACAGATATTTTATGGGTTCCACTGAAATAAAGGTAGTCAATTATGAGAAAGACCTCGGTGTGTATGTTGATGCTTCCATGTCCCACTCTCGCCAGTGTGGGGAAGAAATAAAAAAGGCCAATAGGATGTTGGGTTACATCTCTAGGTATGTGGAGTTTAAGTCAAGGGAGGTGATGTTACATTTATATAATTCCTTGGTAAGATTCTACCTAGAATATTGTGTGCAGGTTTGATACCTTAAGAAGGACATTGCTGCCTTAGAAAAGGTGCAACGGAGGGCTACGAGAATGATTCCTGGTCTTAGAGGAATGTCTTACGAGGAGAGGTTAGCTGAGCTGAATCTGTTTAGCCTTGAGCAAAGGAGACTAAGGGGGGACATGATCCAGGTCTATAAGATTCTAACGGGTCTGGATCAGCCAAATGGCTATTTCAGTATTAGTTTAAATACTAGAACTCGTGACCATAAGTGGAAATTAACGGGAGAACATTTTAAAACAAACTTGAGGAAGCACTTCTTTACACAGCACGTAGTTAGAGTATGGAATAGTCTTCCTGCTAGTGTAGTGGAAGCTAAAACCCCGGGTTCCTTTAAATCAGAGCTAGATAAGAGTTTAACAACTCTGAGCTATTAGTTAAGTTCTCCCCAAATGCGCTTGATGGGCCGAATGGCCTCCTCTCGTTTGTTAATTTCTTATGTTCTTATGCTCTCCTGGGCAACAGCACACGTGACGTGAAGAAATCCTGAAATGCATCAACCACAGAGAAAATTCACATGGGCTTTTCAGTGGAACAACGTACACTCATGTTAAAAGATTAACGATTAAATCACATTAACGCCTTAACAGATATTTGTGATTGGGAAGGTTGGGGGTTATGGGGAGTCACCCTGTCTGGTGAAAACACTACAAAACAAAAACAGACCTTGAGGGGTCAAAAAAAATAAAAGGATAACTAATGGTAGAAAACAAAGGATTAGGGACCAGAAGCAGGTTGGTAGACAGGAAAAGAACTAAACACAACTAACATACATCATATTCTGGCAACATACAAACTTTGCAGACATCTAACACTCAATGAACCACTAGCAAACTAAACAGAGGCAGAGACTTAAATACAGAGGGGTAACTAGACTAACAAGGGGCAGGTGAGGGTTGGGAAAACAGGTCACAGGTGAAACTAATAATTAACTCAAGGAACTAAAACTAAGAACTAACCAAGAAACAAGGAAAACAGAATCTAACACTGGGAATAACAAAAACCAATAAAACACAACTAAGGCTCCAAACAAAAAACCAAAACTGGACAAATACAAAAATCACCAGACACAGGAACTAGAAAAACTCATACAAATGAAACACAACAACAGAGGAGGCAGGATTCAAACACATGACAGAGGGGATCACAGACAACCACAGGATCAGTGAGTTGAGCCATGCAGCTAACAGAGAGCAGGGGAAAACACAAAGACTGACAACACGAGGGACAGGATGACCAGCGACACCTGCTGGCCAAATGGGGAAGGGTCACAGAGTGGGCATGGGGCTGACCCTGACAATATGAGATATATTCAGCTGTATATAATCTATACATAAGTGACACGGTCACAGTGATGTTGATGTGCTGTGCAATATAAGCACAATGTGTAAAAGACCTGAGACATGTACCGACAATTTAGACAGTATGAGCTGAGTGTAAACAGTACTCATGGGATTATGGGCACAATATGCAGTGTGCATGACAGTACACAGTGTGCACAGTGTGATGTCAGTGTGACGTCTCCCTCCAAACCTTTCTGGAATGCCCATCCGTGGATGGCGACGGGGCAGATAAATCTCATTAACAACGCAGCATTAGGGGAGCTGAGCTTTATAGAATACGAGGCTGTTAAATGGCAAAGGTGTTTCCTCCCTAATGAAACTGTAAGTGGGCGCAGTGATTCCCTGTTACTCACTCTGAGTGGGCCTTGGCACTCCCCAAATATGCCAGGCTCTGAGCCGGGTGATCGACAGAAACTGACTGAATGGAGAATGCCATCTTGCCGTGGGGGTGCCTGAGTGTGTGGCAGAATCAGCCAGGGGGGGGGTGCAGGGTGGGGGTCAGCTGGAGGGCACAGGCCCAGGGCACAGCGGGGTCACGCTCAGACAGCACGGCCCCCCATTGTGAGGCGCAAATCCGGCAGTAAGCTGGGGAACAGAGAAAGGGCCTGAGCTCGCACATTGGGGGGGGTAACGTGCCGACGCCCCAGCCCCCCCCCCCCCCCAAATTCCAACCCCGTGTGCTGTTCCAGCAGCCTTTTACCCAGGGGGGTTAACCTGACCTCTTGGTTCAGGGAAGAGAATGAACCAGGCAAAGGTCAGAAACAAGGAAGGAATATCAGCACACAGCGGGGAATATCCGTGCTAACATTTAGCACCCGTCGTTTGGTCCAGCAGGCACTCTTATACGTGACAGAAGGGAGAGATCAAGGCCACTGATCCCTATACCAAATGAACAGCAGACATTGCGCTGTGAGGACACCTGGAGGCAGGGAGGAGTTTCTGCCCTGGCTGGGGGCAGGCTCTGCTGTAAGATAAGTAGAACGCAAATATAAGTGTGCTGCTGGAAAGTGGGCGGGGCCACGCTGACCTGCAGCCTCAACAGAGGGCGGGGCCACGCTGACCTGCAGCCTCAGCAGAGGGCGGGGCCACGCTGACCTGCAGCCTCAACAGAGGGCGGGGCCACGCTGACCTGCAGCCTCAGCAGAGGGCGGGGCCACGCTGACCTGCAGCCTCAACAGAGGGCGGGGCCACGCTGACCTGCAGCCTCAGCACAGTGCAGATCGGTGCCGTAGCCCAGACCATGGGTCTGTGTGTATGAGCCCAAGGCCAGTCCTGAGTGCGTAGGCCTGCGAAGAAGAGACACACAGGGGGTCTGTCCTGGGGGAGGCCCCACCCTCCCCACCACCCTGTACAGGAAGAAGGAGGGCGGACATTGGGCTAAATATGGGGGAATAGCAGAAAATATTTGGGTATTATTTTAATATGCGCACTTGTGTACCTGTTTTACTCATGTACCTGGTTTACTCGTGTGCCTGGTTTACTCGTGTGCCTGTTTTACTCGTGTGCCTGGTTTACTCGTGTGCATGGTTTACTCGTGTGCCTGTTTTACTCGTGTGCCTGTTTTACTCGTGTGCCTGTTTTACATCATCTTCCATTGTTGAAGACCAGTTCCAATACCCAAGAACAGGATTACAGAAGACAGTAAAAATCCCCGGATGTCGTTCTTGTTCCACCCCAAATATCAAGGATTCATCAGTTGGCTCCCATGATTCATTACATCTCAAGATCGTTCTAGGGAGGCGAGTTAGCAAGAATGCTCGTCACGAATGCTTGTACGATCTTTGCATTCTTGAGATTGAGAAACACTTTTTGTCACTGAAGATTTCAGAATGAGTCTCTTACTCTTTTTTTGTTTCTGTTCTGGATTTCCTGTTGAATGGCCTCATTGTCCTGGCTGTCACTTATTAAGGTGAGACAGTGATTGATCGGACTGCTTAACTAGTACCAGAAGTTGTTAGCAGTGGTTTATGTGCCTCGAGATGCAGTTTATTTTGTTAACCAAAAGTCTTTGCTCCGGCTTTGTTGCAGAAAGCAGCTCATTAAAGTCAACAAACGTTAATAAATGAGAGTGTGAGCCAAAGTGTTCAGCAGCTAAATGTGTGTCTGGGGTGTGTCTGGGATATTTATATTTGCAGTGTG